>NW_006399884.1:7842691-7859811 GCF_000299155.1 Elephantulus edwardii | reverse complement strand
TGAATGAAAACCCAAAATCTCTTTAAATGTTCATTAAAACTAATAAAATTTAATAATAATTTAAAAAAATAATAAATTTAAAAAATCCCTCAGGGGGTCAGCGATGAGTTGGTTCTGTCTCACCAGTATACAACAACAACAACAATCTTTACAGAAGCTGACTGCTGCATTTTTCTCCCTTGGAGCAGCTGCTGGGTTCACATTTTTGACCTTTTGGTTAGTAAACAAATACCTTAACAACTGCATCACTAGAAATTCTTATAATGCTAATAACATTTGCTGTCAAATCCACAAAGTTCATACAATAGCCTAGGATTCTGAAATCCTGGAGAAAAGCAAAGATGACTAGTGTGCAATCAGTTCTAGTCTGGTGGGTGCCATGTTCTGCATTGACACCCAGCCTTCAGACCAGACTGTGGTTGTTGTTATTAGATGTCATCGAATCCACAAGGACTTATAGCAACCCTGTAAATAATGGATGTGAATCTTGTCTGTCCTGTTCAGACCAGATTAGCCAGGTGCTATTGTGGTCTTGCCCTTGATATTTCATCCTATATGTTTTATTTTCTTTCAGCCCTGATATTTGTTAGTGGACTTTCTCTCTTCTGTGGGACTGAAATTAGTATATTTCTCTTCTTTAGTCAGAATTCCAATGTTACCACAGAAAATCTACACAGAAAAAGGACAGGAAGCCTGTATTCCAGCATGAAGGTCTCAGGTCATGCTGTAAAAGACTGGCCCTGGGATGTTCCATGAAAGCATCTGAGAATGGGCTGATCATGTGTTCAGCCTTCGCATAGATGCTTCACAAAGCAGCGTTGGTGTTGTAGTAGTTTAATTGCTTAGTTGCTTAATAAAAAGTTAAGCAACTAGAACTCACCAGTGACTTTTCAGAATGGTAGGACGGTCTACTTTTGCAGTCATTTACAACTTTGGAGACCCTATGGGACAGTTCTGCTCTGTCCTACAGGGTCACTATGCATTAAAGTCAACTCAAAGGCAATGGGTTTGAATTTGGTGTAGAGTCTCCACAATTTCAGCCACAGGAGGCTGAGAAATTAAGAGCCATGCTCTTGATTAAGCAGTCAAGATCCACGCCATTGCTCCTATGACTAGCCAACTCTTTAGGAAACCACTCTCCTTATCACCTCAGGGAACAGCCCTCCCTTTGGGTACTTCAGGACAAAGTGGACATGTGCAATCGCAGGATAAAGGCTCGCTTCCTGTCTTCAGCTGCTTTGATGTCTTCTTTGAAGATTCTCAGGAGGGAAGTAGATAGGGGTGGGAAAGCCACATCCTCTGGGAGCTCATCCTCTGAGCAGCTGTTGAGCTTGAGTTAACCATCTTAATGTGTTCCATAGATCCTTTGAATAGGGCTGTGATGCTGTCCCAGGCCACAGGTTGCTGTGTGGTTAGGTGCCATGGAATCAATTTCCAACTAATTGGACCCTATGGGACAGAGAAGAACAAGCCCATTGGGGAACTGAAGCTGTAGACTTTATGGAAACAGATCATTGGGTGTTTTCCATGGAATGTCTTATTGTTGTTGCTATATGTCATTGAGTTGACTCTGACTCAGAGCGACCCAGTGTAATAAAGAATGAGACTCTGCCCAATTTTGTACCCTCTTCACCATCTCTACTGTGCTTAAGCCCATGTTGTTGTAGTCACTGTATCCACTGCACTGAGGGACTGCCTCTCTTCTGCTGACCTTTAACTTTTTCAAGCATGATGTCCTTCTCTGATGACTGCCCTCTCCTGGTAACATGCCCAATGGCAGTGAAATGAAGTCTCATCAAACTCACTTCTCAGAAGCAATCTGGCTGCACTTGTTGCATGACTGTTCTTTTGCAATCATGGTATATTCAGTATTGCTCATTGACCCCATAAATCCAAATACGTCATTTCTTCTTCAGTCTTCTTTATTTGTTGCTCATTTTTCATGTGCGTGTGGAACAACGGAGAAATACCATGGCTTGGGCCAGGCGTACCTTAGCCTTTAAACTGTTATTCCTGATAACACTTGAAAGAGGTTCTTGGTAGCAGATTTTTCCAATACAATTCATCATTTCGTTTACGTTCATGGGTGTTCACTGTGGACCCAAGTAAAATGCATTCCTTAACAGCGTCAATCTTTTCTCCATTTATTGTGATATTGCTTGTTGGCCCCATGGTGAGGATTCTTGTTTTGTGTTGAAGTGTAATCCATTTTAAAAGCTATGGTCTTTGATCTTCCTTTCTGGGTAAGTTCAAATCACCAACTCTTCTGTCAGCTGTCAAACGCTCACCCCTGCTCCACTAGGATGCAGACAATCGAAAGTGCTTCCTTTCAACCTTCTCATCTCCAGTTTCCACACTGTTCTATTTGGGTAGTTTGGCCATGAGTGAATAGACATTGTGTCACCATCTTCTCCTTTAGATTCTAAGTAAATGTATCAGTAGACACTGTTTATAGACATTGATATAGTTGTAGATAGATGTTGAGATAGAAATCAAGATAGAGATGTAGGGAGGTGTGCAGCTGCTAAGCCAAAGGCAATGCCTCATTGGTGACTTGAATCCACCAGTGGATCCACTGGCGAAAGATGGACAATCTCCTGTGTAGTTTACTACCCTGGAAAGCCAGTAGAGAGTGAGCTATGAGTTGTGTTGTTGGCGATTAGTGAGTTGAGAGAGAGAGAGAGAGAGAGATACATTTCACACTCACTCGTTGGCAATGAGTTGAAATATAAATATATCGATGGTACTTAACAACAACAACTCCAACATGGAGCGAGCTCTGTAGGCCTGGTGGATACAAAGTTACGCTACCAAGTCAAGGGTGGGTGATTTTCATCTGAAGCTCTCAGGCCTGGTTTTAATTGTTTTTGGTCAAACATTCTTCTAAGTGGTATAGCACTGGTCTATCCATTTGCTGTACAGAGGTAACTCCTGATTTCATTTCCCTTCCTGGTTCCCCATTTTCATTCATTTTCTTTCCTACTCCTTTTTGTCTTCTGAGCTTTATTTTGGGGTGAATGCTGCCCTTTTGGTCTGATACGGTTCACTGGTGTGAGGAGAACCTTCCTTGTGGGCACCATTGTTCACTTTAGAGGCCCATCTATTGTTGAGCTGAAAGGTGACCCATGCATGCAGCAAGTTCACTTCCCAGTTTGAAGGGTGTGGCTCTTAGGAGCCACAGGCTCGGGTTCTACCAATTTCTCTCAGACTTGTAAGCCTCATCTTTTTTTTTATAACATTGAATTTTGTCCCATGTTTCCTCCCTGACTCTGTCCAGAACCTTCTATAGTGATCTTGATCAGAGAGTCAGTAGTGGTGGTCAGGCACCATCTCGCTCTTCTCTGAAGGCATTATCTTGGTCCCTTATGGTGGGTGCTGCTGCCCAGAATTCCTGTCACTGCTTGTCACAGTGGGAGTCCCATGTATTCAGCCTCACCTGTGTCTTGTCGAGATAGAGGATGACAGAGTTTTTCCGAGTGATGGCTCCCTGTGTCTGTGAAAACTCCCAGATGTTTTTCTTGTTAAGCACCACTTCCTTTAACACCAGGCTCCCTCCTACTGAGGGGTCCTGCCTACAGTCAATTTCAAGCCTCATGAGTCAGAAATTCCTCTACCAAGACTTTTCCTCCCACTGTGATTGGTTTCTACACTCATTTCTATAGATCTGACACTAATACCA
Source organism: Elephantulus edwardii (assembly GCF_000299155.1). NCBI lineage: Eukaryota > Metazoa > Chordata > Mammalia > Macroscelidea > Macroscelididae > Elephantulus > Elephantulus edwardii. The sequence goes on along the minus strand of NW_006399884.1, from coordinate 7,856,132 downwards.
AAGGAACATCTGGGGACGTTGCTATCATTGGGAGTGAAAAATGCACTGAATGAGGGTTAAATCTCCACTAGAGGGTCAACCCCTGCATTTTGATTCACCTGTGTGTTTATAAGGGATGTACAACACAATAAGATCACACCACCATGGTGCAAGATAGGAGGATTCAGAGTGAAGGCATCCAATCAGATCTCCTGGGCTCATTGCTGGTTTGTGTTGGATGTGCGACCTTGGGCTCATTATTATAACACAAGTTATTTGGCCTCTCCAAAAGCTAGGCTTTTTGTCTGTAAAACAGAGATCTCATTGCATGTAATCACCATGAGAAGCTAACACATTGTGGCAAATATTGAGTTCATCTGATATGAAGTCACCAGCAATCTTTAAAGAGTGGAGTTGTAATGATGGCACATGGTGACATGTCACCTTCAGAGCCCTCCTGTGTTATTGCTGTGTATGCTGTCACATCAATTCTGACACATGCCAACACCATGTGACAGAGTGGAAGTGCCCTATAATCTTTATAAGTGCGCACCACTGTGACTTTCATCCCAAGGAAACATGGGGTAGACCCAAACCACCAACCTTTTTGTTAGTGGCCAAGTACTTAATCAGTTGGCACTAACAAGGCTACTTTCTCCACCCGCACTCAAAAGCTCCCATGGCTGTTGAGTTGGCTCTGACTCACAATGACCCTGGAGGACAGAGTGGAAGTGCCCTTAGGAGTATCCAAGTCAGCACCCTTTATAGAAACAGACTATCTCACCTTTCACACACCAATTGATGCAACCTTTCAGATTAATCCTCAAACTTTTGTTGATCTTGTTTTATATATCCAATCTAGTCATTGACTCCAGGAATCTTGGTGGTTGAGTGCTGGGCTACAGCTATCCAAGTGTTGGAGGTTTGAATCCACCAACTATTTCAAGGGAGAAGGTGAGTAGTCTTCTCGTACAAAGATTAACAGCCTCCGAAATATAATGAAAGGTCATCTTGAGTACAAATCAACTTGACAGCAGAGCACTTTGGCTTTTTCATTGGCTAGACCTGCCTTTGTCCTTGACCTGCTCAATGCCATCTTCCTTGTCTACATCACTACATCACTCAGGATCTGATGGGTGAAACTAAACTCATGGGGAAGTTATTCCAAGATAGATATTTAACAAATACCTTTAGAGCATCCTCCAGGTCACTGCTGGACATCAAGGATACAAGATTATGCCAGGCCAAGCCGACGTAAACTCCCACCTCATAGAGCTTACAGCCTGCACTGGAGGGGAACAGGGTCACTCTGATGCCTTGCTGGCACAGTTAACTTGCTTAACAGTTAAACAAAATGTAAGTCATTTAAACCCAGCATCCTCATCTCTGGAGGAAATGACAGTATGTTCCCAGAAGGATGGTTGATGTCACTGTTGTTGTGGGCTGTCGAGTGGGGACCTGCCCAAAGCTGGCCCTCCAGTAGACTTTCTGAGGGATGGTGACGACCAGGCTTCTCAGCTTTCTTCCTGCTGCAGAGGACAGTCACCACAGATGTCTTAGCAAAGACCTGGTCAGAGAGCCATCACTGCTGGGTTATCTTCAGGACAACCAAATCATTGGAAGCCTTTCCCTTCCCCTCTCATCACTGATTATTTCTCCTGCCATGAGGAATCAAAGGGGTCGCCTTCTGTCTTCAGACCTTCACCTGGTAGCTCTGGACTACTTCATCTGTCCCTGCCCACTTTCTAATGGCCTTTCTGTTCTTTGGCCTTTTATTCATTCTGGATGGTGTTGGTAGGGGCTGTCCAACTGGCTCCAACTCTTAGCAACCTCATTCACAGCAGAATGAAACCCAGTCTGATCCTGCACCCTCCACACAATGGCTGCTGTGCTTAAGCCTGTTGCTGCAGTTTCTGGGTTACTTCATCTCACTGGGGGTCTTCTTCCCTTCCCTCTGCTTTACCAAGCATGGTGACCTTCTCCAGGCTCTGGTCCCTCCTGAGAACATGCTCAAAATGTATAAGATGGCTATTTCCTCTTTTACCAAGGACCTGCCAGCCTGGGCCTGGCTTCACACCAAAACAGTGAAGACGGTGGCCTGGGTCTTCATTGAGAAATACTACCTGTGCCCCTGGGTAACGACTTCACACCCACAAGAACGTGTGCGAGGAGGAAGCACCAGAAAAACAAAGCAGGCTGTGTCACACATCTGATGGAGCGGATTCAGAGCGGACCCGTGAGAGGCATCTCCATCAAGCTGCAGAAGGAGGAGAGACAGAGGGAAAATAATTATGTACCAGAGGTTTCAGCCCTGTGTCCTGAGATCGTTGAAGTAGATCCTGATACTAAGGAAATGCTGAAGATCTTGGACTTTTGAAGTTTGTCCAACTTATAGGTCACTCAGTTCACAGTTGGGAGGAGTTTCAAAACACCATGTGGGGCTGTTTGAATCTGTCTGCTATATTGTAATATTTTCAATAAACTTGGGAAACAGAAACACACATACACATATACAAACAAAACCCCCAACATGTATGAGATGAAGTCTCACCATCCTTGGTTCTAAAGAGCATTCTGTCTGCACTTCGTATAGAATAGAATTGTTTTGCCTTTGGTTGTCCAAGATCTAGTCAGCATTCTTCACTATTCAAAGGCATCAATGCGTCTTTGGTCTTTCCTATTCCTTGACCAGCACACACATGAATCAACTGGAAAATATCCTATTTTGTCATGAAGTTACTCATGCACTAACTGTTAACAACAACAACAACAAAGAATTTTTGGTCTAGCAGGTCCATGGGAGAAAATAAGGTCATGTGCTATTGTAAATATTTACAGCCTTGGAAATCCTATGAGGCCATATTACTCTATTTTACATGGTAGCTGTGCATTGCAATCAGCTTGGTGGATGTGGGTTTGGTGCTTTGGTTAAAGTTATAAAGAGAGAATCATCACTCACTCTACAACAAAAGGTCTTCCAAACTGACATGGTTTGAAGTCACCCACTCTCGTATGATTCACCGCCTCTGAAAATCTGCTGGAGGATCAACTATGAGTTGGTTTCACCTCGACGGTTGTTATTGTTATGTGCCATTGAGTCGCCTGTGACTCATAGTGACATTATGTACAACAACTCTGAAACCTGCCCTGTCCTGAGCCAGTCTGACTCCGACATACCCACCCCCATTACCCTATTTACCGTGTCAATCCATCTCATTAGAGGTCTTCCTTTCCTGCACTGTCCCTCCACCCTTCCCAGTATGATGTCCATCTCCACGGACTGGTCCCTCATGGCCATGTGCCCAAAATATGTGAGATGGAGCTCCAAAATCCTTTTCTCCAAGGGGAAACTTAGTTTCACTCTCTCCAAGACAGAGGACTGATAAATAGTGCCTGTGCAAATCTGTGTTTGTTCTCCTGGCAGTTCATGGTATGTTTAATACTCCTCTCCAGCACCACAACTCAAAGGCATCAATTCTTCTTCTGTTATCTTTAGTCATTGTCCAGTTCTCTGATACATAGCAAGTAATTGCAAAGACCATACCAGTCTCTAGATTGATATTGCTCTTTAGCACTTTGGGGAGGAAGGTCTCTAACAGCAGACTTCCCAATAGCAATTCATCTTTTGATTTCCTGACTGTTGGTGCCAAGGGAGCTGATTGTGGAGCCAGCAAGCGGGAATTGTTAACAAACTCAATCTCTTCTCCATCCATAAGGACAACTCCAGTGAAGTTAAATAAATGTAGCCAGTCAGTGTTGTGTCTCTGTGTGTGTTTGATTACTGTGCAGCTGAATAGATTCTCAGCAGTACTTCTGGTCTAAGATGAACTAGGAAGAAAGGCCTGGTGAGTGATCGAGTTCACAAAATCAGCCACTGAAACCATCTGGAACACAATAATCTGATCCATTACCAGTCACAGGAGAGGCATCACACCGGGCAGCATTTCAGCCTGTCATGAGGATACCATAGCAACTAACAACATTGAAGACCTGTGCTCTCTAATCCAGTGCTAAACTCATCTTGCAATTCCTGTGAGTTTAATTTTTACAATGAACAAAAGGAAAATGGCCCCCTTCCTGAAATTGCCATTGCCCTTGAGTCCACTGTGGCCCTGGTGGTGTAGAGGTTAAAGAATCTGCCTGTTAACAGAAAGTTCAGCAGTTCAAACTCATCAGCCATTGCACAAGAGACTGATGTGGAAGTCTGTTTCCATAACAATTCATGGCCTATGCACATGCTATGAAATAGTTTCACTCTGTCCTATAAGGTTGCTATGTGGTTGCCAGTCAGAGGGATCCAAACATAAACATAAGCCTCTAGTTACTTTGCAGGGTGCACCTCCATCTAGAACATTCTTCTATACCACATTTCACAAATTTTCCTCTTCCAAAGAAACCACCTCCACCACCATCCTTCCTCCTTCCTCGGAATTCTATAGGAAAGGTTCTTTCCTCTGATCCCACCCTGTTGAGCTATGCTCTCCCCACAAGCCATTCTCTCAAACACACCTACTCCACGACCAACATCATGTCAATTGTCATTCTTCTGGGCTTATCCTCCTCCAGGTGTCTGGAGACTGAGTCACCAGTAAGCTCCCAAGGTCAGGCGCTGTTATCAGCAAAGAAGTGCTGGCGGTGGATCACTATTGTGCTGCTAATAGAAAGGTCAATGGTTCAAACCACCAGCTGCTCTGCAGGAGAAAGATGGGCAGTCTCCTCCCATAAATATCTGCAGCCTCAGAAACATGATGGAGAATCACTATGTGTCCTACTAACGTGACAGCGGTGGGTCTGGGTTTTTGCTTACTGCCAAATGAGTGCATAAGCACAATAAACGAGAGAACGCATGTGAGCGTGCCCAGTGTGGGTGGCTGTCCCAGGAAGGGACAGCAGACAGGAGTCAATGCCAAAGACCTGTGTCAGCTCCTGGCATGCTGTTTTTTTGTTCACATGTTAAAAACCTCAAGGTAACTGCCATGGAGTCTATTCCAACCCATAGTGACTCTCCAGCAGGGTCTGAGGCTGGAAAGCACAATGAGAGGAGACTGCCCACCCTTCCCCGTCAATGGTGGGTTCAAATCGCCAGAGACATAGAGCCTTTGAGTTAGCAGTACAGTTGGCTGTGGACAGCACCACCAACGCTCCGCAGCTGAGCTGAACATAGGTAGAAACACAGGAAGCTGTGATAGCTGGAGCATCTTTTTACACTTCTTAAATTCTATCTAGAAGTAACATGGTGACTGAAGCCCTTTGGGCAGCTCACCCAGATACAATTGCTTTCTCTTACAACCGAAGAATAAAAATAATTGCGGGAGAGAGGCATGTCTTCTGAAAACAGCTCTAGCATGCTGCCAAATGCCAAAGAGGTATTACACTTAATTGATTCTAGTTTTAGGGAATGGAAGTGATTTTCCAACTGGCAAAAACTTAAACCATGTATATATGTTTTTAAACTTTTTTCACATTTCATTTATTACTGACATATTTTAATGTTTTCTTCCTTGAAAGTAAAAAGAGGGAAATGGAAATTGATTGTTTTAAGCTATAGTGGGTTTTGTGTTTTTTTTTTTTTTTTTAAAGGAACCTTGGTGGTTTAGTGGGTAAGCAGTCAGCTACTAACTGAAAGGTAGGTGGTTCAAATTCACCCAGTGGTTCTGCAGATGAGAAGACTGATCGTATTATTCTTTTAAATGATAAAGACTGGAAAATATTGTGGGACATTTCTACAGAATCAGAATAAGCTTAATGGCACTTAACCTAACAGCAATACTATCTATCTGTCTGTCTATGTTTTGTTGTTTTTACTTCCCCCTCCTTCTCTTCTCAACTTTGGAAACCATTAAAGAGTTTTTCTTTCTGTGTGTTAGTATTTCTTTGTTGCTGCATTGTGTGCTGTTGAGTTGGAATTGACTCATAGCTGACCCTCCAGTGGGTTTTCAGAGGCAGTTTAATCACAAGGGAGGAGACTTCCCATCCTTCTCCCACTAACATTGCTTTGGTTCTGTGTAATTCTGGACTCTAGTGGCTGACTGATTGCACTCACCCATACCCTCTGAACTTCCCATGGATGGCCAAGGGAACGAACAGATAAGTCTTGGAGAGGGTGCAGTCAGAGTGCTCTTTGGAAGCAGGAATGATGAGGCTTCGCCTCACATACTTTGGGCGTGTTACTAAGAGGAGCTATTCCCTGGAGAAGGACATAATGCTGGGAAGGGTGGAGAGTTGGTGAAGGAGAGGAAGACCCTCAACCAAATGGATTTTGCTGCAATGGGCTTCTGTGGTCAGGAAGTGTGACCATGGCATTGGATAGAACAGGGTTCAGATCTTTTGTTCATAGAGTCACTATGAGGTGTGCTCAACTCAACAGCACCTAACAACAATAATAGCATATCATCTAGTTTCACCCATGTTATGCAATGTTTCTGGAATTCTCCATTGTTCATTAGTATTTCACTGTGTGTAGGTACCATCATTTGTTTATCTATTCATTCAACAACATTTTTAAAGGAAAACGGAATATATAAATATAGTCCTCTCCTCAGCCACCCTTTCCCACCTAGAGCAGAACTAGGTGAGTGTTTCTCTATTTTTCTTCCAGAACTTTCCACTAAGTGAGGCTTCCACTAAACCAAAAACCAGGCCTCTGTCCTCGAGTTGATTCCAGCCATAGAGATCTTGCAGGACAGGGTAGATCTGCCCCATAGGGTTTCCAAGGCTGGAACCTTGACAGACGTGGAAGGCTGTACCTTTCTCTCTCAGAGCAGCCGGTGGGTCCAAGCCACTGATCTTTTGGTAACCACTGTTACCCGAGCCCTGCTTCTCGGCTGTGTGGGAAATTCTGCCCTCTCTTCTTCCTGATCCCAGCCAATCCCTGTCTTTGCATTGTCATTTCCATTGAGTTCTTCCAACCTGAAAGGTGCTAATCAAAGTAGCATACACGGTTTAAAGAGAGATAAAGCCTTCTCTGTGGACGTTTTCACATGTGGACGCTGAGCTGGGGGGTGCAGGGCCTTCCCAGCTGCCGGCCTCACTGTACTACGGTTTGTTGTTAGATGCTGTTGAGCTACCACGACTCATAGTGAACATCTCAACAGTAGCAGTCTTGCCCTGCCTTCTGCCGTCCACACTGTCTCCACCAGGCTCACGACCACCTTTCCAGTCACTGTGGCATCCATCCTGCTGACGGCCTTCCTCTCTTTCATCGCTCTTGTATTTTTCTGAGCATGAATGCCATTTGGTTACTATGAAAAGATGCACAGACAAACAGTGTTTGTTAGAATAACTGTTTAAAACATCTACATCTGTCTATCTATCATCTATCTATCTATCTATTTTATTTTTTTCTTTTTTTTTATCTATCTATCCATTTTAGAAATAAGAAGTCCTGGTAGGAAAAGGTTAAGCACTTGGTTTGCTGACCCAAGCTGGTTATTCCAAATATCCTAGAAGTTTTGAGGGAGAAAGGCTTGGAAAACTGTTCCCAAAAGTCTGTGGTCTAGGAAGCCCCATGGGGCAGTTTTACTCTGTCCCATGGCGTCATTGTGAACCATAATCTATTTGATGTCACCTACTAACAACATCTATGAAAAACAATATAATGAATGCTAGTACACCACCAAAACACATATGATTAGAAATGTGGTAGTGTGATGAGCTAATTGAGTTTATTTCCTATCATCTAAATCTTTAAAGTGATTTTGTAATTAAAAATGGTCAGTTGAGTATGCCACAGGGGACCCTGTGTAAAACAGATCTGAAACCTGTCCTATCCTGTGCCACCCTCACGATCTCTGACACACTCAAGCAAATTGCTGCAGTTACTGTGTCCACCTATCTGGTTCAGGGTCTTCCTCTCCTTTGATGTCCCTCCACCTTTCCAAGCGTGACGTCCTTCTCCAAGAAATCACTTCTTCTAGCAATATGCGCAAAGTATGTGAGATAAAGCTTCATCATCTTTGCCTCCAAGGAGCCCTCTGGCTGCAACTTCTCTAAGACGTATCTGTTTGCTCTTTTGGAAATCCATGGGATATTCAGCACTTGCTTAATTATTAAGCACAAAATGATAGTTTAAAATATTATAAATCAGCCAGAGTACTGAAGAGCAATGATGTCAGTCTGGAGACTAAGGTATGCCTGATCCAGGCCATAGTCTTTACAATTACTTGCTATGTGTCAGAAAGCTTGGCAATGATTAGGGATCATAGAAAGAGAACTGATGCTTTTGAGCTGTGGTTCTGGAGAAGAGTACTGAATATAGCATGGACTGCTAGGAGGACAAACAGATTCATCCAAGAGAGGGTGAAACCAGGCTGCTCCTTGGAGGCAAGGATTCTTGGGCTTCATCTGACCTACTCTGGGCGTGTTGCAAAGAGGGACAAGTCTTTGGAGAGGGACATCATGCTTGGGAGGGTGGAGGGACAGCACAAGAGGGGAAGACTTTAAATTAGGTGGATTGAGTCTGTGACTGAGGAGATGAGGGAGGTGTATCAGAGACAATGAGTTTGGCACAGGATAGAGCAGGTTTCAGGTCAATTAGGGTTGGTATGAGTCGCAAGCAACTCAATGGCACATAACAACAATAAGAAGTAAATTATAAACCAGTTGCTGTGGTGTTGGCACCAGACTACAGTGACACCACAACTGTCAGAGTGAATTATGCTCCGCAGGGTTTTCAATAGTTGATTTTATAAAAACAAATCAATCACTAGGCCTTTCTTCCTGGTGCCTCTGCCTGGGTGGATTCAAACTTCCAGTCTCTCAGTTTGCAGGTGCATGCATTCACTCTTTGCACTACCTACTGCTGTATACCATCACGTTGGAACCAACCGATAGCTTACCCTTCAGCAGGTTTTCAGAGGCTGTAAATCGCACAGGAGGAGCTTGCTCATTCATCTCTCATGGAGCAGCTAGTGGGTTCACATCATGAGCCTCTGGACTGACAGCACAACTCTTTGCCTCTACACCCCCAGAGTTCCCTATTTGCACTGCCTAGGACTACTTTGTTCTTTATAAGATCTCCGAGAGGTAAATAGTATGATGTTGTTATTGTTATGTGCCATCGACTCACTTACGACTCATAGCAACCCAGTGTACAAGAGCCCTAAACGCCGTTCTATTCTGTGCCAACCTCACCATCTCAAACACACTCATTTCTACCACTCCAGTCACAGAATCGACCCATCTCATCGAGGGTCTTGCTCTCCTGTGCCATCCCTCCACTCTCCCAAACATGATGTCCCTCTCCAAGGACCAGTCCCTCCCTGCAACATTCCCAAAGTATGTCAGACAAAGCTTCAGAATCCTTGACTCCAGGGAACATTCGGCTCCACCCTCTCCAGGACAAACCTGTTTGTTCTCCTAACAATCCATGCCTGGATCAGGCACACCTTAGTCCCCAGCCTGATGTCATTGCTCTTCAGTAGTCTTGAGAGGTCCCTTACAGCTGACTTTCTCAATGCAGTTCATCCTCTGATTTCCTGGCTGCTGTTACCAAGAGTGTTGACTGTGGAACCAAGTAAACTAAAACTGTTAACTATCTCAATCTAGTCACCATCCATATTGATGCTGCCAATTGGCCCAGCACTGAGAATCTTTGTTTTCTTAATGTTGCGCTTCAATGCATATTGAAGGCTGCAGTCCTTGACCTTCTGCAGCAAGCACTTTAGGTCCTCCTCAGTTTCAGCAAGCACGGTTGTGTCATTCGCATAACGCAGGTTGTTGATGATTCTTCCACCAATCCTGATGCCACATTCCTCCTTGTATAGCCCAGCATCTTGGCCTGGTTTTCACTGCTGATATTGAGCTTCTCCATTGAGTCTTTCCACAAATGTAATCAATTTGATTCCTATGCATACCATCAGGTGAGATCCATGTTTTACCTGCATTTATGTTTCTTATAAGAGGTATTTGCAATGAATAAATAATTTTTTAAATGAAAATCAAAGTGACATAATTTTTCCCAAACACATAGTCAGTAACCAGCAGAGCTACCTGCTTAAACACAGGGCTGATAGATACTAAAGCTTCACTTACCTAGGGCCCTATGCTGAACCCCATTGCTGTGGTGTTGAATTTGAGTCATAGCCACCCTCCACATCTGGTTTCTAAGACTATAAGCCTTTATGGGAGGAGGCTGTCCATGTTTCTCCCACAGTTAGCAGCAGTACGTAACACCCTCCGCCAGCAGGGCTCCCTACTCACTTAGAGATAAAGATGTGATAGTCACGTAGAACAATGCACAGCACATGATTCAGCTTTTGCTAAAACAAACAATTCTTGGTGTGTGCAAGGAAAAGGTCTGAATGAGCTGGTGACCAGGAGTTCCCTTTTAAGAAGAGGCCCTCTCATTCTTTGTTTCAAATGTTTCTGTTGTTTGACATTTTGTTTTGCTTTGTTATTCATTCATTCCCATATTCCTCCCTCCCCCTGTTCCCTTTGTAATCCTTGTCCTGTTCCAGATTATTGTCACACACATAATTTCTAATCATCCACTCTTTCCTTTCACTCATTTCTGTGCAGTGTTCATTATCTATTCATTCTTTTCCTGTTCCTCCCCACCGCCTCACATTGATCCTAGTATTATAATACTGGGATCAGGCAATATTTGTCCTTTTGTAACTGAGATATTACACTCAGAATAATGTCTTCCAGACTCATCCAAGTGTTCACTTTTTAAAATTGCTTCTATAATTCATATTAATTACATCTTCAATACAGATTGTATATTGTGGATCTCTATATCAAGAAAACAAAAATACTCAGCATCATGTTAGAAGGAGAAAAGACTGAAGTTGTTGACGATTTCATCTTTCTCAGATCTACAAAACACTCTTGGCACCAGCAGTCAGAAAATTAAAAGATGAGCTGCAGTGGGGAAATCTGTTGTCAAGGACCTCTTCAGAGCACCAAAGAGCAACAATGTCAGTCTAAAGACTAAGACACAGTGGACCCAAGCTATGAACTTGTCAATTCCTTGCTATTCATCTGAGATCTGGACAATGACTAAGGATTACAGAAGGAGAATCAATGCATTTGTTCTGTGGTCCTGGAGAAGAGTTTTGAATATACCATGGACTGTCAAGAGGACAGACAGGTCTGTCCTAAGTAGGGTGAAGCCAGGCTGCCACTTCGAGGCAAGGATCTTAAAGCTCCAGCTCACACACTTTGTTGTTAGGAGAGACTAGTCCTTGGAGAAGGACATCATACCTAGAATGATAGAAAACCAGCCCCAGAGAGGAAAACCCTAGATGAGCTGGATTGACACAGTGACTGTGGCAATGGGGTTGTATGTGCCAGAGACTATGTCTAGGATGGGGCAAAGTTCAGAGCTATTGTTCATAAAGTCACTATGGGTCGACACCACATAACAGTAACAACAACATTTGCCATTTATAAATGCTCAGTAGAGGAATACCCTGTTTTATTGTGCTTTGTAAGAACTGATGCCTTTGAATAGTGGTGCTAGCAGAGAATACTGACTATCCCAAGGACTGCTGAAAGAACAAACAAATCTGTACCAGGGAGCTACTTGCAGGCAAAGATGGTGATACTTGATCTCACATTTGGACATGTTGTCAGGAGAGGCCAGTTCTTGGAAAAGGTCATCATGCTGGGAAAGGTGGCAGGTCAGCGAAAGAGAGGAAGAGCCTGGGGGAGACGGAGTGACATGGTGTCATAACAATGAGGATGGCGCTGGGTAGGGCAAAGTTCAGATTGCTGTTCACGGGGTCACTATGAGTCACAGTCTACTCGACAGCACCGAACAATAACAAAATGCTGTGTTAACTAACACAAACCAAAGTCACTTCAGAAGCAGTGCCTGCAAGTTCACTGCCTACAAAGCCCCCATCGCAGAGCCACTCTGCACACTTGGGGCCCCACGAGCCAGAATCCACATGGGGAACAGCAGGTCACACTCACCCGTGCGGACACGCTTCATTTTTTTTTTCTTTCTTATTTTAATGAACAAATACAGAGATTTTGGATTTCCATTCATTCATTCATTGTTGCACTTTTCTCCCTGCCCAGTTCACTCCTCTCCTTGAAAAGTAAAAGAAAAAAATCCTCCATTGGTATACAATCTGCCCCCAACCCCTGCCCTGGGTACACTACTCTATGCAACCTTCATTCTGGACTCTTTTCATAACCATAGTACCCAATCATATATTGCTTTCAAACTGTTCTCTCCCTCATCTGTTTCAATGCAGTATGCATAATTTATCCACTTTTTCTCAGTCTCATCCCAACCCTGATGTAAGTCCCGTTCTACAACAGTGGCACTATGCAGTATTTGTCCTTTTGTGACTGAGATAGCTCACTCAGCATATTGACATGCCTCATTTTACCGCACTTCATTTTACAACACTACAGATACTGCACTGATGCTCCCTGGCAGCCCTGCATCAAGCAAGCCTGTCAGCTTCATTTTGGCAACACCATGTATCATCACCTCCTGCCTCTGCTTCCTTTTCTGGTCATTTTCTCAAGATGTCACACTTTTTCCTAACCCTGTTGCAGCCACCAAAGTTTCCTCTTACTATTTATAGGATAAAGACAACTTTTTTGTGTGTTGTTGTGTGCCATAAATTTGGACCTGACCCATAGCTGACCCTCCATTGGGTTTCAGAGGCAGTAAATCGCACAGTAGGAGATTGCCCGTGCATTTCCTGTGAAACAGCTGGTGGATTTGAACCCGGTGCTCCTGGGATTGCAATGCAGCTTCTCACCACTAGCCAATGTTCATGTGATTGCTTTACCAGGGTATTAGTTTCCTGGTGCTGCACTCGCAGTGTTGTCCTGTATAGAGGACAGAGGTGGCTGGTGTATTTTCTGTCAGTTGGTCAGCACCCAGCTCATGGTCATCCCATGTAATGTGACAAGCAGTTTCTACACCATCCCCATATCTGAGTCACATTGTGACCCACAGACTCTGCACTGGCTGATTTGGGGAGCAGGTAACCAGGCCCTTCTTCCAGTCCATCTTAGTCTGGACTTTCTGCTGAAACCTGTTCAGCATCATTGTGGTTGTTATAGTGTGTCATTGTGTCAGAACCAACCCACAGCTGACCCTCCAGCAGGTTTTTAGAGGCTGTAAATCACACAGAAGGCAATTGTCCATCTTTCTCCCTCAAAGCTGCTAGTAGATTTGAACCACCTACCTTTGGGTTGGCAGTGCAACTCCTTAACCATTAGGTCACCAGATCTTCCCTGTTCAGCATCACAGCAACATAAGAGCCTCCACTGACAAAAGGGTGGTGGCTGTACGTGAGACACATTGGTTGGGAATCGAACCCAGGTCTCCTACGTGCAGGGTGTACAGTCTGGTGACATTAATTACCTGCTCCATGTTGTAACATTAACGTTTTCCAAACCACTAACACAGCCCAACAGAAGAACTGAAAGGAAAATGTAAAATAATAATAATGTCCCCAAACCCATACCTTTGATCTGTATTGTAAGAACC
>NW_006399884.1:7840039-7842071 GCF_000299155.1 Elephantulus edwardii | reverse complement strand
GAGACGTCCCTTTGGGTGGATTACGGATCCAGAGGCTTTAATGGTCTCCGGTCCATCTGAGGGACTTAGAGTGTCCCACCAGAGAGGAGGGGCCCGGAGGGCTCTCCCATCTGAAGCAGCTTTCAATTGGTTGTCGCGAAGAGAGCTGCTTGTGTGTCTTGTATTTCTTGTGAGTGTCTGCTGTGTTTTGTGGGTGACTGAAATGGGACAGAATCTAATGACACCCCTTTCCCTGACTTTAGGATATTTTTCTGACGTAAGAACTAGGGCCAATAATCTCTCCGTTAATGTTAACAAAGGACCTTGGCAAGCCTTCTGTAACTCTGAGTGGCCCGCTCTGGGAGTCAGTTGGCCACCAGAGGGCGCATTTGACTTAACAATCATTTTAGCAGTTAAAGATCTTGTTTTCCAGGAAGGACCAAACGGGCATCCTGACCAACAGTCATATATCATCGTGTGGCAGGATTTAGTGCAGAATCCACCACCGTGGGTAAAACCTTGGATCTTGAAGAACCATACCACCCCTCCATGTGTGTTAGCCCTAAAAGCCCGAGCTTCTGAGTCCAAAGTTCCTCTGGCCCCAGAAGCTGCACCATCAGCACCACCCAAAATTTATCCGGAGATTGAGAATCCACCTGAGTGGCCTGAAATGCGCCACAATCCTCCCCTATATCACGGCCAGGTTGATCCCAATCCCCCCATCCCTGCGAGTGCCCCCCAGGGACCAGCGCGGGGGACTCGCAGTCGGAGAGGTCTAGAGAGCCCATATTCCACTGTGGCTCTCCCCTTACGAGCCTACGGAGGGCCCCCAGAGCCAGGACAACTCCAACCCCTCCAGTACTGGCCATTCTCCTCTGCTGACCTCTATAATTAGAAGAATAACCACCCTTCCTTTTCAGATAACCCCACAGGACTTATTGGACTAATTGAGTCCCTCATGTTCTTTCACCAACCTACCTGGGATGATTGCCAGCAACTCCTCCAGGTCCTCTTCACTACCGAGGAGCAAGAGAGAATTCAGATGGAAGCCAGGAAAAATGTCCGAGATGCTGCAGGACAACCAGTCCAGACTCCTGCTGCCATGGATGCGGGATTTCCTCTCGTTCGCCCCAACTGGGATTATAACACTGCTGAAGGTAGGGAGCAGCTATCCACTTACCGCCGGGCTCTCGTAGCGGGTCTCAGAGGGGCTGCGCGACACCCCACTAATTTGGCTAAGGTAAGAGAAGTCCTTCAAGGACCTACGGAACCCCTCTCTGTGTTCCTAGAAAGACTAATGGATGCCTATAGGAGATACACTCCCTTTGACCCCATGTCAGAGGGACAGAAAGCAGCAGTAGTTATGGCTTTCATTGGGCAGTCTGCTCCAGACATCAGGAAAAAATTACAGCGCATAGAGGGGTTGCAAGATTTTACATTGAGGGATGTAGTGAAAGAAGCTGAGAAAGTGTACCTCAAGAGGGAGACAGAGGAAGAGAAGACAGAGAGAGAAAAGAAAAAAAGAGAGGAACGTGAGGACCGGCAAGACCGCCATCAAGAGAGGAATTTAACAAAAATCTTAGCCGCAGTAGTGAGGGAAAAAGAAAGAGATAAGGCAGGGTCCAGACAGACAGGACACCTGGGCACTAAGGGAGCGAAGCAATATGAAAAGAAACTGCAGTTGGACAAAGACCAGTGTGCATACTGCAAAGACAAGGGACACTGGGCTAAAGAGTGTCCCAAGAAAAAGAATAAGCAGTCAAAAATTCTCACCCTAGATGAAGACTAGGGAAGACGGGGCTCGGATCCCCTCCCCGAGCCTAGGGTAACTATATCTGTGGAGGAAACCCCCATTAACTTTTTAGTAGACACAGGGGCACAACATTCAGTTCTGAAGCAGCCCCTGGGGAAGATTAGCACAAAGAAGTCAGTGGTGCTAGGAGCCACTAGACAAAAATTCTGCCCATGGACCACGGAACGGACTATAGATTTAAGAAAAAATCAAGTGACTCACTCTTTTCTTGTTATACCGGAGTGCCCAGCCCCACTCTTA
>NW_006399884.1:7787105-7836275 GCF_000299155.1 Elephantulus edwardii | reverse complement strand
TTCCCTTCCTTTTTGAGGCTCGGGGTAGACTTCCCTGTCTCACTTCTGAGATAAAAGTCGTCCCGAAGCTTCGTCAGTAAAGCCTCTTGTGCTTACATCAAGTGGACCTGGTGTGAGTTGCTCGGGGTCGCGGCCAGTCTGGGAAAAGCCCTAGCTTGGGGTCTTTTAGAACGAAACTCATTGTATTTGAGTCAATTTCAACCTACAGTACACCTTTCTTCTGCAATCCACTGACACATGTACAAACTGTCTAGCCAACTCAGGGACCTAAACAGAAGCTCAGTGGCCACAAATGTCCAACTGCAGATAAATGGGACCTACACACAATGGAATATTACTACCTATTGACGGTGTAGTCTGTAGTACATTAATGTTTCTAACCAAAAGGCTACTCATTTCTGACAATTCAACTCCACCAGTGGCTTTGAGAGAGAAAGATGAGTAATCCCCTCCCAGACATAAATTTATGAGTAAGGGCTACTGTTGACCATTTCTGACTGGCCTTCAATCCCTTAAAGAAAAATAAAAACCCAGTATCTCATAAAAATTGCTACACTGTTGTTGTTGTGCACTGTTGAGTCAGACCTGACCCACAGCTGACTCTCCAGTGAAAATCACATGGGGGCAGATTATCCATATCTTTAGCCTGTAAATCAGCTGCGTAGAAATGGTTGAATTGGTGTATTTCTGATGGGCACATTTTCAACAGTAATGGGAAAAGTAAGATGAATGAAAAATCCATTTATTTTGTAAAATTTACTCAGATCACAATTAAAAATAAAAAGAAGTAACACTATTAGACTGAAAAAAGTAAAAGAAATATTTAAAAATAAGAGTGGGTGGAAGAGCATCCTCCGTGTCCTGTCGCCCGAGATAAGCCTGTCCCATTTTCATCCTACTCGGCTCTCATGAAGATTTATGACCTTGGAAACCAAATGGAGCATCATCACGAGTCAGAATCAACACAACAGTGGATTAGACTCTGTGGGTTAGACTCTGAGTGAACAACTACAGCTCATGCCACATTCCTGATTTATAAGCTATTTTTTTTATCTAAATCTGTTCTTTGCTTCTGTTGAGTCAGTCCTTATTCATAGTAACCCTTCATTTAAAAAAAACAAAAAACAAAACCCACCCAGGCCTGAAATATTGCCCAGATCTGCACCATCCTCACGTAATGGCCAAGTCTGAACCCATTGCTGTGGTCACTGAGTTGAGCCTTGAGGGTCTTCCTCTTCTTCACTGACCCTCTGCTTTATCAAGTGTGCTGTCCTCCTTTAGGAACTGGCCCTTCCCCACAACACGACCAAGGGCAGGAGTTGAATTCCCACCACCTTCTCATCTAAGGAGCATTCTGACTGCACTTCTTCCTAGACCACTTTCTCACTGCTTCTGCTAGTCTGTGGGTCTTTCAGGATTCTTTTTTTCTTTCTTCTCCTTGTGTCATAATGTTGTTTATTGTTCCCACATTTTGGTTTTGGGTTTTTATTATTATTATTAATTATAATGAAAATTTACGGAGACTAGATTTCTATTCATTCATTGTTGCACTTTTCTCCCCTCCCAACCCTACCCACCTCCCAGTACATACTACTCTTTGAAAACTAAAAGAAAAATTCTTTCTTTGTTTTACAATCCCTCCCCCCAGGTCCGTTCCACCATGCAGCCTTCGCTCTGGACTCCTGTCATGACAATAATACCTAATCACATATCTCTTTTAAACAGTTTTCTCCCTCATCTGTTTCAATGCAGTATACATTGTTGAACCCATCTTTCTCAGTCTCCCCCCAATTCCGAGGCCAGTCTTGTTTTACAACAGTGGCACTATGCATTATTTGTCCTTTTGTGACTGAGATATTTCACTCAGAATAATGTCCTCCAGAGCCACCCATTTTGAATAATATTGCATGAGTTCCTTGTTTTTCAATGCAGCATGGTATTCCAATGTGTGAATATACCACAGCTTCTCTATCCATTTGTTTGTTGATAGGCACTTGTGTTGTTTCCAACTCTTTGATATTGTGAACAAAGCCATGATAAACATGGGTATGCATATATTTGCTTGGGTAGAAGTTATGGTCTCTTTGGGTTATATTCCAAGTAGTGGAATTGCTGGGTCAAATGATATCTCTATTTGCAACTTTTTGAGAAATTGCCATACAGCCTTCCATAGTAGTTGCACCATTTTACACTTCCACCAACAGTGAATAAGGGTTCCAGTTTCTCCACAACCTCACCAGCATTTGTTGCTTGCTGTTTTGTTAAATTTTGCTATTCTGACTAGGGTGAGATGATATCTCATAGTTGTTTTGATTTGCGTCTCTCTTAGAGCTAGGGATTTTGAACACTTCTTCATGTGCTTGTTGGCCACCTGAATGTCTTCTTTGGTGAAATGTCTGTTCATTCATTCAGTATTCTTCCATACCACAGTTCAAAGTCATCAATTTTTTTCTTCAGTCTTTCTTACTTATCAGCTCAATACCAAGAAGACAAAGATTCTCACCACTGGACCGATTGGCAGCATCAGGATGGATGGTGAAGAGATTGAGATTTTTCACAGCTTTGGTTTGCTAGGCTCCACAGTCAACACTCTTGGCACCAGCAGCCAGGAAATTAAAAGACGTATTGCCATGGAAAACTCTGCTGTTAGGGACCTCTCCAAAGTACTGAAGAGCAATGGTGTCTCTCTAGAGACTAAGGTCTCATACAGGCCATGATTTTTGCAATCACTTGTTATATGTCAGAGAGTTGGACAATGACTAGGGAGCATAGATGGAGAATTGATGCCTTTGAGCTGTGGTGCTGGAGAAGAGTGCTGAGTCTGTAACATGGACTGTAAGAAAACAAACAGATTCATCCTTGAGAGGGTTAAACAAGGTTGCTCTTTGGAGGCAAGGATTCTGAGGCTTCATCTGACATACTTTGGATATGTTGTAAGGAGGGACCAGTACTTGGAAAGGGACATCATGCTTGGACAGGTGGAGGGACAGGGCAGGAAGGGAAGACCCACTATGAGGTGGATTGATTCAGTGACTGGGGTAATCGGAATGGGTGTGTCAGAGACAGTGCAATTGGCACAGGGCAGAGCAGAGTTCAGGGCTGTTGTACATAGGGTCTCTATGAGTCGCAAGCGACTCGACAACACATAACAACAGCAACAGCATCTAAATAAGAAACCTCAAACACATCCACTAACATAGAGTTCATACCAGCAGGTTTCTCAGACTGTAAATCTTACAAGAGGAGACAGCCCATCTTGCTCTCACTGAGTGATGGTAGTGGATTTGAACTGCTGACCTTGTAATTAGCAACCCAATACATTATAAACTAAAACACCAGGGCTCTTTAGGTAAATAATTCTCATAGTGACATCAAGTCAGAACCAACTCATAAATGACCCTCCAGTGGGTTTCTGAGGCTGTAAATCCCAGAGGAAGAGATTGGCCATCTTTCTCTGTCAGGGCTGCTGGTGGATTCAGCTCCCAGAGAACTGCAACCTTTGAATCAGAAAAGCAATCCTCTGTGTACTACACCACCAGATTTTTTTCCCATCTAAATAATGTTCTTCTAATAGCTCCATTGTTTCCTATAGTATATACGTAACATAACACTTGAAATTAAGTAAGCAAGGAGGGGGTGGAAATCCAGCATTTAACTGTGACTCCTGGCACGATGTTAAGTCCAAAGGACCCTTTTCTGAGAGGAAGTTGGTGGGGCAGGAGGGGTCGATGTGCTTTCTGCAGGAAGCCTGGGGAGCCTTCTTGTCTCCATGGTCGGCTCTTTTGCACACGTAGCTGGGAAGCGAGTGCTCCATGGGGTTAATTAGCGGTGTCCTCGCTGGAGAAAGTTCCCGCACGTTGGCCAGCAGGATGCAGAGGTGGAAACAGAGGCTAGCGGGCGTGCACGTACAGAATGCACTGCCCTGCTGGGCCACTGACGACAGGAGGCGGAGGTGTGGGTTCAAACGTCCTGCTGTTGGAGACAGCACACGTGGGCCCTGGCTCACCCTCACACAGAGACCAGGAACACAAAACAAACGACCAAATGCACCCATGAGAAATGCCTTGAGAGAGATTCCTTTCCTAATATTGTTGTGGTTAAGTGCCGTGGAGTCGCTCTGGCTCATGGTGACCCCACATACAACAGGTCAGAACCCTTTGTAGTCCCTGCACCATCCTCACAACCTCAGCTCTGCTTTGAGCACATTGCAGCAGCCACTATGTCAGTCTATTGTTCTGAGGGTCTTCTCTTGAGCTGACCCTCTGCTTTTCCAAGCACAAAACTGGTAACATGTCCAAAGTATGTGAGTCCACAGTTTGAGTCACTGTGTCAATCCACCTTGTTGAGGGTCTTGCTTTCCCATCATTATTTCTTTTTCCAAGGACTGGTCCTTCCTGACAGCATTCCCAAAGTATGTGTGATGGAGTTTCACCATCTTTGCCTCTAAAAACACCCTAGATGTACTTTCTCCAAGACAATCTTGTTCTTTTGAAAGTCCATGGGATATGCAGTAGTCTTCTCCAACTCCACAACTCAAAGGCATCAGTTCCTCTTTGGTCTTCCCTATTCAATGTCCAGTTCTTAAATGCAGTGATTGAAAATCCTGTGGTTTGGACCAGCCACACCTTAGTCTTCAAAGTGACTCTCTTGCTCTCTAGTATTTATATACTTAAAGAAATATTCCATTTAATCATTTTGTGGCTATTATTTATCACATGTTATTCCATGATAAATATTGATAATGAGCATGGCTAAAGGTCCTGCATGGTCTGGTACAGAAGGAGGCCTGTGATGATCAGGACTGTGACCTCATGAGTGCAGTCTGGGGTGACACTAACCTTAATGGTATCCCTTCAGATTGCCAGCTTTATGCTCGCACATCATCACTGCACCGGCAGGACTCCTGAGTCTTATTATCAAAAAGTCCAGAACCAAATGCATTGTCAAGTTAATGCAGACTCACAGCCACCTTCGAGGATGGAGTAGAGTTACCCCATAAAGTTTCTGAGACTGTAGATCTTTCTAGGAAGAGACTGCCTCATCTTGCTTCCACAGTGCAGCCGGTGGGTTTGAACTGCCAACCTTTTGATAGTGGTCTAACAGTCCACCACTCCACCAAGGAGCTTTCACAGAAAGAAAGAAAAATATGTGGTTAGAGGAGACTGAGTGCAAAGAGAGGACATTTTAGTGATGCTAAAGGGTGTTTATCCAAAAGGGTGAGAATGCGTGAATGTGGGAGTGATGGTCAAAGAAATGAGCCTCGTTCCTGGAATGAGAGTGAAAGGAGCAAGACTTTGATGAATCAGGGAAGCTGAGAGGGTGACGGGCAAGCGGCTGGGGAGGCGACTACCACTGAGGAAGCACTTTATATGGACCAGTTGTCCCAGCCTGAGAGCGAGGTACTCTCTCTCTTCATGTAACCTCCAGTCAATCCTCTGGTTCCCATTGTTGGATGAGGATTCTGAGATGCAGAAAGAGGGAATAGGAAGAGAGGGCATGAGGGGAAAAAAGTGAATAAATAGGTATGTTGAGGGAAAGGAAAGACAATAATACCTTACAAGGTTGACTTCTTGCTGTTGTTACTTACCGTCAAGTCAGGGCTGACTCACAGCTGACCCTCCAGCAGGTTTACAGAGGCAGTAAATTGCACAGGAGACTGCTCATCTTTCTTCAGTGGAGCATGCTGGATTTGACCTGTCTGGCTTCGGGTTGGCAGCACACCTCTTTACCACTGGGCCACCAAAGCTCCCAAAGGAGCAGACTCTTGTTATCGGCTGTGGACTCAGAATTGACTCACAGTTGACCCACCAGCAGGTTTTCAGAGGCAGTAAATCGCACAAGGAGACTGCCCATCTTTCTTCAGCGGAACAGCTGGTGGATTCGACCCTTGTGTCTTTGAGATTACCGAGCCAATTCCTTACCACTAGGCAACAGAGCTCCCTAAGAAACTAGCTTGTTGTTATGTTTTTATGTGCTGTTGAGTCACCTGTGACTCATAGTGACCCTATGTACAATAGTCCTAAACCCTGCTCTATACCTTGCCAAACTTATTGTCTCTGACACGCCTATCCCCATTACCCCAGTGACTGAATCAATCCATCTAATTGAGGGTCTTCCTCTCTTGCACTATCCCTCCAACCTCCCAAGCATGACATTCCTCTCCAAGAACTGATCCCACCTTGCAACATGTCCAAAGTATGTCAGAAGAAGCTTCAGAATCCTGCCTCCAAGGAGCAGCCTGGCTTTACCCTCTACAGGATGAATTTGTTTGTTCTAGCAATCCATGATATATTCAATATTCTTCTCGAGCACCACAGCTCAAAGGCATCAACTCTCCTTCTATCATCCCTCATCATGGTCCAGCTCTCTGATGCATAGCAAGTAATTGCAAAGTCCATGGCCTGTATCAGGTACACCTTAGTCTCCAGACTGACATTATTGCTCTTCAGTACTTTGGAGAGGTCTCTGACAGCAGACTTTCCTAATGAATTAATCTTTTCATTTCTTTCCTGCTGGTACCAAGAGTGCTGATTGTAGAGCCAAGCAAACGGAAACTGTCAACAATCTCAATCTCTTCATCATCTATCATGATGCTATCAGTAGGCCCAGTGGAGAATCTTTGTTTTCTTGATGTTGAGTTTTAATCCATATTGAAGGCTGCAGTTCTTGACATTCTGCAGCAAGTGCTTCAGGTCCTCCTCAGTTTCAGCAAGCAAAGTTGTGTCATCTGCATAATACAGATTGTTGATGAGTCTACCTCCAGTCGTGATGCCTCACTTCTCGTAGAGCCCTGCCTACCAGTTAATCTGTTCTGCATATAGATTGAAAAGATATGGAGATAGGACACATCCCTGTTGTATACCCTTCCCAATTTTGAACCATGCAGTGTTTTCTTGCTCTGGTCTGATGGCTCTCTCCTGATCCAAGTATAGGTTTTGCATAAGCACAATCAAGTGTTCAGGGATTCTCATTCTTCTCAGAGTCAGCCACAGTTTGTTATGATCCACACAGTCAACCTTTGCATAGTCAATGAAACTCAGATAGACATCCCTCTGGTACTCTCTGCTTTCAGCCAAGAACCATCTGACATTAGCACTATTATCCTTAGTGCCATAGCCTCTTCTAAACCCAGCCTGCACTTCAGGTACTTCTCTGTTGATGTGCTGTTCCAGTCATTTTTTTTATAATCTTCAGCAGAGTCTTGCTTGCATGTGATATCAGTGATATTCTTTGTTGATTTCCACACACTGTACAATCACCTTTCTTTGGAATGGGAACAAATATAGATAATTATGTGGTGTAATAAAATGTCTATATGAAAAACCAACACGATTTGTAAATTTTTACACCAAAAAAGAAAAGATTTTTTAAGAGCCAGAAAGAAAATCATCATCATATAAAATAAATAGTAAGTGTTGTTAATGGGAGTTCCAAGGCAGGCTGCCTTCAGCCATAGGGACCCCATGGGACAGAGCAGAACTGCCTCACGGGTTTCTAAGGCTGTCATGGTTACAAGAGGGGATTGCCAAGCCTTTTTTACCACAGAGCTGCTGAGTGGATTGGAACCTCCAACCATCTTGTTAGTAGTAGGACATGTGGTCATTGTTATACTAGGTCTCCTTATTATTATTTTACTTTTAAAACTTTATTTTATTGTGATTTTGATGAAAGTTTACAGAAAAGTTAATTTTTCATTCATTTATTATTGGGAATTTTCCTTCCTTCCCCTTTCTACCCACTTCCCCAGTTAATTTTTTTCAATTTTTCTTTCACGCTGCAGTGTCTTTCATTTTGTCCTTTTCATTCACAGGACCTATAGATCATTTTAAATTTATCATTTCCCCCCTTTTTTTAAAGTGGTTTGCTTACAAAGTTTATATACATTGTGATTCACATTATTCTTCATTCACATTGTGTTTCATACAATCATTGTCATATATTGTTGTTGTGTGCCATCAAGTCACTTGGGACTCATAGCGACCCTGTGTACAACTGCCCTAAATCCTGCTCTATCCTGTGCCAATTGCACTGTCTCTGACACATCCATCCTGATTATCCCAGTCACCAAATCAATCCACCTCTTAAAGGGCCCCTCCTGCACCTGCCTTCCACCCTCCCAAGCATGATGTCCTTCTCCAAGAACTGGTCTCTCCTTACAGCATGACCAAACTATGTCAGATGAAGCCTCAGAATACTTGCCTCCAAGGAGCAGCCTGGTTTAACCTTCTCTAGGATGAATCTGTTTGTTCTCTTAGCAGTCTATGATACCCTCAATACTCTTCTCCAGCACCACAGCTCAAAGGCATCAATTCTCCCTCTGTGCTCCCTAGTCATTGTCCAACTCTCTGACGCATAACAAATGATTGCAAAGACTATGGCCTATATCAGACACACCTTAGTCTCCAGAGAGACACCAATTGCTCTTCAGTACTTTGGAGAGGTCCCTAACAGCAGACTTTCCCATCGCAATATGTCTTTGAATTTCCTGGCTACTGTTGCCAAGAGTGTTGATTGTGGAGCCAAGCTGACTAAAGCTGTGTACAATCTCAATCTCTTCACCATCCATCCTGATGCTGCCAATCGGTCCAGTGGTGAGAATCTTTGTCTTCTTGACATTGAGCCTCAACCCATTGAGCTGCAGTCCTTGACCCTCTGCAGCAAGCGCTTCAGGTCCTCCTCAGTTTCAGCAAGCAGGGTTTTGTCATCTGCATAAGGCAGATTGTTGATAGATCTTCCACTAATCTTGACCCCACATTTCTCTTCATAGAGCCCAGCCTCCTGGATAATCGGTTCTGCATACAGGTTGAAAAGGTATGGAGACAGGAAACATTCCTGGCATACGCCCTTCCCAATTTTCAGCTAACAGATGCTGCCCTGGACGTGCTCATCAAGTTGTGTCAAGAAATCTGGAGAACAACCACTTGGCCAACTGACTGGAAGAGATCTATATTGGTTCCCATTCCAAAGAAAGGTGGCCCAACAGAGTATGGAAACTATAAAACAGTACCGTTGCTTTCACATGCGAGCAAGATTCTGCTGAAGATTATCCAAAAATCACTAGAACAGCACATCAGCAGAGAACTGCCAGAAGTCCAGGCTGGGTTTAGAAGGGGTCGTGGTACTAGGAATATTGTAGCTGATGTTAGATGAATCTTGGCTGAAAACAGGGAGTACCAGAGGAATGCCTATCTGTGCTTCATTGACTATGCAAAGGCATTTGACTGTGTGGATCATAACAAACTGTGGCTGACTCTGATAAGAATGGGAATCCCAGAACACTTGATAGTGCTAATGTGAAACCTATACTTGAACCAACAGGCAGTCGTCAGAACAGAGCAAGGAAACACTGCATGGTTCAAAATTGGGGAGGGCGTATGCCAGGTACGTGTCCTATCTTGTCATGTATTATGTTTTATAAAATCAATCGCCATTGGACCTTGGCCATCAGTACTCTGTCTTTTTGCCTGGATCCTTCCTGTTTGCTTCTCACTCTCCCTTCACCCACCAAACTGTGCAGCCCTGTGGTTCCACCCATCCCTATCCTCACCCTCTTGAGTTTCTATACATGTTTTACTAGTTATCCTTTTATTTTTACAGTAACAGTCTTATGCAGTAGGTCTCCCTATTAAAGAGAGTTCATTTCTGTCGACTTGGAACTGGCTCATGGCTAACCATCTACTGGGTTTCCAAAGTTGTAAATTACACAAGAGGAGATTGACTGTCTTTCTCCTACTGAGCGCTGATGCTTTTGAACCACCACAGAGGTGAGGCCTTTGGGTTAGCAGTGAAACTCCCTGAGGATGATAGCACCAGGTCTCCACATTAAAGGAAGTGGAGATGGGATTTCAGCGCAGTTCTGTGTAGATAGGCAAATGGGGACCACAGGAACCCCCTGGAACATAAGGCCCCAACAGCGGAGAGCAAGGGTGGATGAGAGCATTAGGCCTGGCTGACCCTTGAGGACCATCACGTCTTCCAAGACCTCAGCTCTGGAGAAGTGACCTGAGTTAAATCAGTAAATATTTTGGCCTATTATCTTTCAGGGTGTGAGATGTTGCTGTTAAATGCCACTACACCCAGGTCACATTGTAAGAGACTGGCTGCTTACCTGGAAACGCCACACACCAGAGTTGTCCCCACAGCAGTCAGGGGTCCAGTGTGGGCAACATCTTGCTGGAATAATAGCTGGAGGCTCAGTTTCACCCAGGACTTTAGGAAGGAAACAAAAGGTTATGGATAGTGAACCCAGGTTATGAGTCACTGAAATCACTTCCAGCTAACACATCACACAATTCATACTCAAAACCAACTCACTTTACAGCCAACTCAACTTTACAACTCAGCACCAACTCACTGCTGTTAAATGATGCCACGTAGGACAGAGTGGAAAACTCACAGTCACCCTAAGACAGAGAACTGCCTTATGGAGTGTCCTGCACATTCTTTTTTAATTTTAAGGAAAGTTTACAGAGACTTAGGGCTTCCTTCATTTATTGTTTAACTTTTCTCCCTGCCCACCCCTTCCCCTCAATTCGCTCTTCTCTTTGAAAAGTAAAAGAAAAATTCTTTCGTTGTTATACAATCCCACTCCCAAGCCCACTCCACTGTAAAGCCTTCATTCTGGACTCCTGTCATGACAATAACACCTAATCGTATATCACTTTTAAACAGTTCTCTCCCTCATCTGTTTCAATGCAGTATAGATTATTTATACCCTCTTTCTTAGTCTTCCCTCAACCCCGATGTCAGTCCCATTTTACAACAATGGCCCTATGCAGTATTTATCCTTTTGTGACTGAGATACTTCACTCAGCATAATGTCCTCCAGGGTCATCCATTTTGAATAATATTTCATGAGTTCCTTGTTTTTCAGTGATGCATAGTATTACATTGTGTGAACATACCACGGCTTCTCTATCCATTCATTTGATGATGGACACTTAGGTTGTTTCCAACTCTTTGCTAATTGTGAACAAAGCCTCAATAAACATGGGTTTGCATATATCTGCTTGGCTGATGGTTATGGATTCTTTAGGGTATAATGGGAACAGATTGACACATCTTTCTCCCTAGTGGGTTTGAACTGCCAGCCTTTTGGTTTGCAGTCCAATGTTTAACCCATTGTGCCACTAGGACTCAGCAAACCATAAATAATATCTAAGAGATGTTGGTGTGAACTCCCAAACTCTTTACAGTAAGAAACTCCTACCAGGGGTGGCTGAGGGTGTTCTCTATTCCAGCCTAGCCTGAGTTTTCCTACATCTTGGGTTTCCAGGGTCCATGAATGTTCTGAAAAAGATGTGGCCTTCTGCTCCTGTTGAGATGTACTGCCTCAGAAACCCCAAGCTTGGTCAGCAAGAGTTGGCGTCAACTTGGTGGCAGCAGGCTGGGTCTGCTGACACTGCTAAGCATATTCCATGTTGTTGTTGTCATGTGCCTGCAAACAGACCTCAGTCCTTATGATGAAATTTATTTACATTTCACTTTAAGCACCAGGTACTTGGCAATTATCTTTCTAAAGAGGTTTCTTCCTGTCCATGCTGGTGGTTATTGGGCAGCCAGCACTATGGTCCTGCACCAGCCTACTATGTGTCTTGAGTGCCTTCCAACCTTGGAAAGGAGCCGTATAGCAGCTCAATGCTAACCAAAAGGTTGGTAGTTCTAACCCACCAGGAGAAGGATGTGCAGTGGGCTTCTCTAAAGCTTCAACTCAACTCTCACAGCTGACTCTCCTTTAGTTTTCAGAAGGTGTAAATTGCACAGGAGGAGGGAGATTGCCTACCTTTATCTCTGAACTGATGATAGATTTGCCTTTGGATTGGCAGTGCAACTCCTTCCCCTCTAGACCATCAGAGCTCCTTGTAGTGTTGGCAAAATTTCTGCTGCTTTTGGTGAACTGCTTTGCAAATGTTCTACTTCTCTGCATTTTCTCGGCTCTGTAAATGCTCAGTGCGCTGCTGACAGTGTTGGAAGTCTTCCCAGGGTGATTGCAGTCAGAAGGGGTCTGACTTCTTCTGACAACAATTGTGACTGCCTGGCTTACTTGAGACTCTCCTCTGATTTAAAGCAGGGGTGCTGGGTCACTTCCCATGCATCCCTGTGATTATGCCCCTGGTCTAAGATGTCCTTGTGAGAAGGGAGCAATGGCCGCATGGGGAAGGCCAAGTACTCTGGTCACTCCACAAAGGCAGACTATCCTAATCAACACATCCATAGTACCAAACAAATAGCCACAAGGTCAGACATGCCCCACCCCCCCCACCCCACCCCCCCAGCACCTACTTCTACTAATCACTGGGTCTGGTGTTCATTGCAAATTGACTCACTGACTTGAGTTTATTGTAGTTTATTAGAGATATAGGTTGGGGTGTAGGGTTGTTGCTGCTGTTGTGTACTGTAAAGTTGGAACCCACACATAGCTGATCCTCCAGCAGGTTTTCAGACACAGTTAATTGCACAGGAGAAGACTGCCCATCCTTCTCCCACGGAGCAGCTGGTGGATTCGAACCATGTGCCTTCAGGATTGCAGTGTAGCTTCTTGCCACTAGGCCACCAGGTGGTAGGCAAAAGATAAAACACAACAGAAGTCTTGGTTTAGTCTAGCAGTCCCATGTCACATCAACAGGACACACTTCCTCAATTAGTTCAAGTAACTTCTCAGTAAACAAGTTAAAGTCCAGGTTCAGTTAGGCAGCACAAATCCAAGAAGCTTCTGGTTTCCTCAGTTGTCCAACAAGCTTTGTCTCATAGCAGTCACAAATCAGCTCTTCCTTCAGTCATCCGGCAAGCAGAACCTTTGACTCTGACTCTGTCTCCAGGGCTCTATCAGGTTACACCACATTACTGTCTACAGTCTGGTCAGCTGCCTCTCTCTCTCTCTTATGTTGGCTTCACAGCTGTTGAAGTAGAAGATGCTGGTTAATGGTAAGCCATGTGCAGTTGAGGCAGCTGGAGACTACACCCTAACTAAGGCAATGGCTATGAAAGCCACTTTCAAAAGCCCTAACATCACATTCTGCTAACTATTTCAGCCCCAGTACTAGCAGGAGTGGCATCCACTTCCTAAACAACATGCCTCCGAAAGCTCTATGAACTTTGATAAATGTGGATAGTTACAGACAAGCTTAAGGCCTTCTGTTCACAGTGTTGCTATGAGTTGTGCTCAACTTGAAGGCAATCAGCAACAACAGCTGTGTGGAGTACAGCTAAAGTCTCCAAAGTCCAGGCTAATGGTAAGCAACCCAACCAACACACGGCCATTGAGGTGGCGCTAACTCATAACAACCCTGTAGGACAGAGTGGAGATGCCCCATAGGGTTTCCAAAGCTATACATTTTTACAGGCAGTTATATTTTGCTCCCGCAGAGCTGCTGGTGGGATTGAACCATTGATCTTCTTCTTTGCATTCTGAGTGCTTTAACCACTGTACCACATGGGCCTGACCAGCCAACGTCTAAAACCAAACACACAGTTATTAATTCTGCTCCATAGCTACTATTATGTGCCCCACAGGGTGTCCAAGGCTATAACTCTTTACAAGCAGACTGCCACATCGTTCTCACAAGAGGCAGCTGGTGTATATGAACCAACGACCTTCCAGTTAGCAGCCAAGTGCATTAACCAGTGCTACACCACATAGGTTTTACAATGTGAATCAGCTCACCCTCCACTGCCCAAGTGCAGAGACAGCATTCCAGAGCATGGGCAGGGTCCTAGTTAACGTTTCCCAGTGTGTTTCTCAGCAGGCAGAGCACAACTCCTGACTCCTACATTCCTCCCTCCACCTCCTACCCACAGCCACACCCTGGTCTGTTTTCGTCTACCAAGTCACGTACCCAGGGCACTCAAACATCCTCAGCTAAGTATAAATAGCCCTGTGACCTCAAGCTCCCTGCCCTTCCCTTGCCCAGTGTCCCTGTTGCCCAGCTTCTCTGTCCTTGTGGGCTCGAGGTGGCATCCTGGAGAAGCTTCTCTGCCTCCAGAGGTTTCATCACACACTGCTCACTGCCGAGCGCAGCAGCTTCTGTCTGCACAGCCCGCTCCCCATAGCCTGGGTCTTTCCTTCCATCAGACCCTGTGAATCTCTGGACCAGGCCCTGATGGTACAGCAGCAGCAGCATTCTGAATGTTCTGTGGTTCTGTCAGGCTAGCTCTGAACCCCAGGAACAACAGATTAAAGCCCTGCCCAGTCCTGTACTACCCTCACAATCTCTGCTGTGCTTGAATATGTACATTGATACAGCCATCATGCTAATCTATCTCATTGAGCAAATCCCTCTTTTCTGCTGACTTTCTACCTTTCCAAGCATGATGTCCTTCTCCAGGGATTGACTCCTCCTGATCACACACCTGAAGTATGTGAGACCAACTCTCACCGTCTGAGGAGCACGCTGGTTGCTCTTCTTCCAAGCCAAACTCATTCATTCCCTTGGCAGTCCATGTTATATTCAACACTCTTTGCCAACACCATAATTCAAGGACTTCAATTCTTCTTCATTCTTTCTCGTTCACTGTCCAGCTTTCACTGTGGTGTTGTATAATACTGCTTAGTGATGCCATCTACTAACAATGTTTTAAGTTCAGGGAAGTGTGTTAAACATTTGGCATGTAATTATAGAAACTTTATGAGGTAGGTACTTGTCTTAGTTTGGGTCCTCTAAGCCAGCAAAACCAGGGATGTGCGTGTATGTGCAAATATGGATGCAAATATTCATGTCAAGGAAACAGCTTGCACGATTATGGGGGCAGGCAAGTTTCAAACACCTGTGGAGGAAGAATAAGTTCAACCATTTATTATCTGGAGACAGGCCACACCCCCAAGGAAATGCTCCTTTCCACTGATTGGCTGAAAGTGGAAGGTAATTACATTGTGTAAGAGCATACAATTCACCCCCTCAAAAAAAATAATCTGTTGCCATTGAGCCAATTCCAATCCCTAGCCACCTTATAGGGCACAGTAGAAGTGCCCCATCGGGTTTCCAAGGCTGTAATCTTTGACGCAGTGGTTTTAACAAAGGGTGCAGGGTTTGTTCTCTTACAATGGATGAGCATTTTTGTGTCTTTGACTCAGAACTGACCTGCTAGAGGCAGTAATTCACACGGGAGGCAATTGCCCATCTTCCAAAGAAATGTGCCTTTTGTATTACAGCACAGTTTCTTACCACTATGCCACCAGAGTTCCTCATATTATTGGAGTAGCCGCCTCATATTTCCCCTGTGGAATGGTTGGGGAGTTCCAACTGTCTACTTTTCAGTGAGAGCACTCTGTGGTTATGCTAGCAGACTTTTGGGTCCAGTGCAATATCTACAAACCAATGAGAATCATAGCCTAGTCATGGTGATGCTAACATTGACCACCACAGCCCTAGGGTGTTTATTCCTTGTTTCAACTTCAGATACACTATCACTGCCTTGGGGTAGTCCATCACAGTGTATGGTCCCTGTCCCAACACTGCCTCTTTCATTACTATTTGCATTGTGGTGGTAGAGACGAGTACTGACTATCTTACGGATCGACAAAAGAACAAACATATTATCTTGGAGAAGGTGCAGCCAGAGTGCTCCTTCACGGTAAGGTCTGCAAAGCTTCATCTCACATACTTCAAGCATATTGTTAGAAGGGGTTATTCCTTGGAAAGGGACATCATGCTTGGAAAAGTAGGTCCGTGAAAGAGAGGAAGACTCTCATTGGGTTGGATTGACAGTGACTGCAGCAATGGCCTCAACTAGTCAGAAATGATGAGGGTGGCACAGCATAGCATAGGGTTCAGATCTGTTTTCCTAGGATCATTTTGAGTTGTACTAAACTTCACAGCATATAACAACAACAAAAAAGGATAAATTGAACACCTGTGAACTCACCATCCTACTAAGGACTAGAATATCTACAACTTGCATGCATTGATGAGTTTCCCCCACCTTATTCTCTCCCTGTTCACACAACCTCTATCCAGAATTTTGTATTTGGCACAGTGGTTAAGAATTCAGTTACTAGCAAAAAAAAAAAAAGTCAGCAGTTTGAATCCACCAGCCACGTGCGGCAGTGTACGTGCATAAAGATTTTGAGCCTTAGAAACCTTCTAGGACAGTTCCGCTCTGTCCTGTAGGGTCGCTGTGAGTCAGAGTTGAGTCATGCGCAGGAGGTGTGCTCTCGCTGAGTACCTTCTGGGTAGGTAAAATGCTGATTTTGATGCAGTTAAATCTAACCATACTATTGACAGTAATGATAGCCTACAGAAAAACAAGTTATAATCAAAGAAATACAACCTTGAAATTTCTGTTGAATTGCATCAACTTCTGTATTTATGTGAACTTACAAACTGCAGTGAGTCTTTAATTAAGTTAATTTTGTCTGATAACTAAATGAGTCTATAGACAGACTGTGACCTCCCCAAACTAAAAAGTGCAGTATTTGGAATTGTGTTCTTTGTGGTGGTTGTGCATGCTTGTAAGTATGTTATGCTAATTTTTCTTTTTTACTTACTGCTGTAATTTGATGCAAGAAATTTAGCTAATAAGTGACTGGACTAGGATTTAGGCCTACATTTCCCTACGTTTAATTAAAGCACCTGTGGTTTTACCAATGTTAGCTACTGTTGATCCTCCCAGAAGGAAAGGATTAGCAGACGTAAAGTGCACATTCTTCCCCCTTTTACTGCAGAAAGTTACTCCACCCTCAGTTTGCTTGTGGAGAGAAAAAACGTGTAATCTGCGCCAATTAGCTTTTCAAATCAAATCCCTTTTCCTTTTGGATGAAGTATTTATTGACTGATGTTGTTGATTTTGTTGTTATGTGCTCTATGTACAACAGCTCTGAAGCCTGCCCTGTCTTGAGCCAGTCTCACTGACTCTGACACACCTACGCCCATTATCCCAGTTATTATGTCAATCAGTCTCATCTGGGGTCTTCCTCGCCAGCCCTGTTCCTCCACCCTGCCAAGCATAGTGTCCTTCTCCAAGGACCAGTCCCTCCTACCCACATGTCAAAAGTATGTGAGAGAAGCTTCAAAGTCCTAGTCTCCAAGGAGAAACTTGGTTTCACCATCTCCAAGACAAACTTGTTTGTTCTCTTGGCCATTCGTGGTATGTTCAAGACTTTTCTGAAACACCACAACTCAAAGGCATCACATCTTCTTCTGTCATCCTTAGTCATTGACCAGTTCCCTGATGCATAACAAGTAATTGTGAAGACCATGGCCTGGATCAGGCGAATCTTAATCTCAAAACTGATATCGTTGCTTCTCAGTGCTCTGCAAATGTCCCTGACAGCAGACTTCCTTAATGCAACTCATCTTTTGATTTCCTGACTGTTAGTGCCAAGAATGTTAACTGTGGAGCCAAGCAAGCTGAAATTTTTAACAACCTCAATCTCTCCTCCATTCATCATGGTGCTGCCATCTGGTCAAGTGGTGAGAGTCTTTGTCTTCTTGATGTTGAGCTTAAATCCATATTGAAACCTAAAGTGCAGCAAGCACGTCAGGGCTTCCTCAGTTCCACCAAGCAAGGTTGTGTTATCCACATATGGCAGGACGAGTCTTCCTCCAATCCTGATGCCACATTCCTCCTCATATTGACCATTTCCATTTTAAAAAGTAACTTTTGGGGGTGGAGGGTTTAAAACTGTTATTATTAGAAGTCTTCAAATTGACACTGGCTCATAGGGACCCCAAGGAAAATAAAATGGACCCCTGCCAGCCCCACAGTCACTACTATGTTTAATCCCATTGACGCAGCCACTCTGAAGGTCTTTCTCTCTTTTGCTGACCTGCTTTACCAAGTGTGATGACTCTCTAAGGATGGGCCTCTCCAAAAAATGTGCCCAAAGTATGTGAGATGAGGTCTCCCCAGTCTTGCTTCTAAGAAGCGCTAGTTACATTTCTTCCAAGAAAGATTTGTTTGCTCTTTTGGCAGTCTAGGATATATTTAATACTCTTCGCAATACCATGATTCAAAGGCATTCCTTCTTCAGCCTTCCTTAATCCTTTTCCAACTTTCACAGGCTTATGAAGGAGTTGAAAATACTATGGCTTGGGTCAAATGCACCTTTGTTGTTGTTGTTGTTGTTGTTGTTGTTGTTATGTGCCATTGAGCTGCCTGAGATTCATAGCGACGGTATGTACAACAGCCCTAAACCCTGATCTATCCTGTGGCAACCTCATTGTCTCTGACACACCCATCCCCATTACCCCAGTCATTGAATCAATCCATCTCATCGAGGGTCTTCCTCTCCTGCACTGTCCCTCCATCCTCCCAGGCATGACATCCCTCTCCAAGGACTGGTCCCTCCTTGCAACATGCCCAAAGCATGTCAGACAGGGCTTTAAAATCCTACCTTAGCCTTTATTTTATTTTTTAAAAAACTTAAAAAATTTTTGCAGTTCAAATCCACCAGATGCTCTGCTGGAGAAGGAGGGGCAATCTCCTCCTGTACCAATAAGATCCAATTTGACGGTACACACACAAAAAATAATAAAAATAAAAATTTTTTAAAAAAATTTAAAAATTTTTTACTTGCTTGTTGTTTTGCACCTTAGCCTTTAAAGTGACATCATTGCTCTTTAGCACTTTAAGGAAGTCCTTGACAGAAGATTGTTCCAATGCAGTATGTCAATTGATTTTCTGACTGCTGCTTTCATGGGTGTTGATTGTAGATCTAAATAGAAGAAAATATTTAATATTTTGCACCCCCAAAAATAGTGTACTCTAGAAGCAGTGGGGGGTACAGCAGTTAAACTGCTAAGCAGATAGTGAGTAATGGCAGCCCACCAGGAGGAGCAAGCAGCAGCCTGCATCCACAACGATTTATGGCCTTACGGGTCTGATGGTGCAGCTCTCCCCTGGGAGCCTGCAGTCTTGCTGTGAGTCAGAGTCGAATAGACGGCATGGGTGCATTTCGCAGGGGTGACAAAAGCTGGGGTATTTTGACTTTCTGGTCAGTGAGGACGGCTGATGACAGGGACAGTTGATTCTTCATCTGCATGGCTTCTCAAAGTCAGCGGTGGCTGGAGAAGAGATAGAGGAGTAGAAATGTTCAGTGTGGCAGACAGAAGCCAGCCAGACATCCTGAAACTCCCAAAGACCATGGGTGGAGCCAGCGTGTCTGTGGTTATCACATTGTTCACACAACATGAGAAAGAATGCAAACTCTTCCTCGTTGCTGCAATTTTGACTTGTGAGATTGATTCTGCGTAGCATTTCCTGAGGGGCCCATCATTGAGTATTTAAGGTATCTAGGCTGTTTCCAAATGAGACAATAAATGGCTACAACAACCCATTTCTGTATAAATTCTCTCTAAAACTAAGGACTGTACTGGCAGAGGATGGAAATGCATTTGTTCTAAAAAGGTAGCAGAAGTTCTTTAGTTAAAGGATCTGAGCAGAAAACACTGCAGGGAAAGACATCCTGGAGAAATCTTGATCAAGGCCACTTCTGCATTAGATAAACAAATCAAGGAAGCAGGCAGGCAGAGACAAAGAGAGATTAATGCCATGCCGCACGAAGATCACCAAGAAGCCAAAGTAGAAATAAAGTTTTCCTTGCTCCAGAGCCAACAGAATCTTCCCCTGGAGGTAGTGCTGTGAATCCAGATTTCTATGCACATGACATAACTTTGCTTGCTGCAAGTGAGGAGGACTTGAA
Source organism: Elephantulus edwardii (assembly GCF_000299155.1). NCBI lineage: Eukaryota > Metazoa > Chordata > Mammalia > Macroscelidea > Macroscelididae > Elephantulus > Elephantulus edwardii. The sequence goes on along the minus strand of NW_006399884.1, from coordinate 7,816,636 downwards.
ACACTTGCTGCAGAAGATCAAAGACTATAGCCTTTAATGTGAATTATATCTCAACATCAAGAAATAAAAGAATCACCACCAATAGATGTAAGAAAAGATCAAATTGTCAACAGTTTCATCTTATAATCAACAGCCTTGGCACCAGCAGTCAAGAAATCAAAAGACATACTGTGTTAGGAAAGCCTGTTGCCGAGGACCTCTCCAAAGAAGTGAGGTCAGTTTGAAGACTAAGGTGCACCTGAGTCAAGTCATGATCTTTTCAATAATTTGCTGTATGTCTAGCATTTGGAAAGTGAATAAGAATTACAGTAGAAAAAGCAATACCTTTGAGTTGTATTGGAGCAGAGTACTGAATATTGCATGGACTGCCAAAAGAACAAACAGGTATATGGTGGAGAAGATGCAGCCAGAGTGCTCCCTGGAGGCAAAGATGATAAAACTTTGTCTCACATGCTTTGGACATGTTCTTAGGAGATGCTCTTTCTTGGAGAAAGACATCATACTAGGAAAGGTGGAAGGTCAGCGAAAGAGAGGAAGACCCTCAATGAGTTGGATTGACAGTGACTGCAGCAATGGGCTCAAGGATGTCCGAGATGATGAGGATGGCACAGGATGGGACAGGGTTCAAAGCTGTTGTTCACAGGGTCGCTCTGACTCATACTAGACTTGATAGGACCTTACAACAAAGACAAACTATGAGAAGCCCTTGGATGCAGATTTGCCCAATGCAGTGTTGGTGGTGGTGTTATGTGCCATCGAGTTCCTTGAGACTCATAACGACCCTATGCACAATAGCTATGAACTCTGTCCAGTTTGTTGCCAAGACCTGTCACCATTTGAGGGGCTAAAAGTCTGAATTCCAAGCACCAACTCTAGGGGAGGGTTTATTCTCTCTACTATCAAGAGTCATTTTCAAATGTTAAAGAGCAACGATGCCAGTAGAAAGGCTAAGGTGCACCTGATCCAAACTGTGGTAGTTTCATTTGCTTCCTATGCATCAGAAAGGTGAACAGTGAATAAGGAGTACTGAAAAAGAATCTATGTGGTATTGAATCGTTGTAGTGGTAGAGAGTTTGAATAGATCAGGCACTGCTAAGGAAAAACTAATCTGTCTTGGGAGAAGTGCAGCTGGAGTGTTCCTGAGAAGCCACCTCCTTGACTTTCTCTGAGAAATCATACAGGATGAGAGCATTTGCCTGAACCAGCCATAGGCAAATTCTTCAACATAATTCACCCTCGTGGACATGTGTGAGAGCAGTCAGGGGGGAAAAGCCACAGAAGAAGCCATGAAAGTCAGCATGAGTTCACCAGTCAGGTGGCTCTAAGTTCATTTTTGAGGGCTGCCAGGTTACAGAAGCAGATCTTAACTTCAGTTCTCAGAACCCTGGGGTGTTATGATGGACATTAAGGGTGGGGGAGGGTGAAGTGATAACCAGGCCTCTGGGGAATTACAGCCCTCCATAGAATTCAATCTATCTTAATCTATATTGCAGCCCTTTAAAATGTAAAAGAGAAAGGTCTTTTTGGAGCAACTGTTCTATTTAAATATTATTGCTGTTATTGCTTTGACTTTTGGCTGACCCCCCCAAGAAGGTTTTCAGAGGCAATAAATGATTGCCCATCTTTCTCCAGAGGAGCAGCTGTTGGATTCGAACTGCAAGCCTTTGGGATACCAGTACAACTCCTTATCACTAAGTCACCAGAGCTTATTTAAATACTGTAGTTTTGTACATAATGAACACACACAAGTAATGTGCACACATACACTTGTGCTTGGTAGTGCAGAAACAATGCTTGAGAGGGTCACCAGGTTTACAAATACGCATGTAATAGGTCACGATATCCACAGTGTAATCACACTCTTCCCTCTTCCTCCCTGTGGTTCTCATTTCCATTAATCCTTCAATCCTATCCCTTCCCTTGACATTTATCCTTGGGCAAATGCTGTTCTTTTGACCCTATCTGCTTGGTTATTTTAAGAAATGAGTACCTCCCTGGTGTTAATGGTTACTTTATCATTCATTCATTTATCGTTGTCAAGTCAAAACCAATTCATAGTTGACCCTCCATTGGGTTTTTGGAGGCTGTAAATCACATGAAAGGATATTGCCCATTTTTCTCCTTGGGAGCTGTTGGTGGATTTGAACTGTCAGAGAGGATGGCTGTTGGGTTAACAGTGTAGCTCTCTACCAACTGTACAAGTAGAGCTCCGTGCCTTGCCAACTTGTTGTTGTTAAGTGCCATTGAGTTGAGTGCAACTCATGGCAACCCCATCACAACAGATCTGAGCACCTTCCTATCCTGTGTCGTCCTTATCATTCCCAACACATTTGAGGATACTGCATCAATCCATCTCATTGGCGGTCTTCTCCTTCGCTGATCCTCCACCTTTCCAAGCCTATTGTCCTTTTCCAATGAATAGCCTCCCTTAAACATGTCCAAAATATGTGAGATGAAGTTTCACCAACCTTGCCTTCAAGGAACATTCTGGTTGCACTTTCTCCAACACATATCTGTGTCTTCTTTTGGTAGTCCTTTTGGCAGTCCATGGTATATCCAGCCATCTTCTCCCACACCATAACACAAATGCCTTGGTTCTTCCGTAATTCTAATTCACTGTCCAGCTCTCAGATGTGTACTAGGTGATTGGAAAGACTGTGGCCTGAATCAGGTGGACCTAAGTCTTTAGACTGACAACATTGCTCTTCAGGGCTTTTGAGGATACCTGACAATAGACTTAATCAATACTGTATGTCTTCTGATCTCCTGACTGTTGGTATCAAAGTTGTTGACTGTAAATCTAATAAAGAAGAAATGATTGGTTATTTAAATCTTTTCTTGATCTATCATGGTCTTTACAATCTCTTGCTATGCATCACAGAGTTAGACAATGACTAGGGAGGATAGGAGGAGAATTGATGACTTTCAGCGGTGGTGCTGGAGAAGAGTATTGAATGTACCATGGGCTGCTAAGAAAACAAACAGGTTCATCCAGGAGAAAGTTAAACCAGGCTGCTCCTTGGAGGCAAGGATTCTGAGGCTTCATCTGACATACTTTGGGCATGTTACAAGGAGGAACCAGTCCTTGGAAAGGGACATATTTGGGAGGGTGGAGGGACAATGCAGGAGGGGAAGACTCTTTATGAGGTAGATTGATTCAGTGACTGGGGTAATCGGGGTGAGTGTGTCAGAGACAGTGAGATTGGCATGGGACAGAGCCGGGTTAAAGGCTATTATACATAGGGTCGCTATGAGTCACAGGTGACTCTATGGCACATAGCAACAACAACCAATCATGATGTTATCTATTAGTCCGGTGGTAACTAGGTCACCATTATTACACAGGAAGTTGAGCCTTATGGAAACAGAATAGTAGGTCTTTCTCCAGCAAAGCCAATGGTGGTAGGCTTGAACCACTGACCTTCCAATTAGAAACCAAGTAATTAACCATTGCACCACCAGGGCTCCCTACAAGGAGGCAAATTTGCACTCCATATAGGGGAGAAATATCTAACACTCTGAACAGCATTTTTTAAACCTGAGTCATGTACAGACCCCTTGATAGAGAAAAAAACATTCTTGCAAATCCCCAGGGATGGCAAATTCTTTTGACAAAATCTTGCTTAATTAGGGCAGACAAACAATAAGTACAAATCCTTTCTCCTTACATTTGTATGCAAATACTCAAGTTAAATTTATTAATTATATTTGTAGCTGTATTAATCAAATACTAACAAAACTACAATGTCAGTAGTATTTTTAAAGCAACCTTTATATTTCTTAATTTCTCAAATTGTGATTTGAATAGACGTTTACAAAGCAAGTAAGTTTTTCATCAATCCATTAAGAGAGATTTTGTGTTTTATAACTTTATTTATAATATCCACAATATAATCACATTCTTCCACTTATCCCCTATAATTCTCATTTTAATGTGACAGATAATATTGTTTCACTGAAACAAAATAATCCAGGACAAGTATATAGGGCTGATAGACCTCATGTTAGGCAAAGATAGTGTGTTGCATGAGTAGTTCAAACCTAACATTTCTTCTTCTGAAGACTACAGGAAAACCTTTTCTAGGAGTCCTGCAATGGTGTCATTTTCTAGTCACTGAAATTAAGTTATTTGCTATTTTTGTAACTGAGTTACTGGTTGCTTTTTAAACCCAATTTTCTTCTCTTATTTGCCCCCTACAAATAAAGTACTGTTGTTGTTGTTGTTGTTAGGTGCTAGCTAGTTAAGTACAACTCATAGAGATCTTATAAACAACTGATCTGTTTAAAAGTGATATATAATAGAGTATTACGGTTATCACACGATTCCAGAATTAAGGTTGCATAATGGAGTGTACTCAGGATGGTTGTGGAGGGGGGTGGTGTGTGTGTGCATGGATTGTATACCAAAGAGAGAATTTTTCTTTTACTTTTCAAAGAGAGGAGTGAACTGGGCAGGGAGAAAAGTGCAACAATGAATGAATGGAAATCCAAAATCTCTATAAATGTTCATTAAATTTAATAAAATAAAATAAAAAAAACAAACCAAACAAACAACTAATCTGAACCCTGTCCTAGACCGTGCCATCCTCACAATCTCTGACACACTCAAGCCCATTGCCACAGTTACTGTGTCACCACCTGGCTGAGGGTCTTTCTCTCCTTTGTTGCCTGTCCACATTCCCAAGCATGTTGTCTCTTTCCAAAGACTAACCTCTAATAATAACCATAGAAACTTTGGTGGTGCTGAGGTTAAAGCATGCACCTACTATCCAAAAGTTCAGTGGTTCAAATCCACCAGCTGCTCTTTGGGCGAAAAGGAGATTTACAGCCTTGGAGCCTCTACAGAGCCATCCATTCTGTGCATAAGTGGGCTGTTGTTGTTGTTGTTATGTGCCGTCGAGTCGCTTGTGACTCATAGCGACCCTATGTACAACAGCCCTAAACTCCGCTCTGTCCTGTGCCAGTTGCACTGTCTCTGACACTCCCATCCCAATTATCCCAGTCACTGAATCAATCCACCTCATAAAGGGCCTTCCTCTCCTGCGCTGTCCCTCCACCCTCCCAAGCATGATGTCCCTCTCTAAGGACCAGTCTCTCCTCACAACATGTCCAAAGTATGTTAGACAGAAGGCTAGGAGCTGACATTTTACTTGGTCTAGTTTCAAAAAATATTTCATTTGGTCCACAAATTAAAGAAGGCCACTACAGCATGCTTAAGGCTCATGGTAGTACTGCGGTTAAAGTGTGTAGTGTGCCTGCTAATTGGCAGGTCAACAGTTCATATCTACTTACCAGTTCCAGAAGAGAAAGATGTGACAGTCCCTGTAAAGCTTACTTACAATCTTGGAAACCCAAGGAGGCTGTTCTCTGTTCTACAGGGTCATTATGAGTTGCAGTTGACTTGACAGCAGTAGGTGTGGTTTTGGGTTTGGTGGTTCAGATCCATCCCGTGCCTCTGTGGGAGAAAGGCCTGGTGATCTGGGCCCATAGCAACTGCTGCCTGGGAAAGCCTGTGAGGCAATTCCCAGCTGTCACAGTGGGTTACTTACCAGTCAGCATCAACTCAATGGCATACGATGACAACTGAGCACACCTTGGAAACGCTATGGGACTGTTCTACTCCGTCTTAGAGTGATGCTGAGTCAACACAGATGAAGTTGTCCCCCCTCCCACGTACATCATCTAAGTATTAATAGAATGTGGAAACAATGCAACTGATCTCTCATGATCTGATAAACCACAGAGTTGTATAAGGATTAAGATGGAATGCAACACCCCTTAATTGCATCACATTCCTGAGGGATGGAAAGGAAGTTTTTCTAGGGTGGGGCTCTAACACCTTTTATGTCGCAAGAGATAAAAAAGGAAGGAAATTGGGCGAGAGAGGAGACCTCAGTGCCACCAAGAAGAATCACCTGGGGCTAGGAAAGGCCTGGCCATTGGGGTAGGTCGTATGCATGGAGAACTAGAAATGCACGTGAAGGAGCCCTTTCTCCAGCACCGTCCGAGAGAGGGCCTTTCACCTGAGCTGGCATCCCCGAAGGCGGGCTTCCAGCCTCCCAAACGGTCAGAAAAAAATATCTGTCTGCCAAAGCTGTCCATTTGTGATGTCTCTGTTATAGCAGCACTAGAGAATTTAGACACTGAGTTTTTTCAGACTGTCGTCTAAATGAAAGACACAGCAGAACTCATGGACATCCAAGAACAAGGCTACCTAGCTCAAGAACCCCACTGTAGTTTATAAAAAAAAGGTTGTATCTGGGGTTCAGGAATGGGGTGGGGCACTTTGCAAAGTTGTTAGCACCTCTCAGAATGTCCCAGAAAGATCTGGACTGTCATCTTTCAGAGAAGTTCTTCTGGGGGTGTTTGCTTTTGAAGAAAGATTGGAACACTTAATCTCCACCTGCAGGATGATATAATTCCAGTTTTTAAGAAGATGTACCCCTGTACAAATGGGGTCTTACCCCTGCTTCTTGCCAACTGTGGGGTAGATGATACCAGCACAGGAATATGCTGGAACTCAGAGCTGCTTCAGCTTTCTTCTTATTCCCACAGCCCTGTCCAAATAGCACAATTTCATTGAGGCCAGCCCATTGTCAGTGTCTGGGCCTGGGAAAGGACATCTCAGAAGCCAGCTTCATTCCGGAGGGCATTCCTTTCTGATGGCTTATCACATTCCACACAGCTAAGGTCCATAGTTACAATTCCATCTTACGTCTCGGGTTCATTCATTTCCTAACTCTCCCTTAGAGAAAGCCTAGAAAACCATTCTATTTCATTATTCCCTCTGGAAGAATATTTCCTTCCAGGAATAGGAGGCCGCTTTCCCCCGCCCCCACTTTCTTGTTATACATTATTAAATTCACATGTAACATATGTGTTTGCTTTTCATTTATTCATTGCTGTGGATTCAGAATTGTCTCCTAGCTGACCCCCCCAAGAGGTTTCCAAGGCTGTAAATCCCACTGGAGGTGATTGCCCGTCTTTGTCCTGTGGAGCTGCTGATGGATTCAAACCACCAGAGAAGTATATCCTGAGTTAGCAGCACAGCTCCCTACAGGCTAAGAGCTTTCTTCTCAGGAAAGGACATTGGCATAGAAACCTTCATGTAATTAGCCCTGAGTATGTAAAATTCTTCCTCAAAGTGACTTGTGGATCTAAATAGTTGACTTTTTCCCCCTTAAGTTTGGATTTGTGTGCCATCAAGTTCATTCTGAAGCAGGGTGACCCCGTGTGACAGGCTGTCCTGGCTGCTGTGTTTATGGAAGCAATCACCAGGCATTTGTCCTCTGGAGCCAATGAGTGGGTTTGAACTACTAATCTTTCAGTTGTCACAGATTGAATTGAGTCCCACTCTCGCTCCCTCCCCCCAAAATGTGTTATCAGCTTGTTCAAGGGAACCCTGGTGGACTAGTGGATAGAGAGTTGCTCAGCCAACCCAAAGGCAGGTGGTTCAAATCCACCAGCTGCTCTGTGGAGAGAAATATGGGCACGCTCTTCCCATTCAATTTACAGGTTCTGAAAACCTGCTAGGGGGTCAGCCATGAGTCCGTTCTGACTTGCTAGTAAGGAATTGCTGGGTTGTTCTCAGCTCCTTGATTCTCAGGGGCTTGGACGCAATGGTATAATTTGGTAGTTATGTTAACATCCCTCATTACGTGATTAGCCAGACACCAGACACGTGTAAGAGGATTAAGGGTGGGTTTGCCATTGTTGATCGGTGCCATCAAGTCAATTATGACTCATAAGGATCCTGTGAACGACAGATGGAAACTTAGCCTGACCTATTCCATCCTCTCAAACTGCACTGTTCTCAAGCCCCAAGTTGCTTTTGATCCATTCATTGTGTCAATTCTTCTCATTGAGGGTTCTTCTCTGGATTCACCGTGATCTGACGTAAAGGGAGTTTTATTGAAGTGTGGTCTTGTGTGATCTTATATCTCACAAGAGACAGGAGAAAAGCAAACAGAGAAGGGGACTCTATACTGTCACCAACAAAGAAACGCTGGGAGCAAATCACATCCTAAATCGTGGGGGTGGTTCAGTTGGATGTAAGGTCGTTATGAGATGACCTAACTAGATGGCACCTAACAACGACGGATTTAAGGAAATGACTAGATACTCCTGGGCTTTGATTCCTCCCGTCCTAGGCTGCATTTGCTTCATATGCTGTCAGGGTCAACGTGTCTTTCTGCAGTCGCAACTTCTGAACTCACGGCAACTTCCTCGGCATGGCTTTTCATCTCCCTCTACTGGCAGCTTCGAGAACTGCTTTGGCTGTGCCAGCCCCAAATCCTCCCTGGAAGCCCCCTCACTTTCAGAAAAAAGGAATTCCAACTTGCTGTGTCTTACTTTCGCAATTGCTATTCATATACAGATTTACAGTACATTAAAAATAAATTACATAAAACAATACATGAGAATGGTTGTATGAAACACAATATGAATGAATAGTGTGAAACACAATGTATATGAACGTTGTAAGCAAACCAATCAAGAAAAAGAGAAAAAAAAATAAAGCTCATGTAAGATTTTTTTTTTTTTAAAAAAAGAGGAATTGTATTTGAGTAGACATGGAAAAATCCTACCAATCTTTGAAGTTCAAAATCGATCAAACCTGCAACTAAGACTCATTAGGTATAATTTCTGACTGGAATGCAAAAGTTGGAAACAAGAAGAAACATCAGTCAGAAAATATAGGCTTGGTGACAGAAATGAGACTGGAGAAAGAATGATAGAATTTTGTCCAACGAATGATTTATTCATGGCAAATATCTTTTATAAAAAAATTAAACTGTGGTCCTCACCTAATGAACTACACAGAAGTTATATTGATTATAACTGTGGAAAGAATTGTTGGAGAAGCTCAGTGTCAGCTGTGACACAGGTGCCCTGTGGGACAGACCATCAACTACTCATGTGCAAGCTCAAATTGAAGCTACAAGAATTTAAAACAAATCCATAAAAACCAAGATATGACCTTGAGGGTATTCTACCAGAGTTTAAAAACTACCTCAAGAATTTGAGGTGTTGAGGGTGCTCTGGTGGCCTAGTAGCAAGAAGCTGCACTGCAATCCCGAAGGCATGGTTCAAATGCACCAGATGCTCCGATGGAGAAAAAGGGGCAATCTCTTCCTGTGCCAGTCAGATCCAATTAGACGGTACACTACAAGAAAGAAAGGGGGGAAAAGATGCTATGGGGGAAATCTTGAATTATTAAGGAAGGATCAAAGAAGATAAAAGGAATACAAAAACCATTGTTCCAGAAAGAATTTACTGATACAGAACCATTTCAGAAAGTAGCAGATGATCAAGAACCAATGAAAATAAAGGAAGAAGTTCAAGCTGCTCTGAAGGAATTGGCACAAGGTAAGTCCCAAGGAATTGATGGAATACTAATTGACATATTTCAACAGACAGATGCAACGCTGGATGTGCTCACAAGATTGTGCCAAGACATCTAGAGGACAGGTACCTGACTAACTGACTGGAAGAGATCCATATTTATTCCCATTCCCAGAAAAGGTGATCCAACAGAATGTGTAAATTATTGAGCACTATCACTAGTATTATATGCAAACAAAATTTTGCTGAAGATTACTAAAAAAAATTACTACAACAGTACAACCAGAGAGAACTGCCAGAAATACAAGCTGGATTTAGAAGAGGCCATGGCACTAAGGAGATCATTGCTGATGTAAAATGGATCTTAACAGAAAGCAGAGAGCAAGAGAAGGATGTCTATTTGTGTTTTATCAATTACGTAAAGGCATTTGACTGTGTTTTTGTTGTTGTTAAGTGTGATCAAATCAAGTATGACTCATAGTGACCCTATGAACAAGAGATCTCAATCCTGTCCTATACTATGCCACCTTCACACCTCCTGACACAGTAAAGCCCATTGCAGCAGTCACCGTGTCAATCCACCTGGTTGAAGGTCTTCCTCTTCTTCACAGACTCTCCACCCTTCCTAGCATCATGTTCTTCTCCCTTTAACAACATACCCAAAGTATGTGAGGTGAAGCCATCATTGCCTCCAAAGAGCACCCCAGCTGCACCGTTTCCAAGGCATATTTATTTATTCTTTTAATGGTCCATGGGATATTCAGTGCTTTTCTCGAACACCACAACTCAAAGGCATCAATTCTTCTTCTGTCATCTTTATTCGCTGTCCGGCTCTCAGATATATAGCAAGTGATTGGAAAGATTATAGCCTGAATCAGACACACTTTAGTCCTCAAACTGACATCAATACTCCTCAATAATTTGGAGACGTCCCTAATTGCAGACTTTCACAGTGCAATGTTGTTGTTGTTGCTGTTATGTGCCATCGAGTCGTTTCCGGCTCATAGCGACCCTATGCACAACAGCCCTAAACCCTGCTCTATCCTGTGCCAACCGCACCGTCTCTGACACATCCATCCCGATTACCCCAGTCACCGAATCAATCCATCTCATAGAGGGTCTTCCCCTCCTGCATTGTCCCTCAACCCTCCCAAGCATGATGTCCCTCTCCAAGGACCCGTCCCTCCTGGCAACATGTCCAAAGTATGTCAGACGAAGCCTCAGAATCCTTGCCTCCAAGGAGTAGCTTGGTTTAACCCTCTCTAGGATGAATCTGTTTGTTTTCTTGGCAGTCCAGGGTACATTCAGTACCCTTCTCCAGCACCACAGCTCAAAAGCATCCACTCTCCTTCTGTCCTCCCTAGTCATTGTCCAACTCTCTGATGCATAACAAGCGATTGCAAATACCATGGCCTGTATCAGGCGCACCTTAGTCTCCAGAGAGACACTGTTGCTCCTGAGTACCTTAGAGAGGTCCCTAACAGCAGACTTTCCCATCGCGATACGCTTTTTGATTTCCTGACTGCACATCTCCTAATTTCCTGACTGCTGGTACCAAGGGTGTTAACTGTGGATCCAAGCAAGATGAAGTTGTTGACATCTTTGATTTCTTCTCCATCCACCGTGATGTTACCTATTGATACAGTGGAAAGAATCCTTGCTTTCTTGACATTGAGATGCAATCCATACCAAAGACTGTATTATTTGATCTTCTGCAACAAGTGCTTCAAGTCCTCACTTTCAGCAAGCAAGGTTGTGTCAACCCAGGTTATTGATGAGTCTCCCTCCAATCCTAATGCCACATTCCTGTTCATAAAGTCTATCTTCTCGAATAATTTGTTCAGCATACAAATTAAATGACTACGTGTTTTCCCAACACTGTGTGTGGGAGGAGGCCACTCTGTTTGAAACTCAGATCCCAAAGGAGATTTGAGACTGGCTCAGGACAGGAAAGAGTTCAGAGCTGCTGTACATAAGGTTGCTATACATTGCAGGTGACTAAATGGCACATAACAACAATAACATACTATGACAAGTTTGGAAGCAGGAGTGGCATCCACTTCCTCTATAACATGCCTCCAGAAACTCTATGAACTTTGATAAATGTTGATAGTTACAGAAGGGCTTCAGACCTTTTGTTCATAAAGTTGCTATGAGTCGTGCTCTACTTGAAGGCAATCAACAACAGATTAAATAAGTATGGGGAGAAAATACAACTCTAACACATTCCTTCTTAATTTTAAACCATGCAGTGTTTCCCTGCTCTGTTTGAACAACAGTCTCCTCGTCCAGGTATGCTTAACTGTGTAGATCACAACAAACTGTGGTTAACATTGAGAAAAATGGAAATCCCAGAACATTTGCGCTCATGTCAAATCAATACCTAGACTAATAAGACGTTGTATGAAGAGAACAAGGGAACATTTCTTGTTTCAAAATCAAGAAAGGAGTGCATCACAGATGTGTCCTTTCTCCATGCCTTTTCAGTCAACATGCTGAGCAGTTCACCCCAGAGAGTAGACTTTACGAGGAGGAATGTAGCATCAAGAGTGAAGGAAGACTCATCAGCAACCTGTGTTACGCAGATGACACAACCTTCCTCACTGAAACTGAGGACTTGAAGCCTTCAATATGCATTTCATCTCTACATCAGGAAAACAAAGATCCTCACCACTGGGTCAATTTGCAGCATTGTGATAGATGGAGAAAAGACTGAGGTTGTTACTAATTTCATCTTGCTTAGATCCACAATCAGCACACATGGCACCAGTAGTCAGGAAATCAAAAGATGAGTTGCATTGGAAAAATCGGCTGTCAAGGACCTCTCAAGAGTACTAAAGAGCAACAATGTCAGTCTGGAGACTAAGATGCACTTTATCCAGGCCATGGTCCTCTTAATTGATTGCTATGCGTGTGAAAGCTGGGCAATGAATAAGGATGACAGAAAAGGAATCAATACCTTTATGTTGTGGTGCTTGGAGAATAGTAATAACGTACCGTGGACTGCCAAGAGAACAGATAAGTACCCAAGAGAGAGTGAAACCAGCTTTCTCCTTGGATGCAAAGAATTTTTTTTAAGCTCCTTTCCATATACTTTGGGCATGTTATCAAGAGGGGACAGGCCTTGGAAAATTACACCATGCTTGGAAGGGTAGAGGGTCAGGGCAGGAGAGGAAGATCCTCAATGAGATGGATCGACACAGTGATTATGGCAATGGGGTCATGTGTGTCAGAGATGGTGAGGTTGGCTTAGGTTAGGGCAAGGCTCAGAGCCATTGTGTACAGCATCACATGAGCCATAGTTGACACAACAGCACACAACAACAACCAAACAATTGGAATAGAAGGATATTATGCAAGGGTTAATGTTTTTGTTAAGTGCCATCAAATCAAGTACAACAAACAGTGACCCTATGATCAACAGAGCAGAACCTCCCACTCCCCTGCATCACCCTCACACTCCCTGGCACACTCCAGCACGTTGTTACACTCATCTATGTGTCAATCCATCTATTTGAGGGTGGTCCTCTCTTTCTCTGGCCCTCTGTGTTTCCCAGCATGTCTTCTTTTTCCAAGGACTGACCCCTCCTGATAAAATGCCCAGCGTTTGTGAGATTAAGTTTCACCATGCTTGACATCTTTGCCAATTATTTAGTTGTCCGTGAATCCACAATCAACATCAGCAGTCAAGATATCAAAAGACAGAGAGGGAGGAAATTATGCAACAATGAATGCAATTTTTAAAAAAAAGTGAACTGGGGGAGGGTAGGGAGGAAAATGTGTGACAATGAATTAATTAAACCCCAACTTTTTTGTAAACTTTTGTTAAAATCACAATTAGAAATGGGAGTGGGGGATAGAAGACATACTGCATTAGAAAAATCTGCTGTCAAAGAGCTGTCCAGCGTGCTAAAGAGTTGGGGTGTCCATTTAAACACTAATGTGCCCAGATTCAACCGTGACCTTTCAATCACTTTCTGTACAAGCTGGAAAATGAATAAGGAAGGCTGAAGGAGAATTGATGCCTTTGAGTTGTGGAGCCGGAGAAGAATACTGAAAATCCCACTGACTGCCAAGAAAACAAATATAGCTCTTGTGGAAAAGTGTAGTCAGAGTGCTTCTTAGAGACAAGAGATAATGACCACCCCAAAATCCCGAGGACAGTCCTGAACAGTGAATGAGTAAAGGAAACCTATGCTTTTATCCATGTGTTGATTGACTCATTGCCTCTAAATCATTTCCCCACTGAAAGGGACCCTGACGACAGAGAAGAAAGGTTTCACAGGTTTTTTACTATCATCTTCAGGGAAGTAGCGCAGCAGGGCTTTCTCCCTGGGGATGCCTGGTGAGTTTGAACTACTGACTTTTCCATTACCAGCCCAACACCTTACACACTATACCACCAGGGATCCTCTCATTTCCTAAAGGGAACCCTTATTCAGAGCCAGTTACAACAAACAATCAGCTTGAATTGAGATACTGTTTCAGTGTAATCATAAGATCTGCCAGTTCTTTGCCAATTGAATTCAACGGCGTTTGATTGCATTTCCATAGATGGATGCAGCTGTATTGTTTGGGTAATTGCTGAAAGTTATTTCAAAGTTAGCATCACTGACTTTCTCAAAACAGCTTAAAAAAGTTGTGTCAATTCTGACTCAAGCATGCCCCATACGTGTCACAACAAAATCATGCTCCTTGGGATTTTAATAGCTGATTTTTCAGAAGTAGATTGCCAGACCTTTCTTCCAATGTACAACTGGGTGAACTTGAACTTCCAGCCTTCTGCTTAGCAGCCGAGCACATTTACCAGTTGTACAACTGGGGATGCTTTGAAGACAAACAGTGGCTGTCTGGGGGTTTTGGGGGAAAGGACAACCACGCATTCCTCCCCCATGTATTAATGCTTCTTTTCACTTGAATAGTAATTTTTCTTCTTCTTCATGCTTTCACCAATTTCAGGAAAGGGTGGGTTAGAGACAGAGGCTTCCTGAACCATTTCGGAACAAGAATTCTAATAAGTCAGTGTGTTTAGGAGGGCCCCCCCTGAGAACTGTGTTTGGGAACATACCGACCTACCTTTCGCAGTTTTGTATGAAATTTGTTTTTACTCCCAAACAAAGCATACCCTGTTTATATTCGATGCTGAAAAGGCATTAATAGTTTAAAACAAAACTTTTGAAAATAATTAAATATACAATGAATGCTGAGACATAAAAGTCAGGCCCAGCATTACCTTAACAAGAAAGGGTTTCCTAAAGATCAAAAGATGGCTGTTTGTTTGATTTTCTGGAAACAAATAAAAAATACTTTCACTTTAAGGGGTTCTGATGGCCACTGAAGGAGACTAAAGATTTATATTGCCCACACCGCCAAGAAAAGTCATCTTCTTCCTCAGGTTCAAAGAGTAAGAAAATAATTTGCTTATGAAAAAGGCACCTAATAGGTTAACAAAATCGGTAGGCTGGAATCCCTTAGAAAATAACATGGGAATTAAGGCCCATGGTGTTTTTAAACATATCTTCCAGTCTTATTTAAAGTTATGGTCTGTCTCGTTTCTCTAGTGCTGCTGTAATAGGTAAACCACAACACTGTCTCTAGTGCTGTGTAACAGACCACTTGCTGTGTACCACTGTGTCTCAGTTCTCTGGTTGCTGCTGTGACAGACATACTACAAATGGGTGTGTCTCAATTCTCCATGCTGCAGTGACAGAGACACCACAGGTTGGTGTGTCTCAGTTCACTAGTGCTGCTGTAACAGATCCCACAAGTAAGTGTGTCTCAGTTCTCCAGTGCTGCTACAACAGGTTTCTAAGATTCTAAATCTTTACTGGCAAACACTGCTACGGTTTCTTCTACAGAATTTAGAGTGAGGATGATGAGGCAATCTGCTTCCGTGAAGATGACAGCTTTGGAGTCTGCTCTGCCCTACAGGGCTGCTGTGAGTATGACTAAGCTCAGTGGCAGCAGGTTGTTTAGGTTGGATTTGGTGATCCTGACGAGATCTCAGCAAAGCTGCCAGATGAAGATGGACTAGAAAGAAAGACCTCGTGATCTATTTCCAAAATGTGGTCAATGTTAACTCACTGGATCACAGTGGTTTGACTCATAATCCATCTTGACTGGGCTGAATTTTATTCCACTGTGCATGGGGTGACCAAGAGTTGAGACTGACTCAACACAGTCAACACCACCCTCTCTCTTCTGGAAAAATCTTTATCATCACATCCTGAATCGTCAAATTATTAATGAGCAGGTAGTGACCACTCCAAGCCTCAACCAGAATAGACTCTCCAATGCTTTTAATATGCATGTTATCTGGATAAAAAGATATTTAGGTCTATATCTAGGTCTTCCTTGACATGTTCTATGATTCAGGGCTTTGTTCCTAGGAACTAAAGATAGAAGTTCCGGGTGACTCACATTTCATTTTGGGATGACCCGGAGTGGACGAGGAAATCAGACTTCTGGCTTGGCCACAAAGACCCAGGCTCCTTCTCCTGCATCCTTTTTTTTTTTGCTGGCAGGTTTGAAGGGCAGGAATTATGGGCCTCTGAGCGGAAAGGGCTGATGCTCTGACTTATCACGAGCCCCGGCCCCACACCAGGCACAGAGTTCTTCAACCAAGGAAGAAAGGAAAACATTTGTTGTGATGATTCTGAATGTACTTCCTGTGCAATATAGCCCTTACCTCTGTGGAGAGCCCATTTCAGTAAGACACAGTGGGCATGGAAGGAACGTGAAGGCCTGCCCCTGATAGCCATTCTTCTAAGCACCAGGTCAAAGTGCAGCCATTATTCACCACAACAGGGATTATGGGATACATAAGATCTGGCTGCATTAACGGATTAAAAGTCTGTGTGACGTTTTGATCCACTAAGAAGTCTGGGCTACTGATGAGCCCCCTAATACTGTGATTCTTAATCACCCTTAGAGCCCGGAACTCATTCAGCTTACTCCTGTGGCTCAGCTTTTAGCCAAATGATTCTTGTCATTGTATATCGTCAAGTGGGGACCGACTCACAGCTGACCTGTCATCTGGTTTTCAGAGACTGCTAAATTACACAGCCGCCTTTATCCCTGTGAAGCATCTGGTGGGTTAGAATCTCATGAGCTACAGCTGACAGCATAAATTCTTACCACTAGGCCACCTGCATTCTCTCAGCCAGACAGTAGACAGGCGCATAAGGTGAACTGCAGATAACTCACGCCTTCAGACAATCGATGATACAAGGGCAGTATTTGCCCAGGGAGGAAGCTCAGTGAGAAGGACAGGCAAAGATAGAAGGATGGATGGAACTGAGCATCCCAGGGACGGTATGGGAAGAGTGCTGCTGTTACAATATAGGGACTATATAATTAATGCCATACAACAAAATCTGTGTGAATGGTGGAATGGGAAACCAATTTGCTCTGAAAGTCTCTCAGATCTGTCAGTCATGCTGTCAAATTGAACTGACTGATATCTGGCCCTTTAGTGGGGCTTTGGAGGCTGTCAATTGCATGGAGGGAGCTCTGATGGCCTAGCAGTAAGGAATTTGCCTGCCACCAAAAAGGCATGTAGTTCAAATCCACCAGCTGCTGTGCAGCAGAAAGATGAGCAGTCTCTTCCCATAAGATTTACAGTCTCTGAAAACCCCCCAGAGGGATAGCTATGAGTCAATTCTGGCCTGATGGTGCACAAACAACAACAGCAAATCACATGGGGAGGAGACTGCTGATCTTTCTCTTGGGGTGGATTCGAACCACCAGAGAGGAACTACCTTTGGGTTAGCAGCACAGCTCCTAACGGCCTAGCGCACCATAGTTCCTTAAGTCAAGCAAATCACAGTAAAAAGATTTTCAATGAAAGAAAAAGAAAGTGGCTGGGAGCCATCCAAGAACCTTTGGAGATTGGTGCATTGCATGTTGTGCTACTCTCTGAAAGGTCAGTGGTTTGAATCTGCCAGCTTCTTACCTGCCAGTTTCTTACCATGGAGATTTGCAGCCTCAGGAAGCTGATGGAGGGACCCCATGAGTGAGATTAGACTTGACAGTGGAGTTGTTTGGTTTGGGGCCTGCCTGTGCCAAGTATGGTAAGGTAGATGGGTGGGTAAGACGATGCAAGAAGGTAGGAAAGGGGGTAAAGGTAGTCCTCTTGCCTACACAACCCTCATGGGGACACCAGAGAGGGTAGCCAAGTACAGAAATCATGCCCTAAGCAGATCTTAGCCCACCTCATCACAGATTTATAGCCTCTGAAAACCCCTTAGAGGGTCAGAGACAAGTCCATTCTGACTTGAAGGCATTGAGTGAGTGTTGTATATTGTAATGGTAAATGGTAAATACACTTCCTAAACAGCACGCCTCTGGAAACTCTATGAACTTTAATAAATGATGATAGTTATAGATAGCTATAGAAAGGCTTCAGGCCTTTTGTTCATAGGGTCACTATGAGTCGTGCTTGACTCAAGAACAACAACAACAACTATTGATTATAACATGAAATGCCAAAAAAGGGGAATTTCTCTTCTTGAAAGAAGTGCAGGGGCCATTTCCAGAATGGGAAGATGATGGGAAGGACTGAATTCTGCAAAGGATGTTTATTGTGGATCCAAGCAAGATGAAGCTGTTTCCATCTCCTCTCTATCCATCATGATGTTGCCTATTGGTCCAATGACCATGGGATGTTAAGGAGTCTTCAACACGACAGCTCAAAGGCATCAATTCTTCTTCTGACATCCTTGTTCCTTCTTCAGCTCTCAGAAGCTCAGCAAGTGATGGAAAATATATGGCCTGGATCAAACACACCTTAGTCCTCAAACTAACATCATTATTCCCCAATAATTTCTAAATGCAGACTTTCCCAGTGCAATATGTCTTCACTAAGTGATTATCTGGTCCAAACTGGTCAAATCTAGTCCATCTCATC
Source organism: Elephantulus edwardii (assembly GCF_000299155.1). Taxonomy (NCBI): domain Eukaryota; kingdom Metazoa; phylum Chordata; class Mammalia; order Macroscelidea; family Macroscelididae; genus Elephantulus; species Elephantulus edwardii. The sequence continues at coordinate 7,798,383 of NW_006399884.1, read as the reverse complement.
TCACTAATGCCTAGAATGCAGATGTTCATGCACTCAATTTAATTTTTCACAATTTCTAGTTTTTCAACATTCAAGCTACATACCTTGCCTATTCCAATTATTAAAGTATGTTTGGCATTATTATTGTTCCTCATTTCAACTGACTTTCAATGTGGTCTCTACTACTAATACTATAACTATCCACGTTTCTCTACTATTCATAGGGTTTTCAGAGGCTATTAATTAAGAAGTAGAAGGCCAGTCCTGGTTTCCAGTCTTATCTTAATCTGGAAGCTCTACTAAAATTTTTCCACTGTGAGTAACCCTTGTAGTGTCTGACATACCAATGGCATAGCTTTCAGTATCACAGCAACCCACAAGTTATCTCAGCAAAGCAAATTGACAGACAACTGCTATACTAAATAGAGCAATGTTCTCCCCAAAATACAACAAACTATAACAAGTTAATTAGTACCTCTAATAGCAAATCACCAGGCCTGAGCACTTTATTGGCCTATAATAATCCAAAATAATTAGCATTCTTGATACTAGAGTTAAATTAAACAGACATTTATTTAAGAAAAAAAAAAAGACGTGCAGCCAGAATATTACTTAGAAGTAAAGTTAATGACACTTTTTCTCATGTGCTTTGGATGTGTTATCAAAAGTGGAAGGTCAACAAACGACAGGCAGACCCTCAGTGAAATAGACTGCCACTGTGACTGTATGTCAGCTTCAATGGTGGGCGTAAGGGCAGCAGAGATTATGAGGATGGCTCAGGACCTGGCTGGTTTTCTTCTGTCCATCATGAGGTTGCTAAGACTCTGGGGCACCTAACATCAGCATCAAAGACCTGACAACATTTAATAAGGCAGGATTCGTTACCTTACTGAGATAGGATGCCATCTACACCATTGGGCTGTATTTTGAGTCAATCTCTGAAAACCTAAAAGGGACTAACCAAGCATGCAGAAAGGAGGAAGATAGAGTCATCAGGAAAAAAGAGCTGAGACTGGAAAGAGTTCTGCGCTGAGAACTGCTGAGATCCAGGGGAAAAGAACCAAGACCTTCCCCTAGAGCCCACAGAGATAGAGATATTTCCCGGTAGCTGGTACACAGGATTGAGATTTCTGGCCTCCCAAATAATGAGTGACTGGATTTCTGTTTGCTAAAGCCACCCATTTGTCGTATTTCCTATAATTTCAGAAACTTTTTTAGGAGACATTTTAAATCTGGAATTTAAAGTTGAGAGGTAATGTTTTAGCCTGTGCAATGTGGTGATACTGTCTGCTTAGTGCCAATGTCTGTTTGGATAGATTGGTGTAACCGTTCTCTTTAGCTGCTAGCCAGTGTGATTCTCACCCTCTAAATGAGGCACAGTGGTTAAGTAATAAGCTGAGAACTGGAAGGTCACACTTTTGAAACCCCCCCAACATCTCTTTGGGAAAAAGATGTGGTTATTTGCTTCCATAAAGATTTATAGCCTTAGAAACAGTGAGGGACAGTTCTTCTGTGCCCTACAGGGTCACAATGAGTTGAAATTGACCCAAGAGCAGTGGGTTTGGGCTAATGACATTTTATCAGACATTAATATTTTTTCCCATGAAGAAAATATCAGGTCTAAGCAGTTTCATGAGCAAATTCTATCAAGATTCAAGATGCAGATTAATGCAACCTTAAACTCTTTCAGGTACTATTAAAGATAATGTCCCTTAAGGGGGGAAAGAAGAGAGAGAGAGGGAGAATGTGCCTTAACTGATTTTATGAGGCTAGCTGGATGGATGCATGCAGCCTTTGGAGCCTGGAAGGAGAGGCAAATTGGGAAGACTAGGGTGTTGGTGGCTTTCTTTTTGCCCCAAGTGGGTGGCCCCAGAGCAGACTTGCTAGATAAATTAGGGGTCTATGGCCCAGAGTTTGCCAGCATTTGGGCATGTCAGAATGGTAAAATACTGAAATGGATAGCCATTTTCATTGGTTTTGGTCAAACATTCTTCTAGGTCATATAGCCCTGTCCACTTGCTGTACAGAGGTAACTTGTGGTTGCTGTGAAGCTAAACACTGTGACACTGATGTGTCAAATGCGTTAATGATTACCTATGGTGGACAATGTTGGGTGGAGCTCCCCGATTAAAACAAGTTTAGAAGCAGGAGTGGCGTCTACTTCCATAAATAGCTTGCCTCCAGAAACCCTATGAACCTGGAGAAAGGACAAGAGTTCTACAAGTGTCAAGGACTTTTTGTTCATAGGGTCTCTATGAGTCGCCTACGACTGGACGGCACCTAACAACAACAACAACATTGGAACATATAAGAGCCCTGTGGTGCTGTGAGAAAAAGCATCCAGCTGCTAATGAAAAGGTCCACAGTTTGCACTCTCTGAAGATGTGACAGTCTGCTTCCCTAGATGTACAGAATTCTGAACATTTTATAGCACAGTCCTATAGGTTTACTGTGGGGATTGGAGGAAGGTGGATAAATAAATAGTCAATTTGGTTTACTCCAGGGATGCAAAATCATTGATACTGTAAGGAATTTATGAATGCAACTTACCATATTAACACATTAAGTGTAGGAAGCCCCTAAAGTCATCTTAAATGAGGCAGTAAGACCTTTTAAAAAATTTCACAAAATATTTACAATTTAAAAAAAACAACTCTATGTAACATCTGGTGTGCAATAAAGGTAATCAGATTTTTTAAAAAAGCATCAGAGGCCTCAGGATAAAGCCCAAAACCATAAAGCTCATAAAAGACAAACTGGGACTAAGCTTAGAAAGCCTAGTCTACAGTATAAAGGGACTGCCAAATACAGCAAGAAAGGCACACTCTAAAGAGGATAAAAGTGATGAACGGGACCTTCTAAAGATTATATCTCTGTGCTCATCAAAACCTTTTTCCAAAAGGGTGAAAAGAAAACCTACTGGCTGGGAACAAACATTTGGCAATATCATCTCAAACAAGTGTCTCATAATGAAAGTTTACAGAATCCAACAGGACCTCCAGAAGAAGAAGACTGATAATCCAATTTAAAAATGGGTAAAAAAAAACATGGAAAGAGTTTTCACAGATTAGGACATTCAGATGGCCAACAGACACATGAAGAAATGCCCCAAGTCACCAGCAATAAAAACCACAATGAGATACCATCTTATCCCAGTAGCAGTGGCAAAGTTTAGCAGGGCATCAAGTAATAACTGTTGGAGAGGATGTGGCGAGATAGGAACTCTTTTTGTTATTGCTCTGTACCATCAAGTCAGATCCAACTCGCACAGGAAGAGATTGCCCTTCCTTCTCCAGTAGAATATCTGTTGGATTCAAATCATATACCTCTGGTATTGCAGTGCAGCTTCTTGCCACTAGGCCAACAGAGCTCCCTTGAGACAGGAACTCTTCTGCATTGTTGGTGGGATTGTAAAATGGTACAGCCACTCTGAAAGGCAGTTTGGTGTTTCCTCAGAAAGTTAGACATAGAAATTTCATATGAACCAGCTACTCCACTGCTTGGAATATATCCTGAGAATATGAGAACTGAGGCACAAACAAAGACTTGTACACAAATATTCATAGCGGCATTATTCACTATTGCAAGAACAAGGAAACAGCCCAAATGTCCAATCACGATGGATTGGATTGAGAAATTATGGTACATTCACACAATTGAGTGCTATGGAGCACACAGAAGCAATGATTTTGTAAATTACTACCTAACATGGGAGGGACTGGAGAGCATTATGCTGAGTGAACTAATTCAGTCTCGTAAAGACAAATACTGTATAGGACTATTATTGTAGGATGTGTAAGAGGATCCAAGGAGGGGAGGAGGGGGCTTAAACAGAGGGTTGTACAATTTGATAGGTGGAGGAAGGGATTGGTGAAAGAAAGGGGAAAGGTCCAGTGTGAAAAATAATATTTATACTGTAAGCCAATACAAAATGAAATTTAAAAAAGGGAAGAAGTTATTGTTTAAACTCAGACTCACTGGTGAAGAGTTGATTCCAACTCATTCATCATGTTTCCAAGGCTGGAAAACTTAATGGGAGAGACCACTCCTTTTTCTCCAAAGTTACTGCTAGTGGATTTGAACACCACTGGAGAAGACTAGTGGCCGTACACCCTACTGACAATGCCAGAGTTCCTTGCTGTTTTCATGACATCAACACAGCTCTGACTTAATGTACGTAATAAAGGGCATTTGAGCAATAAGATAAGAGAAGGAAATAAGAAGTATCTAATTTGGCAAAGAGGAGGTAAAATTATCTCTATATGTAGATGATATGATAGTATACTTAGAAAACCCTAAAGACTCAGCAAGAAAACTACTGGACATAGTTGATCAATTCAGCAAAGTGGCAGGATACAAGAACAACATATACAAATCAGTTGGATTTCTCTACAATGACAATGGGAATACAGAACTGGAGCTAAGAAAAACAATACCCTTCACAATAGCTTATCACAAGATTAAATACTTAGGAGTAAATCTAACCAGAAACATAAAGGATCTATTCAAAGAAAATTACAAAACATTACTACAAGAAGCAAAAAAAGACCTGGAGAAATGGAAGAATATACTTTGCTCAGGGATAGGAAGACACAATATTGTGAAAATGACAATACTACCAAAGGCAATTTACATGTTCAATGCAATCCCAATACAAATATCAGTTTCTTTCTTTGACGAGATGGAAAAGGCAATCTCTAATTTTATCTGGAATGGAAAGAGGCCCCGAATAAACAAAAGCACTCCTTAAAAAAGGAAGCAAGGTAAGATGCATCTCAGTCCTTGCTTTCAAATCCTACTAAACTGCTGTGGTGGTCAAGACAGTGTGCTACTGGTACAATGACAGACACATAGATCAATGAAATAGAAATGAGAATCCAGAAATCAGCCCATCTACCAATAGTAAACTGATTTTCGACAAGAACATGAAATCAGTTAAGTGGGGAAATGACAGCCTTTGTAACAAATGGCCCTGGCAAAATTAGAAAACCATCTGTAAAAAACTCAAGCAAGAAACACACCTCACTCCATACAAAAAACCAACTCAAAGTGGATCAAGGACCTAAGACTAAAACCAAGCGCTATAAACTTCATAAGAGAAAAGCTTGGAAGAACTCGAGAAGCCCTAATCCGCAACATAAACAGTCTTCCAAGCATCCTGAAAAACCTACAACCAGGAGAGGATAAAACAGATGAATGGGAACTCCTAAGAATAAACCTCTTTGCACATTCAAAAATTTCTCCAAAGGGTAAAAAGGGAAGCCACAGACTGGGAAAAATATTTGGTAATGACATGTCTGATAAGGGACTTATATCTAGAATTTATAAAATACTAGAGCACCACAACAAGATAAAGGTAAACAACCCAAATGGAAAATGGGCACAGGATATGAACAGACACTCACCAAAGAAGACATTCAGATGGCCAACAAGCACATGAAGAAATGTTCAAAATCCCTAGCTCTATGAGAGACACAAATCAAAACAACTATGAGATATCATCTCATCCCAGTCAGGATACCAAAATTTAACAGAACAACAAATGCTGGCAAGGTTGTGGAGAAACTGCAATCCCTATTCATTGTTGGTGGAAGTGTAAAATGGTACAACCACTATGGAAAGCAGTATGGCATTTTCTCAAAAAGTTGGAAATAGAAATACTATTTGACCCAGCAATTCCACTACTGGGAATATACCCTAAAGAAACCAGAACTGCCACCCAAATAGAGACATGCACACCCATATTTATTGTGGCTTTGTTTACAATAGCAAGGCACTGGGAACAACCTAAGTGCCCATCAACAAATGAAGAGATAGACAAAGGAATGTTATGCTACACTGAAAAACAAGGAACTCATGAAATATTATACAAGATGGGTGACCCTGAAGGACATTTCTGAGTGAAATTTCTCAGTTGCAAAAGGACAAATACTGCATCGTGCCACTGTTGTAAAATGGGACTGACATCAGGGTTTGGGGGAAGCTAAGGGGATAAATTACTACACTGAAACGAATGAGGGAGAGTACTGTTTAGGAGGAATATATGAATAGGAATTATTGTCATGACAAGAGTCCAGAATGACAGAATGAATCCTGCCTAGTGGAGTGGACTGGGGAGGGAGGGGGGGATTGCATAACAATGAAAGAATTTTTTTTTTACTTTCCAAAAAGAAAAGTGAACTAGGGGAGAGGGGTGGGCAGGAAAGAAAGTGTGCAACAATGAATGACTGGAAATAAAAAATAAATAAATTTTTAAAAAATATAAGACACAGTACAGGTGGTGCATAATCTGGGAAAGGATTAGAAAATGCATGACAGTTGCTGAAGAAAAGGCAAAACTGAGAGGCAAAACAAATAAATAAATAAAGAAAGAACATCTGTTAAAAAAATCCTCAGCAAACATAATGCACATTAAACAGTTAAAAATATTTCCTCTAAGTTTAATGAGTAAGAGAATGAGACAAACTATCATCAGTACTATGTAACTTCTGGTGGAGGCCTAGCCATAGCAAAATATTAAGGACAATTAAGAGGTTATGATTCTGCCAGATTTGTAGGTACCATTTGTAGGTAAAGTGACCTGAATCCAGCACCTTGGTTGATGGGAGTACTATTTCTGATAGGGGTGTGTGTGTGTGTGTGTGTGTGTGTGTGTGTGTGTGTGTGTGTCTTGTTGTTCACACCCTTTTAGGCACCTCAGGTTGGTAGGGACTGTCCCTTCACACTAGCCACCACTGACTGGGTACCCTGCCTGCACCCATCGCCTAGACTGACAAAGACACCGTTCCTGAGCAGGCGGGATAACCTCAGCACATCAGAGGAGCACACATTCTGTTCCAAGCTGGGTGTCCCTCCTTTGATGTCCCCTCGACTGACTGTGCTGCAGTCTCAAAGGATTCAAATCTGTCAGTTGCTCTGCGGGGGAAAAAGATGAGCAAGCTCTTCCTCTGTAGTTAAAACATGCACAGGTTTTAAATCCTAGCCAAACCTACTTCTGAAAACCCTCCAGAGGGTCAGCTATAAGTTTCCTCTAACTGGACAGCACACAACAACAGCAGGAAAGAAGAGGGGTTGGCTGTGGCCTGGCTCTCTTTGGGCCCTTAGCCACCTCTGAGGGGAACAGAAGCTCTTCTCTGACTGAACACCCCATCCACAGCCTTCTGCTGGACTGGCAGAAACACCATCCCAGGTCAGATATCCTGTCTCCAAGCCCCACCACCCCACCACCCTAACCCCTTGCAGAGGCAAGAGCACAGTCAGATACTCAGTACTCCCCTCACCAAAGGCCTTTTATTTTTCTCTGTCATTTTTTATTTCCCTTTGTTTCTCAGTTTTTTGTTTGTTAATCCCTCCTTCTCTTCTTTATTTTGTTTTTCTCATTTTTCTTGTGTGTTGTCTTTCTTTTTAAAGCCATCTTCAGAACAGAGCAAGGAAACACTGCATGGTTCAAAATCAGGAAAGGAATGCATCAGGGATGCATCCTGTTTCTATACCTTTTCAATCTGTAGGCAGAACATATCGTTCGGGAGGCTGAGCTCTATGAGGACAAATGTGACATCAGGATTGGAGGAAGACTCATCAACAACCTACGTTATGCAGATGACACAACCTTGCTTCCTAAACCAAGAAGGACTTGAAGCACTTACTGCAGAAGATCAAGGACTATAGTCTTCAATATGATTGAAACTCAATATCAAGAAAACAAAAGATGCTCACCACTGGACCAATTGGCAGCACCATGATGGATGCAGAAGAAATTGAGGTTGTTAACAATTACAGTTTGCTCAGCTCCACAATCAACACTCTTGGCACCAGCAGTTAGGAAATCAAAAGACAAATTACACTGAGAAAATTTGCTGTTAGGAATCTCTCCAGAAGCAATGATGTTGGTCTAGAGACTCCAGTGTGCCTGATCCAGGCCATGGTCTTTACAGTTACTTGCTATACATTAGAGAGCTGGATAATGACTAAGGATGATGGAAGAAGAATCGATGCCTTTGAGTTATGGTGTTGGAAAAGAGTCTTGAACATACCATGGACGGCTAGTAAAACAAATAGGTCTGTCTTAGAGAGGGTGAAACCAAGTTTCTCCTAGGAGGCTAGGATTTTGAAGCTCTATCTCACATATTTTGGGCATGTGACCAGGTTGAGATCGGTGTTTGGAGAAGGACATTATGCTCAGAAGGCTGGAGGGACAGGTCAGGAGAGGAAGATCCCAGATGAGATGGATTGATACAGTAACTTGGGCGATGGGGGTAGGTGTGTCAGAGTCAGTGAGACTGGCTCAGGACATTCGCAAGCACATAACAACAACTTCAGTTAACATATATATTTTCTTTCACTGTCCAATCTTATTTCGGTTTTGTATGGGTTTTTGTCATTGTTTTAGGATTTTGTTGTTGTTTGTTTGAGGTTTGCTTATTTCCCTTTTTCTTATCTCCACTTGGCAATCAACAACAACATTATCCACACAGCCCAAGCATACACATTCACTTCAGCTTCACTCCCTGGAAGCTTCCTAAGGGGTAAGGACTGGCCCCTACTTTACCTCTTTAAAGGGAAGACTTCCAGCCGCATCAGACCAGCCCTCCCTCAACAACTGTATGTGAACAGAGAACGGCACACACCCCTCCATTCTCAGTCACATCCACCAGAAGACAGGAGGGGAATCACTAAGAATGTCTGACCTAGCAAGTGTTAAAGCACACTCAACAGTGCAACTGGAGATATCAAAGCAAAGTAGTAGAAAGCCAACCACCTCACAATATGTCAGAGGCCAACAGATGACTTTAAACCAAACTATCAGGACAAAAATGCACACAAAAATACAGTCAAAATACAGAACCAGAAAAATTTTCAGAGGAAGAAAAGCCATTAGAACTTCCTGCTAAGGAATTCAAGAGAATGATAGATGACTGTTTTATACAGAGGCAAGCCAGACAGCAAAGGATAATTTTTTAAAAAGTACTACCAAATGTTGTTATGTGCTGTCGAGTTCCCTGTGATCCATAGCAACTCTATGTACAGTTCCCTGTCCTGAGCCGGTCTCATTGACTCTGAGACACCTACCTCCATAGCCTTAGTAACTATATCAATCTATCTTATCCAAGGTCTTTCTCTCCTAGGCCATCCCTCCATTCTTCCAAGCATGATGTCCTTCTCCAAGGATCAGTCCCTCCTGGTCACATGCCCAAAATACATGAGACAGAGCTTCAAAATCCTACTCTCCAAGGAGAAAATTGGTTTCACCCTCTCCAAGACAGACCTATTTGTTCTCCTGGCATTCCATGCTATGTTCGAGACTCTTCTCCAGCACCACAGCCCAAAGGCATCAATTTTTCTTCTGTAATCCTTAGTCATTGTCCAGCTCTCTGATGCATAGCAAGTAATTGTAAAGACCATGGCCTGAATCAGGCACACCTTAGTCTCTAGACTGATATCATTGCTTTTCAGTACTCTGGAAAAGTTCCTGACAGCAGACTTCCCCAATGTAATTTGTCATTTAACTTGCTGACAGCTGATGCCAAGAGTGCTGATTGTAAAGCCAAGCAAGCTGTAATTGTTAACAAACTCAATCTCTTCTCCATCCATCATAGTGCTGCCAATTGGCCCAGTGGTGAGAATCTTTTGTCTTCTTGATGTTGAGCTTCAGTCCATATTAAAGATGACAGTCCTTGACCTTCTGCAGTAAGTACTTCAGGTCCTCTTCAGTTTCAGCAAACACAGTTGTACCATCTGCATAACGTAGGGTGTAGATGAGTCTTCCTTCAATCCTAGTGCCACATTCCTCCTCATAAAGCCCAGCCTCCCAAATGATCTGTTCTGCATATAGATTGAAAAGATATGGAGACAGGATACATCCCTGATGCACTTCCAAATGCACAAAATAAATGGGAATTTAGAAACCATATGAAAATACCAAATTGAAGTTCAGAATATTAAAACAAAAATTTCAGGAATAGATAATGACTTGGAAGAACAGAACAAGCAGAACTAAAAAAAATAGAACACAGAATTCATCCTTAAATATTAATATGTTATAAGAACAATCAGAAACACAGAAAGAAAGAAAATTAAGAAAGCATAAGAAATATGTATGGCACCACTGTTGTAAAACAGGACTGACCTCAGGGTTGAGGGGACACTGAGAAAGATGGGTTCAATAATGTATACTGCATTGAAACAGATGGGGGAGAAAACTGTTTAAAAGGGATATGTGATTAGATATTTTTGTCATGACAGGTGTGCAGAGTGAAGGCTGTATATTGGAGTGGACCTGGGGGAGGGATTGTAAAACAATGAAAGAATTTTTCTTTTACTTTTCCAAGAGAGTCGTATGCTAGGGGGAAGTTGGGAGGGGAGAAAAGTGCAACAATGAATGGATGGAAATCCAAAGTCTCTGTAAATTTTCATTGAAATTAATAATAAATTTAAAAAAAACAAAAAAGAAATATGTGTGGCACCATCAATAAGAAAACTTATATGCTATTAGAATTCCAGAAGAGATTAAAAAAAGTACAGAGGAAATTGTTGAAGATTTGCTGTAAGAAAACATCCCAAATATTCTTAAAATGGGGAGATATGCATTCAAGAAACTAAGCAAATCTCAAACTGAATATAACCCAAAAGGAAAATACCAAGTCATATCATAATTAGTTTTTCCAAAATTAAAGACAAAGAATAATGAAAGCAGACCTGGAAAAACATAAAGTTACCCACAGAGAGTACCCAGTAAGACTAAGCTCTAATTTCTTAATAGAAATAATTCAAGCAAAAAAGGAACAGACCTCCATATATCAAAATCTGAAAGAAAAAAACAAATATGCCCACCGAAAAGTGTATACTTGACAAAACTGTCCTTTAAATATGATGGTGAAATTTGGAACTTTCCAGATAAGTAGAAACGAAGGGATTTTATGGAATAAGAAATGCAAAAGGAAGCTCTTTGTACAAGGACAGATATTATGTCCAAAATGAATGCACAAATGTCATTCAGAAAACAATACAGAAATATGAAAAGCATCATAAACATACATGACTAAAAATAGGGAATCAGAAGTGCCAGTCCATAGCTGAGGACAACTACAATATAAAAAGAGGGAGTAATTAGTGTACTTACTGAACTTCAAAATGGAGAGGACATCAAGGTGATTTAAAGGTAAAATGAACTATTTTAGATTTATGAATAATATAGTAATATACAAGATAACCTCAAAGAAAATTAGTAAGCTCTCTCATCAAAACATAAATAGAGGAAAGGCATAAAGACTCAGTAAACAACAGATCTGATCTGATTCCT
>NW_006399884.1:7781299-7784435 GCF_000299155.1 Elephantulus edwardii | reverse complement strand
CCACCAGGCCGGGCGGTCTGAGCCTTGGCGATCTCATCTGCCATCTCGGTCTCCCTCCTGCGCCACGGCTCCCGGAGAAGCACACGAGGAGGAAGGAGCGGGAGAGCCGGAGAGAGGCGGGAGTGCGCGGCCAAGCCTGGATATCAATTTCTAATAAAAATTGTATCAAGGCCAAAGCCAGTTAAAGAGGCAAGGTAATACATTATGTAATGATTAAAAGGTCAGTTGAAAAAGAAGACCTAATCATAATTAATATATACACCCAATGATATACCCCCAACATACATAAATCAAACTCTAAGGATTTGAATAAAGAAATAGACAACTCCACAATGATAGTAGGAGACTTTGATAAATCACTTTCAATGAAGGACAGAGGAACTGTAAAGAAACTCAACAAAGATGCAGAAGAACTAATGTAATTACTAATTTGACCTTACACACATATATAGGACACTACACACACAAGAATACAATACACATTCTTCTCCACACAGGAAACATCTACAATGGATCATATTTTAGGTCACAAAGCAAGCCTCAGTAAGTTAAAAAAAAAACATCAAAATATGAATCTTCTCAGATCACTTACTCAAAAACTCATTGCCCTTGAGTTGGAGTCAACTCGTAGCTGAGGCTCCAAGGCATTTTTCAAGGCTGTAGAGAGACTCTGGTGAATTTGAACTCCCCGAGAGGCTTGGCCTGTAAGCAGCACCAACTCCCTGTGAGCTAGTCCACCAGAGCTCCCTTTCTCAGGTTCAAATCCTGTAGAATTAGAAATCAACAATAGGTAAATATAAAGAAAAATATTAAGTACATGAAGGGGGAAATAATACTCTGCTTGTACACTATTGGATAAGAGAAATAATAATGAAATGCTACAACTTCTGGAAACAAATAAGAAGAAAAACACAACATATCAAAATCACTAGAATGCAGCAAGATCAGTACTCAGAGGTCAATTTGTAGCAATAACCATACATATCAAAAAAGAACAAAAACCAAGAATCTTTTCCATGAATTGCATGCCTTTGGAATTGCAGCACAACTTTTTACCTCTAGACAACCAGAGGTCCTTATTAGCTATTATTGTTCTGCCGAGAGGTGCAAGTCAAAACAACAATGAGATATCATCTCATCCCACCAAATAGAACAAAGTTCAGTAGGATGGCAAATGACAAACACTGGCAAGGGTATAAAGAGATTGAAATTCTTACACTGCTGGTAGGATGTAAAATGGTGAAATCACTATGGAAAGCAGTTTATACTTCCTTAATAGGGAGAAAAGAATATCATTTGATCCAAGATTCTCACTACTAGTTATCTACCCTAAAGAAATGAGTTGCCACATGAACTAATATGTTGCCACATGAACTGATTCATATTTATTGAAGTATTATTTAAAAGAGCAGAGATGGAGACAATCCCAATGTGCACCAAGAGACAAATAGTTAAAGAAACATATTCTAATAGTGGAGTATTATGCAATGATAAAGAATTGGAGAAACACAGCATTAGCATGGATGATTCTAGAGTAATTATGCTGAGTGACACAGTCACAAAAGAACAATAATTGCACAAGACTACTATTATAAAAAGCACCGCAATCCTGAAGGCACACCATTCAAATCCACCAGATAGATGTTCTGCAGGAGAAGGATGGGCAATCTCCTCCTGTGAAATTAATTGCCTCTGAAAACCTGCTGGAAAGTTAGCTATGGGTCAGTTCCGACTCAATGGTACAACAATAACAGACAACAGTTTTACATATAGATAGAGTCATTCTTGGTTGGTTGCCAATAATGCAAAACGAAGAAGAGGGAAGCAAAAATGAATAAAAAACTTATTAAGTTGGGTGAAGGAAGTAGAGAGTATGCAGTAAAATGATTAGAAATTGTAATTAATTAGTTACATTGATAATATAAAATGAAATGGGTATGAATGGTTGAATGAAAAACCAATATTAGTAAACTTTCACTCAAGTCACAATAAAATTGAAGAATCTACAAATAACATAAAATAAGAAAAATTATCAATATTATTAGACATGAAATTAATAGCAAAAATAAAATGTCATTTCTTCAAAGGATTGAGGAACCACAGTTGCCATAACTACTACTACTGTGAGACCAGAAGAGTTAGATGGTGCCCAGCCACCCCCTCTCACTGCTCTGATGGGGATAATGATAGATGATCCTGGGCAGAGGAGGAGAAAAATATAGAAGAAAGTTTAAAAAAATCACAAAAAAAGCAGACTTACTGCTCTGGTAGCCAGGAGTGGAATCTCTGAGACAGTGGCCCTTTAAACATGTAATTAAAACTCTCAGCTAAACAATAGACTGGCGAAGAAGTGAACCATAAAATCCAAGAGGAATGTATTCCTGAGAACAATCAACAATACATGACCAAAATGGCAACATTTACCCCCAGAGGAAAGCTCAGAAGGAAGTAGGGTGCAGAAATAAGCAAATAAATCCAGGGAGGAGGTGGGAAGGGTGCTGTTACATTGAAGGAATGGTAAGGAAGGGTACAAACAAAATAGACACTAACTTTTGAATGGGAAATATTTTGCTGTACTGACACAAAACTACAATAAAGTATATATTTTTAAAGTTCATTACTTTATAGCAATATGTTGTTGTTGTGTACTGTAGAGTCAGAACCGACCCATACTGACCCTTTGGCAGATTTTTAGAGGCAGTTAATCTCACAGAAGGAGATTGCCCATCTTTCTTCCACAGAGAACCTAGTGGCCTCAAACCTTTGGAATTATAGAGCAGCTTCTTGGCACTAGGCCAGTAGCATAACTTTTATAAAATTATATATTACTAACTACAGCTAGAAAACTTAAATCTAATACTTGCATCAACATAAAAAAATAAGACACCCAGGAATAATACTAACAAAAATACTTACTGAACTTCATGTTGGTTGTTTTTATGTGCTGTCGAGTCACCTGCAACTCGTAGAGACCCTATGTACAGCCCTAAACACTGCTCTATCCCTTGCTGCACTTGCTGCAGAGGGTCAAGGACTACAGCCTTCAGTATGGACTGAGGCTCAATGTCAAGAAGACAAAGATTCTCACCACTGGACCAATTGGCAGCGTCAGGATGGATGGCGAAGAGATTGAGAT
>NW_006399884.1:7777137-7780799 GCF_000299155.1 Elephantulus edwardii | reverse complement strand
TGTCTCTGACACGCCTATTCCCATTATCCCAGTAACTGAATCAATCCTTCTCATCAAGGGTCTTCCTCTCTTACACTGTCCCTCCAACTTCCCAAGCATGGCGTCCCTCTCCAATGACTGATCCTACCTTCTAACATGCCCAAAGTATGTCAGATGGAGCTTCAGAATCCTTGCCTACAAGGAGCTGCCTGGCTTCACCCTCTCCAGGATGAACTTGTTTGTTCTCAAAACAGTATGTGGTATATTCAATACTCTTCTCGAGCACCATAGCTAAAAGGCATCAACTCTCCTTCTATCATCCCTCGTCATTGTCCAGCTCTCTGATGCATAGAAAGTAATTGTAAAGACTATGGCCTGTATTAGGTGCACCTTTGTCTTCAGACTGACATTGTTGATCTTCAGTACTTTGGAGAGCTCTCTAACAGCAGACTTTCCCAAAGCAAATGCTATAAAACTTTACTGAAACATCAGTAGAATGACCTCAGAAAATAGATATAACACACAAATGGAGAAGTTCTACCTTAAAGACATCACCAACAAACTACAAATTCAGTAAAACCAGAAACAACCTTAATTTTTTTTTTAATCATGATTTTAACAAGAGTGCAGAAACTGAAGAGGACCTGAAGCACCTGCTTCAGAGGGTCAAGGACTGCAGCCTCCAATATGGATTAAGGCTTAATGTCAAGAAGACAAAGATTCTCACCACTGAACCAATTGGCAGCATCAGGATGGATGATGAAGAGATTGAGACTGTTCACAGCTTTAGTTTGCTTGGCTCCACAGTCAACACTCTTGGCACCAGTAGCCAGGAAATTAACAGGCGCATTGCCATGGGAAAGTCTGCTGTTAGGGACCTCTCCAAAGTACTGAAGAGCAATGGTGTCTCTCTGGAGACTAAGGTGCGTTTGATACAGGCTATGGTCTTCACAATCACTTGTTATGCATCAGAGAATTGGACAATTACTAAGGAGGATAGAAGGAGAGAATTGATGCCTTTGAGCTGTGACACTAGAGAAGAGTATTGAGAATACCATGGACTGCTAGGAAAACAAACAGATTTGTCCTGGAAAGGGTTAAACTGGGTGGCTCCTTGGAGGCAAGGATTCTGAGGCTCCGTCTAACATACTTTGGACATGTTGTGAGGAGAGACTGGTCCTTAGAGAGGGACATCATGCTTGGGAGGGTGGAGGGACAGCGCAGGAGAGGAAGGCCCTCTATGAGGTGGATTGATTCAGTGACTGGGATAATCGGGGTGGGAGTGTCAGAGACAGTGCGATTGGCACAGGACAGAGCAGAGTTTAGGGCTGTTGTGCATAGGGTCACTATGAGTCACAAGCAACTCGATGGCACATAACAACAACAACAACAACAGAAAAGTTGCATTTTCTTTCATTAATTTGCACATTTTTCCTCCTTACCCCTCCAATTTACTTTAAAAAAAAAATTGGCGAGCTCTGGTGGCCTAGTGGCAAGAAACTGTACTGCAATCCCAGAGGTACGAGGTTCAAATCCGCCAGATGCTCTGCTGAAGAAGGAGGGATAATCACCTCCTATACCAGCCAAATCCGATTTGCGATTTGATGGTGTACACACACACACACACACACACACACACACATTTAAAAAATCATTCACTGTTACACAATTTCTGTTCCTCACTCCCCCAGTCTGTGTAATGCAGCTCTTATTCTGGACTTTTTTTCTTGTTGATGGTCTTCCTCTTCTTCGTTGAGTCTCCAAATTTCCAAGCATAATGCCTTTTTCCAAGGACTAGCTCCTCTTAACAACATGCCCAAAGTATCCTGGTTGCACTTTCTTCAAGACGTATCAGTTTGTTCTTTTGGTAATTCATGAGATATTTTTCTCCGATACCACAACTCAAAGCCATCTATTCTTCTTCTGTCCCCTTTATTCCTTGTCCAATTTTCACATGAATAGGAAATAAAAGACCATGGCTTAAACATGACAAACTATAAGCTTCTTTGGCAGAAGTTAAGAAGCCCTCATGATATAATAGTTCATTGCAGCTAACAGAAAGATTCAAAGTTCAAATCCACTGCTCTCTTTGAGGAAGAAAAATGGGCCATCTCCTCCTGTAATGATTTACATACAGCCTTGGAGACTGAATGAAGGGTTCCTATGAGTCAAAATCAAAGGCAATGAGTTTTATTTTGACGTTGCTAGAACATAGGACTCTCCTCCTCATAAGAGATAGAGCAGCTTGGACCAAGAAAGCACTAAATCAGCTCCCTCTGTGTTTGTGTGTGTGAGGGTGGTGAGGGTGAAGGTGGAGATGAGGCAGCCTGCCCTCCTCCCTCAGCCTCCTGGAACCAAGAGGGACCTGTCTTCTCCAGCTTAGGTGTGAGGCTGAGTGGATTCCTAACCTGTTTGGTCGGTATCCTCCTGAGATCAAGGTCAGCCTGCAGACCCTGCAGGGGACTCTCCTTGAGACCAAAAGGCTGTTGGCTGTGAACTGAAAAAATTAGGTGGTGGTGGGGACTGTAGTACCAGCAAGAGTTTCTTACCACTGCCCAGTCCTCATCCTCCTTATAATCATTCTATGTCTGAGCCCTTTGCTGAAGCCATTGTGTCAATCCATCCTTTTTAGGATTTTCCTCTTTTTTGTTCACCCTTTACTTTATGATGTTCTTCTCTGGCAACTGGCCCCTCTCAACAGCAAGTCCAAAGTAAGTGAGACCAAGTCTCAAAATCATCACATCTAAGCAGCATTCTGGCTGCACTTCTTCCAAGACAGATCTGTTTGTTCTTCTGGCCATCCACAGTCCACAGTATATTCAATACTCTTTGCCAATGCCATAAATAAAAACCATCAATTTTTCTTCAGACTCCCTTATTTATTATCCAGCTTTCATATGCATATGAAGCATTTGAAAAAACCATGGCTGAGGTCAGGATTGTCTGAGTGCTCAAAGTGACATCTTTGCTCTTGAACACTTTTTAAGAGGTCTTTGCAGAAAATCTTATGAAGACAAATTACAAAAGTGAAAATGAAAACCACTCCAAGAAACAATTTCATACTCAATAGATGGAGGAAAGAGGCAAAAGTTGAATCAGAGTGAGTATTGGCAAAGATGTGGACAAAAGAAACTCCATTCATTGCAGTATATATTGCTTCAGTTTGGTTGACAATTGTTTCCACATGGATGAAAACCAAAGTGAGAAAAATAAAGCAAGAAATGGATTTGAACAAATTGAAGGTAACGAGTGTATATGCTAAGAATCCTTGGTAGCATAGTGGATAATTTACTGGGCTGTCAAGCTAAATGTTGATGGTTCAAATCCACCAGCTACTCTAAGAGAGAAAGATAAGGCAGTTGCTTCCTATAAAGATTTTTGGCCTCAGAAACCCCATGAACTTGCTTGAGTTGAGTTGGATGGACAGGGAAAGATTCTTAACTAACACTGTAAGCCCAGACCCTATAAAGGAAAAAAAATATTTTAGAGTGTAGGTCAACAGATACCACAAACAAACAAAATATAGCCCCTGGTACTGGGAAGTATTTGCAACGCACAAGGCAAAAGTAAAATCTATCTATATACATTTATAGGGACCTGGGGGAGGGTTTGTAAAACAATGAAAGAATCTTTTCTTTTACTTTTCCATAATTTTTGACTCATGTACTTATAACTTGTTAGTC
>NW_006399884.1:7733340-7775498 GCF_000299155.1 Elephantulus edwardii | reverse complement strand
CCCAACTTCTTTTCCACCCAAAATCTCATATTGTTATGTATCACTGAGTTGGAATTAACTCCTAGCTGACCTGCCAGTGGATTTTCAGAGGCAATAAATTACACGGATCCATCTTTCTCATGCAGAGCAGCTGGAGGATATGTATTTTGTGACATTGGTTCTAATGTCTACATTATAAAGCTTTCTGCCTATTTGCTCCTGGTGTTTCCTTTTTCCATTTGTCCTTCTTTCCTATCCTTTACATTTGTTTTTGCTTTTAAAAAGTATCTCAAAGACAATCCTTTTTTAATGATAGTAGTAAAGGAGGAAATAATTTTGTATAGCAAGTAATCAAACTTCAAACTACACTACTTTGAAATTTCAGGTTTTTATTTCTGTCATGGGGTCATTGAGTGGTATAAATGGTCATGCGCAACTACTAGCCAGAAAGTTACTGTTCAAACACACCCAGTGGCTCTGCAGAAAAAGAAAATTAAAATAAAGCAAAACAAACGACAACAGCTAGACCCCTCAGTACCGTGAAGTCACAGCAACACTGTAGGACAGAATACAGCTGCTCCAGTCTAGAGCTCTGGAGGCAGGAAGCTGCACTGACAATCCCAAAGTCACATGGTTCAAATCCACCAGCTGCTCCAAGGGAGAAGGAGAGCAATCTCCTCGGCCATGCGACTTACTGCCTCTCAAAACTTGCTGGAGGGTCAGCCATGGATCAGTTCTGACTCGACGGTACATAACAACAGCAGACAGTTCACCTGCAGAGTGGCTGGTGTGTTCGTACCACTAACCTTTTGAGTGGCAGAACAGCGCTTAAATACGTCATCACCAGGGCTCCTTCTTTTATAAATAATATGGTTCTTTCTCCCGGACATAAAAATACCTAATTAGAATGATGGGCAAACAAGGTCTCTTTTTCCCTCTTTCTGATCCCTGTTGTATAAACCTCGTCACAAACTCCAATAAACAGAGTGAGGCTAAAGATTAGCTTTTGGCACCAATCCCAGATGCTGAAACAGTGAGAAAACAGCATAACCTGGACCATAGTGTCTGTCCATAAATCCGCTTGGACGTTTAGGCTTATGAGTGGTTTTTAAGAGTTATGATTTGCCTGGCAAAATACCAAAAAGGCTTACCTTTGGAATGTTCTCTGAGCAGCCACTTGGCACCTAACCACACTGACAGAATGAGAGCTGTTGAGTCAGTGGGCTACGTGTGCCTTACCATTCCTGAAGACGGGAAGGAAGGATGTTTGCAAAGCCTTCAGAATGACATCTTTTATTAAATAACGTGCTTGTGACAAAAGCCAAGAGAAAATTCCTAGCTCACTCAGACAGCCGAGTAGCTATATTTTTAAAAATGTGTCTATGGCTTTTGTCACATAGAACAATGTCTGAGAGGATACACACCAACCTGTACCAGTAACAGTGGTTATCTTTGTTTGATGGATTAAAAAAAAAAAAGCCAACCCAGCTCCTGTCAGGTCAGAAGGGCCACAGGGTTTCAAGCCTGAGTGTGGAGTAGTGGATTGCCAGGCCTTTCTTCTAAGATACCTTGAGTGTACTCTGAGAGTAGAAGCCATTGTATCACCCAGGGCTCTAAAGTATCTTATCTTTTGCCAGTTGAGTTTTTCTAATTCCCTACCATGAGCATATAGGGTTTTTAAAAGAGAAAATTAAAGAACTTGAGCAGACCAACTGGACAATGAGAATGCCAGTTTTTTTCAGTCTTCTGATTCTCAACAAAAGTAATTTGAACTGTTTTTGAGGTCACTGTCCAGTTGGCTTGGAGTATCTGCTGGTACCTGAACACTAGAGGAAATAAAAATATAACACCTGCAGGCATACCTAGTCTTAGCTACATCACTTTATTGCTTTCTGCAGATAGTGGGTTTCTCACAGATTGAAGGTTTGTGGCAAGCCTGCACTAAGCAGATCTGTCTTAGCCATTATCAACAGCATGTGATCACTCCATGTCTCTGTGTCTCATGGTACTGCAGACTTTTTCCATTATGTTGTCGTGCACTTAATATAGGATAGCCTAGTATAAGCTTACCTTTTCTATGCATTGAAAAACCAGAAAATTGATGTGAGAGTTTGTTTACTTTTGATCCTAGCTTTATTTTTTAATTTAAATGTTTTAATTAATACTTTAATGAAAGTTTACAGAAAACTTGAATATCCATTCATTCATTGTTGCATTTTTTCCTCCCTACACCACCCCCACCTCAGTTAGTTTTTCTCTTCAAAAGATTCTTTCATTGTACAATTTCCTCCCTCTCCCTGATCCTGGCTTTATTGAGGTAGTCTGGAATCTAATCTGTGATGTCCCCAAGGTGTGCCTATATATCATATTAGCTTTGTAATGCACTCCATGATATTTGGGGCAGATTTATCTTACAAATCAAAATCGTCTTAGGTCAACATTAAAATGACTCCATGCTCCTTCATCCTGATGTCATAGTGCATTACCTGCTGGACTAACTGAAAGGTCAGTCGTTCAGATCTATTAGTTGCTCCACAAGAAGTTGAGGCAGTTCTTTCAGTAAAGATTTGCAGATTCATCAATTGTAATTAATGTTTTCAAACAAAATATCTATAAATGATCAAATGAAAACAGATAGGATTTGTAAACTTTCACATAAATAAATAAATATACTGACTGACAGCCTCGTGAAACCCATGGCAAGCCAGATAGTAATCAGGGGCTACGCTTCTATGTGCGGTCTGGTACAAGGCAAAGATGCTGGAGGAATAAATGGCAAGGAGGGGTAAGATGTAAGGATTACTGGAAACCAGAATCTCAGGGGCAAAGTGGGAAAAGTCTAATGGCATTATGTGTATTCTAACTAATGCCGTAAACCGAAATGTGTATGAATGGTTGAATGAAAATCTACATGCTTTGCAAACTTCCACTCAAATTATAATACCAAAAAAAGAGAAAGAAATGGATCTAGAGTTTAAAAGTCATTGCATATAATCAATAAAATAGTATGCTCTATGCAAGGGAATAAAGGCTCTGAACCATGAGAATCTGAGCCACTTTTAAAATGCAGGCTGGCAAGAACTTGGGCTTTGAATGTACGCACAGTAAGTAACATGTGAGTTCCTGCTTGTCTGATGCAATACAGATGGGAGTCAGTCACACCAAGCACTTGCATCCCAACAGCCAGCTGCTGGCTTGCTCTGAAAGCCCATCTTTACAAAATCAGAGGACACTTGTTTAAAAGGAGCTCTATCTCAGAGCAGTCGGCAAAATATCTCAGAAGAAATATGAAACACTCAAGTTGTAGAACTAAAGAAAAGGGCCGTCAAATAGACATGATGTAAAGTATTTCTCCATCTCTTAACACCTAGGAATCTCAAGCAGTGCAGTGGGTTAAGGGTTAAGCTGCTAACGGAAGGGTTGGCAGTTCAAAATCGATCGGTGGTTCAGGGGGGAGGAAGGTGAGGAATCTCTTGTAAAGATTCCCAGCCAACCTCATGGAGGGTTTCTAAGAGTTTCAATTGACTCGGGTGTGTGTGTGTGTGTGTGTGTGTGTGTGTGTGTGTGTGTGTGTGTGTGTGTTGATTTTAATACTTAACAAAGGACTTGCAATGAAAGATGGGCAAATAGGATTTATCTTCAATTAGTCTTATTAAACTTCCTAACAGCACAAAGATTTTGATTCTTTACAGAATTATTGGACCTAAGAGTTATACTTTAGATTCTTTTCTGGCTCTTTGAGACTCATTAAAATGTGTACTCTTATCCTTCACACAAAACCCCTCCCTCAACCTTGCCATGAAGTTGGCTCCAACTCATGGTTACCTTGTGTGCTTCACAGGGTTTCAGTAGCTGAATTTTCAGAAGCACGTTGCCAGGCCTTTTTTCTGAGGCACCTCTGAGTAGGTTTGAACCATCAACTTTTCAATAATAGCAAAACTACTTGACTATTTGCACCACCTTCCTCACCCTTACAGGGATGCACTTTCTGAAATTTACACTACCATTCAGAGAGTTCTGGTGGCATGTTGTGTACTCTATCAGACTTAACCTAAAATGTAGCAACTTGCTCCAAGGGCTGGGCAATCTCCTCCCATAAAGATTTATAGCCTCAGAAACCCAATGGAGGGTTCCGGTGAGTTGGGATCAACTCGAAAGTGGTGGGCTTGGCTTTATAACACTGTACAGCATTCCTAAAGGGTACCGCAGATACATTTTCTTTTGTAAACTAATTGCTTTCCCTTCCCCTCTCACTCTTCAGACACGGTGGTTTTCCTGTCCTTAACTGAGGGGGAAAGCACCATCGTGTCTCCAGCCTTCTGATTCTGCTTCCGAAACTCAAAAGAATACATCCAAGTGGAAGACCGAAGTGCCTGTAAAGGTTGGGAGGGAGAGTAATTAGTTGGGAGAGGGCAAGGCTGGGCTCATCCCCACAAGGATGCCCTTTTGGTTAGCAGCCCAACATGCTATTGACAATGACACCAGAGCTCTACCCAGATTGAACAGTGTGGTGAAAGGATATAATGCTAACACACCTTTCCTGATTTAAAACCATGTAGTACCCCATTGTCTGTCAGAATGGCTGCTGCTTAGCTCAGCTTGCTCCTGCTGCCGTAACAGAGATACCACAAGCGGATGACTTTAGCAAACAGAAACTTATTCTCTTGCAGTTTAGGAAACCAGAAGTCCAAACTTCAGGGTTCCTGCTCTAGGGGGAAGTGTTCTCCACCAGTTCTGGAAGAAAGCTCTTGTCCCCTTCAGGTCTGGCACTCCTTGGAGGTCTCTGTGAGTTTGGCCCTTCCTCTGTTGTGAGGAGCTTCCCTGAACAGGGGCTTGAGTACAAAGGAAGGGATCTGCTCTGGTGTAAAGCAACCCTCATGCGGGGGTCTTCTGTTTGCTTCCTCTCTCCTTTTCTCTCTAGTCAGACCTCAGGGAATGTCCCCTTACATTTGATAGGGGCTGAGATGTAGTTCAGAGGCATTGCACTCCACGCTTAATGCCCTTATAACTGCTTAGTTTATCAAATTATGGATTGCTGTTGTGGTTAGAGACCCTCAGGTAGAACTCTGCAACAGATATGAACTCTGTCCTATCCTTTGCCATCCTCATCATCTCTGACACGTGTGAACACATTACAGCAGTCACTGTGCCAATCAATGTGGTTGGGAGTCTTCCTCTCTTTCACTGACCCTTCATTTTCTCAAGCATGGTGTCTCTTTGCAAGGAACAGAGAATTCTAGAACACTTAATTGTGTTCATGAAAAACCCTTGTTATGTGTGATCGAGTTGCTTGTGACTCATAGCGACCCTATGTAAAACAGCTCTTAACCTTGCTCTATGCTGAACTAACCTCAGTGTCTCTGACATACCTACCCCCATTACCTGTCACTGAGTCAATCCATCTCATCAAGGTTCTTCCTCTTATGCATTGTCCCTCCGCCCAAGCATGACTTCCCTCTCCAAGGACTGGTCCCGCCTTGCAACATGCCCAAAGTATGTCAGATAAAGCTTCAGAATCCTTGCCTCCAAGGAGCAGCCTCGTTTTACCCTAAGATGAATCTGTTTGTTCTCCTAGCAGTCCATGGTATATTCAACACTTTTCTCCAGCACCACACTCAAGTGCATCAATTCTACTTCTATCATCCCTAGCTTTCTGATGCATAGCATATAATTACAAAGACCATGACCTGCATCAGGCATACCTTAGCCTTGAAACTGACATTGTTGCTCGTCAGTACTCTGGAGAGGTCCCTGACAGCAGATTTTCCTAGTGCAATTAGTCTTATTCCTCTTTTGATTTCTTGGCTGCTGGTACCAAGAGTGTTGATTGTGGAGCTAAGCAAACTGGAGCTGTTAACAATCTCAATCTCTTCACTGTTTATCATGATGCTGCCTACTGGTGCAGTGGTGAGAATTTTTGTTTTCTTGATGTTGAGCTTCAATTCATATTGAAGGCTACAGTCCTTGACCTTCTGCAGCAAGTGCTTCAGGTCCTCCTCAGTTTCAGCAAGCAAGGTAGTGTCGTCTGTATAATGTAAGTTGTTGATGAGTCTTCCTCCAATCCTGATACCACATTCCTCCTTAGAGAGCCCAGCCTACCAGATAATCTGTTCTGCATATGAATTGAAAAGGTATGGAGATAGGATGCATCCCTGGCATACATCCTTCACAATTGCGAACCATGCAATGTTTCCTTGCTGCTCTGACGACTGTCTTCTGGTCCAAGGATAGGTTTTGCATAAGCACAATTAAGTCTTCTGAGATTCCCATTCCTCTCAGAGTCAGCCACAGTTTGTTGTGATCCACACAGTCAAATGCCTTCGCATAGTCAATGAAACACAGACATTTATCTGGTACTCTTTGCTTTCAGTCAAGAACCATCTAACATTAGCTGTAATATCCCTAGTACCACGACCTCTTCTAAACCTAGCTTGCACATCTGGCAGTTCTCTGTTAATAGGCTGTTCCAGTTGTTTTAGGAAAGATGTGCATCAAGGTTGTATGCTTTCTCCATACCTATTTAATCAATATGCTGAGCAAATTATTCAAGAAGCTGGACTCTATGAAGAACAATGTGGTAACAGGATTGGAGAAAGACTCACCAATAACATTTGTTATGCAGATGACACAGCCTTGCTTACTGAAAGTGAGAGGGACTTTAAGTACTTGCTGAAGACGGTTAAATACTGCAGCCTTCAATATAGAATTCATCTCAACATCAAGAAAACAAAAATCCTCACCTCTGGACCAACAGATAACATCATGATAGATGGAGAAAAGATTGAGACTGACAAAGACTTCATTTTACTTAGACCTACAATCAATACACTTGGTACCAGCCATCAGGGGATCAGAAGATGTATTGCACTGGCAAAGTCTGTAGTCAGGGACCTCTCCAAATTATTGGGGAGCAATGATGTCCATTTGAGGAGTAAAGTGTTCCTGATTCAGGCCACAGTCTTTTCAGTCACTTGCTATGCATCTGAGAGCTGGACAATGGATAAGGGTGACAGAAGAATTGATGCCTTTGATCTGTGGTGTTACAGAAGAGTGCTGAATATTCCATAGAGTGCTCAAAGAACAAACTGATATGTCTTGGGAAAAGGTGCAGCGAGAATGATCCTTGGAGGCAAAGAGGAGGAAGCTACATCTCAATACTTTGGGCATGTTACCAAGAGAGGCTATTCCTTGGAGAGGGTCATCAAAATAGGAGAGGCAGCAAAGGAGAAGACCCTCAATTGGCACAGTGACTGCAGCAATGGGGCTGAGTGTGTCAGACATTGTGAGCATGGCACAGGATAGAACAGGGTTCAGATCTGTTGTTCATCGGGTCACTGAGTTGTACTCGACAGCACCTAACAACAACATAGCCAACATATGTAAGATAAAGTTTTGTCATCTTTGACTCTAAGAAGCAGTCTAGCTGCACCTTCTCTAAGACATATCTGTTAGTTCTTTTGGCAGTCTATGGGATATTCAGTACTCTTCTCCAATAACACAGTTCAAAGGCATCAAAACTTTCACATTACATCATTACATACACATATTTTGTGGGGGATACAATTCAGTCCATGATGAAGACTGTCCCTCCAGGAAAATATAACCATCTGAAGTAGAAAGAGATGTCTTTTCAATCTCTATAGCTCCAGGTCCTGGTACCAAGCACATGCTCAACAAATATTTACTGATTGAGTCAACCACAGGATTTAACAAACATTAACTGTTTTTAAGAATAATGATTTAAAAATTCTTTAATAAAGCAGTAACGGTTGTGCAACATGAAAAATGTGAGTAAGGTCACCAAATTGTACTTGCAGGAACCATTGAGTACTGTATATGCTCTACAACTAAAGAAATAAAATATTCCTCTGTAGGTGGAATTGATTGAGCAGAAAACAGATGTGAATGAAACACCCAAGCACAAGCTCTAGAGAAACTTGGATCTTCTGAAGGACTTGGAAACACTTTAAGGGCACATTAAGAAGTCTTAACACCTAGATTATCCCAGACCTTCAAGGCCACATGATTTTGGCAATTGATATGGGCAGGTATGGCTTTATCAATGCTTTAAAGATACTTCAGCAGTTTTAAAAATACTTATTTTCTTATTGTTAGATACAAAATCCATAAAACATTTCTACGTGTACACACACATCAGTGACACCAATTACATTCAAGTTGTCTGTTCTTTGGGGTTTTTTCCCCATCAGTGACACCAATTACATTCAAGTTGTCTGTTCTTTGGAGTTTTTTCCCCACATTATTCCATCACTTTTAACATACCTACAATGTTCAATAAGCAAGAATCCCCTCTCTCCCCCTGTTACTGCCAGTAACCCCTAATACTGTTGGTTTCTGTTTACTTATTTAATATTTCACTATTTTCTGTTTACTTCCTTATGTTGCTTTTCTTACTTTATTTGTCCTTTTATGTCAAAATTATTTTGCTTGGCTTGTTTTCAAAGCTCAACTACATTGTTGACACATATCAGGACTTTATTTCTTTCACTAAATAGTATTCTGTTGTATGAAGGGACCACATTACGTGGTCATTTGACAGCTGGTGGACTTTTGGGTTGTTTCCACATTCTGGTTACTGTGAATAATTGGTGTACAATGTGGCTGATACTTCTGGTTAATACTTTCAAGACTTTGTGGTACATGCTCAAGTGTGGCATTTCTGGGTCATATGCCAATTTTATGCCGCTCTGGTGGCCTAGTAGTTAAGGAGCTGTGCTGTTAACCCAAAACCCCTCTATGGGAGAAAAGTGGACAACCTCCTTCCGTAGGATTTGTAGCTGCTGAAAACCCAACTGAAGACTCAGCTATGAGTTTGTTCCTATGTGATGACAATGACTTTGCCTCTTTTTGCCATCAATAAGAAATTTACTTGTTTTTTTAAAAAGTCCAAAGGCTGGCATTGTTCAGAAAAATTTAACAGGTGTATTTATAATTGTTACAAAGTTGAACTGCTGAAACTTGTTCAAGGAAACATTTTTTTAACTTGCAGTAATGCTTTATGTCCCCACATTTACATTAGAAATCCATACACAAATGAAAACAGCCAATCCCTGATTCCTGAACCCTACGTTTCCATTCAAAAGCATATGCTTAGGTACCTTTGGACCCCATGGGAAAAAATATCTAACGTTCAAGAACTAGCAATAACAAGAATAATTTGGTGCTTGGGTTTTTAAAAAGAATGACATGTTTCCGATTGTAGTGGGTTCTCCACGTATGCAGCGTACTAGTTGGATGTCTTTTGGTACAATTGTTACACGTTTGACACAGACAGCACACAGGCTGGTGTCTTCAAAAAAGACAGATAGGCCTCGCTTGGATCCTGCACTAACAGCTGCGCTCTCCAAGTGCAGATCTGTTTTGAAGTCCTGTCAGGAGTTCAGTGGATTTGTGATAAGGCTTCATTTCACGGAGGGCCACAGTCCTGGGCTGTAACGAAGCTGTTTCCTCACCCTGCCAACAGAGGGCGTACTCTTGCAAGCGACTTTTGTCGCCAGCTTCTTCCTGGGAGGTTTCCCACCAGTTGATTTGCAGGCAGTCAGCTTTGTACAAGACTTGTTATAAAGGGGGCTGGGGGGGGGTTGGGGTGGGGAATTGTGTACCAATGAAGGAGTTTTTTTTTTCTTTTTTCTTTTCAAAGAGAGGAGGAAACTGGTGGGGAGGGGTGGGCAGGGAGAAAAGTGCAGCAACGAATGAATGGAAATCCAAAATCTCTGCAAACGTTTATTAAAATCAATTAAAAAAAACACACATTAAAAAAACAACAACAAAAAGATCACTTACCGGAGCTCTGTGGCACTGGCTTCGGACAGTGATAGTGGTGCGGCAGCAGCTGTGAACATCAATGACTTTAACTTCTGATGTTAATTCTCATGTTCAACTTTTCGAGGAACTGTTAAATTGTTTTCCACTATGACAGTACCATTTCATATTTCCACCAGCACTGGAAGAGTGCTCTGCTCTAACAGCTACAACATCCAAGACCTGAGTAGCAACTGGTATAATTGTTATAGGGATCTCTGGTGACCAGGTGGGTAAGGAGTTGCCTTATCGACCCAAAGGTGAGCAACTGGAATCCACCAGCTGCTCTGAGGGAGAAAGATGAGCAACTTCTTCCTGGAAGATTTATAGACTCAGAAAACTTCTGGAGGGTCAGCCATGAGCCATCTCTCACTTGACACCAATGAGTGTATAGTGGTCTCAGGCTGGGTCTTTCAGCATTTTTAAACACTTTTCATCTCAATTTCCCACTTGTAAAGTTGGGGTACCATCTAAGTAATAATAGGGAAACTAAAGCACATTAAGTAACAGCTAAATATATCTCTAAAACCAAACCCCACCAGCATTTAGCGGATTCGGACTCAGCGATCCTGTAGGTCAGAGGACTGCCCCATCATGTCCAGTGTTCATATAAGCAGACTGCCACCGTCTTTCTTCAGTGGTGCAGCTGGGGGCTAAACTATTGTACCACCAGAGCACCTCAATATTAGTATCACATTTAAATACTTGCCTAATTAGCTGTTACTTGCCTCTGCCTAGGAGCCCTGTGGCACTGTGGATTAAATATTGCACAGCTACCAACTGGGTGGTTGGGACTCATCAGGAAAAAGTGGTATCACTTCCACTCATAATTATTTGCAGCCTCAGAATTCATAAAGGACAGTTCTACTCTGTCTTCTTACTTCATCCCCCACAGCTGCCTCTAGCTCATATTGTTCATAAGCTTTCCAAAAGTTGCTTATTTCAGAAGTGGACAGCCCAACCCTACTTCTTAGTCTCTTAGTATGTTTTAATCTTCACTGAAATTTATACCCTACAAACAACAGAGGAACACTGTTAGACTTAGTATATAGTAGAGGCCTTAGAGTCGAAGACACTAAAAATTGAGGAGCAACAGCTGCAAACATCCACTAATAACTGGAACATGGGATGTACAAAATGTGAATCCAGGAAAACTGGAAGTTGTAGAAAATTAAATGGAACATATAAAGATCAACATTCTAGGCATTAGCAAGCTGGAGTAGACTGGCATGGCACAGACTGCCAGTCCATTCCAGCTCACTAATGCCTAGAATCAGAAAGTCATATGTTCTACTATACAGAGAATGGAAAATTAAGAATGGTGTTGGATTCATAGTCCAAAAGGTGATTTCAAGATCTATCCTGAAGTAAAATGTTCTAATAGGAGACTGTCTATATGCATATTAGGAAGATATGTTAATATGACTATTGCTTAAATATACACACTAACCACTAAAGCCAAAGATGAAGAAACGGAAGCTTTCTACCCACTTCTGCAGTCTGAAACAGATTGAACATACAGTCACTGTGCATTAATTATTGGTGACTGGAATGCAAAAGTAGGAAAAAAGAGAGACTGGAAGTTGGAAATAGTGGTCTTAGGTATAGAAATGAGGCTGGAGGTAGAACAATGAAATTCTATACACTCAATTATTTATTCATTGCAAATACCTTTTTTTAGAACTTAATTCACTTTGTTACAGAAAATTCACTATGTGGTGGCCACAGCTGGAGCCTGAGTCCTCTGCATGGAGACTCTGGTGTGAGTCTTTACAAGATGATCTGTGAATTCCTGGTAGGGAAACTTAGTGAACATCGTCTCTTTCCAGAGATCTGGGGTCAAATAGCTGTAGGTCTTTGAGATGGCATCAAAGGTGGCCTTAGTGAAGTTGCTCAGGGTAGCTGTGTAGCCCCTGGCTGAGGTGTAACAGTCATCAATTCCAGCCATCATCAACAGCTTCTTAGGCACAGGGGCCGAGACGATTCTAGTGCCTCCGGGTGCAGGGATCAGACGCACCAACACAGAGCCACAGCGCCCCGTCACCTTGTAGGGAATGGTGTGAGGCTTGCCAATCTTGTTCCCCCAGTAGCCACACCGCACAGGGACAATGGAGAGCTTGGCTAGGATGATGGCCCCACGGATGGCAGTAGCCACCTCCTTGGAGCACTTGACGCCGAAGCCAACATGGCCATTATAGTCTCTGATGGCGACAAAGGCCTTGAACCTGGTCCGCTGGCCACGTGTCTGCTTCTGCACTGGCATGATTTTCAATACTTCATCCTTGAGGCACATGCCCAGGAAGAAGTCAATGATCTCAGACTCCTTGATGGGCAGGGAGAAGAGATAAATCTCCTCCAACGATTTTTATCTTCATATCTTTCACCAGGTGGCCCAGTTTGCTGATGGGGAGCCACTCCTTGTCCTCAGCTTTGCCTCCTCAAGCTCCGCGGCCCCTCCCACAGCCACGGCTCCGGCCCCGCAGACCACTACCAAAGCCTCTGCAAAAACCTCTGCGGGCTCCCATCCCAGGGCCCCCAGGACCTCCAGGGCCTCCAGGCCCTCCCACTGCACCGGTGTCATCCGCCATTTGGTGTTTCTCAGAGAAGAAGTGCAAATATCTTTTTAAAGAAAATAGCACTTACACAAATGACCTCACCTGATGGACTGCACAGAAATCAGACTGATTATACATTCATGGAAAGAATTGCTGGAGCAGCTTAATATCAGCAGTCAAAACCAAGACAGATGCTGACTGTAGAATAGACCATTTATTGCTCATGTGCAAGCAAAAGAAAATTACAACAACCCACAAGGACTCAAATATAATCTTGAGTCTATTTCACCTGAATTTGAAAACCATCTCAAAAACAGGTTTAAGGTATTGAACACTAATGACTGAAGACCAAATGAGATGTGAGATGACATCAAGGATATTATTCATAAAGAAAGCAAATACTAACTAGAACATTGACAAGCCAAAACAAAAGAAAGCCAAAGTGAAGGAGATGAATAGATTTCAAAGGGCAGCTCAAGAAGACAATAGCTGGAGTTAGAAAATAAAAAGGGAAGAATTTGCTTGGCATTCCTCAAACTCAAAGAACAGAGCAAAAAATTGAATCCTCAAGTTGCAATACTGAAGGATGCCATTGGCATCCTGAATGATCCAAGAAGCACCAAAAGCAGATGAAAAGAGTACACAGAGTCACTGTACCAGAAAGAACTGGCTGACATAGAATTATTTCGGGAAGTAGCTTACGATCAAGAAGTGATGAGGGAAGAAGTCCAAGATGCACTGAAGGAATTAGCAAAAGATAAGGTCCAGGAGAGCAAAAAATTAAATCCTCAAGTTGCAATACTGAAGGATGCCATCGGTGTCCTGAATGATCCAGGAAGTACCAAAAGCAGATGAAAAGAGTACACAGAGTCACTGGACCAGAAAGAACTGGCTGACATAGAATTATTTCGGGAAGTAGCTTACGATCAAGAAGTGATGAGGGAAGAAGTCCAAGATGCACTGAAGGAATTGGCAAAAGATAAGGTCCAGGAATTGATGGAATACCAACTGCCATGTTTCAACAAACCGGCACAGCCCTACATGTGCTCACTAAGTTGTACCAAGAAGACAGCTACCTGGTCAATTGACTGAAAAAGATATGTATTCTTTTTCTCCATTCCAAAGAAAGGTGATCCAACAGAACGTGGAAATTATCAAACAATATGATTAATATCATATGCAAGTAAAATTTTAAATATTATTTTTTAATGGCTTGAGTAGTATATAGACAGAACTGCCAGAGATTCAGACTGGATTTAGACGAGGTTGTAGCATCAGGGATATCACTGGTGATGTCAGCCTGATCTTGGCTGAAAGCAGAGAATAAAAGAAAGATAACTGTTTCATCTCCTACACAAAGGTATTTGGCTGTGTGGATCACAGCAAATTATGACTAACATTAAGAAGAAAGAAAATCTCAAAACAATTATGTTTATGTGAAATCTATACTAAGACCAAGAACAGTTGTCAGAACAGAGCTTGGGAACACTGCATGGTTTAAAATCAGCAAAGGTGTGCATAAGGACTGTATCCTCTCTACTTAATTGCTCAATTTCTATGCTGAGCAAATCATTCAAGAAGCTGGACTTCATGAAGAAAAATGCGGCATCAGGATTGGAGGAAGACACATCGACAACCTGTGTTGTGGAGATAACACAGCCTTAACTGATGAAAGTGAGGAAAACTTGAAGTACTTGCTGCAGATGACCAACAACTGCAGCTTTTAATATGGTTTGCATCTCAACATCAAGAAAACAAAAATCCTCACCACTATGCAATGTACAACATCATGATAGTTGGAGAACAGCAAACTGTCAATGACCTCATCTTACTTGGATCCACAATCAACAACCGGAGGCAGTCAATAAATTAAAGGATGTGTTGAATTTGTAAAGTCTGCAGTCAAGGGCCTCTCCAGAGTGAGGAGCAGAAGATAGCAGTTTAAAGACTAACATATGCCTGATCCAGTCCATGGTCTTTCCATTTACTTGTTATGCATCCGAGAATTAGTCAGTGAATAAAGACGACACAACTAAAGCCTTTGAGTTGCAGTGCTGGGAGAGAGTACTGAATATTCCACGGACTGCCAAGAAAACAAATACATCCTTGAGAGGATGCAGCCAGTGCGCTTTTGAGAGGAAATGATGGTGATACTTGAGTTTCACATATCTTGGACATGTTATAAGGTGGGGCCAATGCTCAAGAAAGTGGAGGGCTTGGGAAGGACGGGAAGACCCTCCATGAGATGGATTGACAGAGTGACTTCATCAATAGGCTTAAGTGTGGGACAGACGGTGAGAATGACGTAGCATCGGGCAGGGTTCAGATTGTCGTTCTTAAGGTCGTAGTAAGTCATAGTCAACTCGATGGCACTTAATAAGAACAACCTCTACCTCTGGGACTATTAGCCTCGCTTGTCTCTGTTTTCTTAACTGCACTTCAGGGTCGTAAACACTGTATGATTTTTTGAAAAATAGAAACCATCAAAACTTTTGAGTTCCCGTTTTGCCTTATGAGCAGAATGACCTCGAGTAAATCAACCTACACCTCATTCACCCTTATGCAAAATGAGAATAGTTGCAGCTACCTCCGGGGAGTTTCGTGCTGGGTAAAGCGAGGCGGCCACAAAAGCTGAGGGCCCATCTGACAGCGCCTCCCCAAAGGCGGCAGTTTATTTCCAGCAAATCCGAGGCCCGTGTCCTCCCTCTCTGCACGTCCCGCCGGCCCTGACCTCCGCCCGGCCCACACCCTCACTGCGCCCTTGGCCCCACGTCCCCCAGGACGCCTGGCGTGGGAGCCCCGGCCCCTCGCATCTCCCTGCAGCCGTCCCGCACCCTCTTTCCTTCCTCGCCCGGACGGACGCACTTCCGGCGGATGCCAGGGAGGGAGCCGCCCCCGGAAAGGGAAGTGAGTACTGGGGCCGGCTGAGGGCAGCTGAGCTGAGCGGTTCTACCGAAAGTGGCTCAAGATGGTGAGTGAATTAGTTCCCGGTACCGCGGGCTCCGCGGCGGCGCGCGCTGGGCTCGGCACTCCCGCAGCCTCCTCCCTCCCCTCCCGACCCCGGTGGCGGCCGCGGGACGAGACGGGCCTTGGGCGGCCTGATCTGCCGAGTCACGGGGCTGGAGGTGTTCGCGTCCCTGGTCGGTGCTGCTGGGAACAGCGGTTCAGCCTGCCCCTCTCCGTCTCTTCCCTCCAGTCTCTCGCCTCCATCTCCGATTCCCCGCAGTCCAGCCCCTTCCCTGCGGGCTGCGCGGAGCTGGGAAGGACAGACCGAAAGTGCTGTGTTGTGCTTTGTAGGGCGGTACCACGGTCTGTCCATTCCCCGGGGGAGGGGATGACCTCCGAGAGCCCAGACCACCTCGCTTCCTGTTCCCAGCGACCCGTTAGGACGGAATTGACTTGCCCCACAGCGTCTCCTAAAGCACGCTGCTTTTTCCTTCTCTAGGCCGGCGTGTTTGAACCGCCTACCTTTTGGTAAGGAGCCAAGCGCTTAACCTACCGCACCATCAAGGCTCTAGGCGCCCACACATTGTCACCCTGGGCCCCGTCGCTGTAGAGCGCGGGGTGTTGGGGTGATTCAGCATGTTCCAGCCGCAGGCCGTGTTTTCATGACTGCTGT
The DNA here is from genome assembly GCF_000299155.1 of Elephantulus edwardii. Taxonomy (NCBI): domain Eukaryota; kingdom Metazoa; phylum Chordata; class Mammalia; order Macroscelidea; family Macroscelididae; genus Elephantulus; species Elephantulus edwardii. Next base: position 7,759,523 of record NW_006399884.1, on the reverse strand, counting down.
CCACAGTTATAAAGGCTTGTAGTGTGTAGCCATGGTCCCCTTGTTGGAGGGAAAACCATCAGAGCTATTCATAGGGTGGCAGTGAGTGTACTGTCGGGCACCAAACAACATCGTGCTTGGAAAAGTAGAGGGTCTGGGAAAGAGGAAGACCCTCAAAGAGATGGATTGACGCTTCCTGAGCATTGGCCTGAGAATGGTGGGCACATGGAGATGGTTGGTGCCGGACCAGGCAGTGTTTTGTTACGTTGTGTGTGACGTTCTCTGAGAGCTGACTGGATGGCTCCCAACACTATCACTGCTACATGCCATTTGTCAATATTGTTAGAGTATCACCTGCTTTTTTTTTTTTTTTAAAAAAAGGCACCAACAAAAAGCAAACCCCAAACTTTAAACAAAAAGGATGAGAGATTAAGACTTGAAAGGTTGCATTGTTTGGACAAGACCCCTAGATTTGAGACTGAGATTCTCAGATTGGTACAGATAATCTTTGTGGAGGATCCCTGGTGGCACAATGGTTAAGTGCTTGGCTGCTAATTGAAAAGTGAGTAGTTGGACCTCACCATCTACTCAGGGAAAGATGAAGTCGTCTACTTCCATAAAGATTATTGTTGTTGTGTACCATTGAGTCTGATCTGACTCATAGCTGACCCTCTGGTAGGTTTTCAGGGACAGTTAATCACAAAGGAGGAGATGGCCCATCCTCCTCCTTCTGAGTAGCTGATGGATTTGAACCACACACCTTTGGGAGTGCAGCACAGCTTCTTGCTACTAGGCTTCAAGAGCTCTGTTCCATAAAGATTGTTGTTGTGTGCCATCGAGTCTCCTGTGGTCCATAGCAACCCTATGTACAGCAGCTCTGAACTCTGCCCTGTCCTGAGCCAGTCTCACAAATTCTGACACGCCAACCCCCATTGCCCCAGTCATTGTATCTATAAATCCATCTCATCTGGGGTACACCTTTAAAAATCCAAAGGGACATTCTGCTCTCCTGTAGTGTGATTGAGTAGGAGTTGACTAGGAGATTGTCCCTTCAAACCTAGAAGACTTTGAGAAATGACTGTCAAAAGAAGCATTATAAACACTCTTAAAATGACTGTTCCTTTGGTCTTCAGAGATCTGCATTTCTGTTCAACTTTATTATAAAGAACAAGTGTTGATCTTGATAGTTCACAGGATCTTTGAAGAACGATGATAATGTTAGAACCTAAAGATCAGAATGTTCATCTTTGTGTATATTCATTGCTGTCCAGTTGGAACCAGCTCACACCTGACCCTTCAGTGGGCTAGGCTGTACATCTCACGGAAGGGGATTGCCCATCTTCCTGCTGAGGAGTCGTCGGTGAGTGCAGACCACAAGAGTGCTGCTGCCTTTGGGGTAGCAGCACAGTTCCCAATGGACTAAGCCACCAGAGCTGCTGTCCCTTCATTGAAGCAGTGTATTAGGAGGAGAGTGATTGCTCATAAAAGAAAAAAATGGGAAACTTCAAAAGGTCCGTCAATCCCACAACTCTCCTCCGGGTTCCTGGTCCACAGGAAGGTCACTACTAACTCAAAGGTTGTGCCCTTCCAACAGTTGAAATCCCTTAGCAGCTCCACAGGAGAAACGGGAGCAATCTCCTCCCATGTCATTTACAGTCTCGGAAAACCACTGGAGGGTCAGCTCTCAGCTACCTGGCATGAGTTGGCAGGCCCAAAGAAGCTTTGTGATTGGCTCAAAGTCATATAGTAGGTTAGCAACAGTGCACACTAGTGGCCAGAGTCTTCACCATGACTTCTGTACAGAGGAAGTTAACCCTATTGTGAAGCTTCTGGAGTTCTGGCCTGAGGACTGGAGCCAGATAGATGTTCGTGAACTAGGTGAAAGTATTTTTAGCCGTGTTTGTGGGGGACTCAGTAATCATGTAGAACAGTTTAGAGACCAGCATGACCAAATAGAGTGCTATTGAGAGCCTGGCCTGGGATGGTAGCTTGAAGATCCAGTGGACAGGGTAAAGAGCCTGACCAGATAAAATAGAAAGTGAATTAAGAAATCAATTTTTAAAAATACTTTTCAGGTGAGAAAATTTCTTCTAGAATAGTAAGTATAGCCTGCAAAACTGCAAAGGAGCCCTGGTGGCCTGGTGGTAAGAAGTTGTGTCGCAGTCCTGAAGGCATAGTGGTTTGAATCCACCAGTTGCTATGTGAGAGAAGGATGGGCAATCTTGTCCCAAGCAATTTGCCATCTCTGAACACTTCACTGGAAGGTCATCCATGACTTGACACCAACTTGACAACACACAGTAACAACAAAACAAGTGGCTGGAAAATAATGACTGAGCCTTGTGATAGGAAAATTGCAGTACCTGGAAGAACACGGCAGTCCCATTGAGGTCCAGGCTTTGGATTTGATAGAGCTGTTGTACACTTTCTGCAGAAGCACATGTACTTTACATTTGAATAATGAATGATTTAAAGTCAGAGTTTGAAATTTTAAAGCTGGTGGCTCTGATTTTAAGGAAAAAGCAGCAGTTCAAACCCACCAGCTGCTTCAAGGGAACAGTGCTTCCATAAAAGCCCTATGGGTTAGTTCTAGGAGTCAGAATTGATTTGATGGCAGTGAGTTGAAATTTTTTTTTCATTCTGTCTCTTTCTTGCTAATAGTTTGAGTCTTCACAAACACCTTGTAGTTTGTTCATTTACACTTTCGTGGTTTTTCACATGTTTTCCATTTTTCTGTTTCCCAGGGCTGCCTGTCAGTCTGATAACATTCAGGGATTCCTGCCATCTCCAGTCCCAGCCTTCTTGTTATCCTTTGCTTCATGTATCTCTCTGTAATGCTTATAAAGAAGTGAGTAAAATATTTAATAGCATTTTTAATTTGTCTTTCAGAATTCCAGAGGACTTGGATCTCAGCTAAAAGATAGCATCCCTGTAACTGAACTATCAGCCAGTGGCCCTTTTGAAAGCCATGATCTTCTTCGAAAAGGGTATGTCTGGTTATGAGGACATGGGGACCTTGCAGGGTAGGTTTTGTTACTGTGAAGCAGCTACGGTTTTGTGTTTTCCACTCTTCTTTAGCTGTTCTGATGAGCCATAGATCCATTTTGTTTGGAAGCTAGTAAGGTCCACACCTTGGTCATGGAAGTGGGGCTTAGATGTGTAGGCATTTTTTACAGTGGAGAGAAAAAACATTTTACCCAAGGGTATGTTCCCTGAACAGGGCATCTGAGGAGATGGCGCCTAGTAGTGTGGTTGGGAGGGTTCTGCTTGCTCCCGGTAACTGAAAGAACAGTTCACTTACTTCCGTCAGTAATCACTCACCTTGCTTTGGGAAATGCTAGGGAGCTCTGGTGGCTTAGTAATAAGAGAGTTTCATTATCAGCCCAAAGGCAGATGGTTCAAATCCACCAGCTGCTCCTTGGGAGAAAGATGAGTAATCTCCTCACATGCAGTTAACTAACTCTGAAAATCTGCTGGAGGGTCGGCTCAGAGTCCATTCCTACTTGACAGCACATAACAGTTAACAGAGCCCAGTAGTCCAGGAATGCTGAACTCTGGCTGCCTGGGTTTGAATCTTGACTCTGCTATTTACTGTACAGTTACTTAATAGGTTGCTACCTTAGTATCTTCATCTATAAACTAGGGCTTATAATAGTGTATATCTAGTTTTGAGGAATCAGCCACTTGATGCCTTAGAGCAAGCCCCGACCACTGTTGGCTGCTTGTGCTGCTTTGCTTTTCTGGCTTCACATGTAGTTATGATGTTGGTTTCCCATATGTTCTTAGAGGTTTAGTCACCATGTGTGCTACCAGCTAGCCTTTTCTTAATAAAGATAATACCTTTCACTCTACAAATGGTTTTCATTTTTTTAGTATTACAGCCAATTTTTTAGAATGCTTACTAAGATCAGGATAGAATGAGACTCTCAGTTTACTGTCCTGGAACAGACATAATATTTCACTGCAGATTTTCTATTTTTTGTTGAAAGGGTTACAGGATCCTTTGGAATCAGGTATAATTTGATGTATGATATAAGCCCACCTGATTTTGTTGTGCTTCTTAGCTACTGAGTTTTTTCACAAATCAAAGTTTGGAAGCAAGGCTCTGCTCATGTTGAATCTTTTTTACATTTTTCTAATTGACATAACATTTCAAACTTTTTTCATGTTGCTATTATATCCTTAATAGACTATGTTGTATGTCATGTCAGAACCAATGCATAGGTGACCGTCCAGCAGGTTTTCAGTGGCAGTAAATCATGTGGGAGTAGTTTGTCCATCTTTCTCCTACAGAGCAGCCGGTGTATTCAAACCAAGTGCCTTTGAGTTGGCAGCACAACTCCTTAACCACTAAGCCACCATTGTTCCCTTAGTAGACTACAGAATAGTATAAATATAACTTTTGTGTACACTAGTAAAGTGGAAAAATGTATGTGACTCCCTGTATAGTTTTATTAAGGGGATCTGGATTGGAACTCCGAGGTATTGCCTATATTATCAAATCCATGCACTAGTTAGTAACCAAATTCTGATGATTTTCTTCCCTCCTCTTGTACCTTGTTAGAATGGAAGATTGCCATGAGCAGTACTGTTTTCAAATTCTCCATCTAGACTGCACTTCTGTATAAAGACAGTGTTGAAGAGATGATTATTGGAAGGTTTCTGCTGTTTCTCTCACCTTCGAGATCCGTATCTGGAGTGATGTAAGCCAGTGGCATGGCCAGCTGTGCATCACCTAGCAGTACTTTGCACATAGTAGCTGTTCAGTAAATGCTGGCCTATTTGTTGAATGTGTGTTTACTGTTAAAGGTATTTTAAGAGTGGATTAGGCCTTTAGGGAAGAATGGTAGAGGATTCTATATGGTACAAGAAGCATCTCCTCAGAGTATTAGTCATTCATTTATTGAATTTCTTACAGTTATAGGACATAATTTTAGAATCTATTTATAGAGGTCTCCTTAGTGAATTGAAGCCTTTGACCCTCAATATTGAGGATAATAATTCTTTTAAAAATTATATATTTAACTTTTTTTTCTTTTGGTGTATAGTTCTGTGAATTTTAACATATGTATAGATTTCTATAACTCCCATACATAATCAGGATATGAAACAGTTCCATTACTCATTTAAAAACTCTGCTATTCTACTATAGGGCATCCTGGTGGCTTAATGGTAAGGACTTGTTCTGCAGACACAAATGTATGCTGTTCAAATCCACCAGCTACACCATAGGAGAAAGATAGGCAGTGTCTTCCTGTGTGATTTACTGCCTCTCACAACCTGCTGGAGAGGCAGCTGTGGGTCAGTCCTGACTTGAAGGTACACACATCAGCCTGTTACACTTACATTCTTGATAGATGCAGTTCTTAATTTATATTTTTTTTTTGGTAGCTATAGTTATGAGCTTTGGGTATTAGATGATATTTAACCTGCCTTTCAAATGTTTGCTTTCAGTTTTTCTTGTGTGAAAAATGAACTTTTGCCCAGTCATCCTCTTGAGTTATCAGAAAAAAATGTAAGTATGTTATTAAATTCCTGTGTTTTTATTTTTGTTTTCTAGTAAGAAAATAACTTTCCGTAATACAATTTGTGGCTTCATTTTTTATTAAAATGATTCTAGTGCAAAGAAGTCCTCTGTCCTGTAGGGTTGCTGTGAGTAGGAATTTACTGGAAGGATACGATCTCTGGTGGTATAGTGGATTATTTATTGGTCTATTAAGCTAAAGGTCAGCAGTTCAAATCTGCTTGTTGCTTTGCATGGGAAAGATAAAGCATTCTGCTCCCGTTAAGATTTACACCCTTGGAAACCTGGTGAGGGGTTGTGAAGACATAGAGCAACTTGATGGCAGTGGGTTTGGTTTGGGATTTATAAAGGTAGACATTTGAATTTGACTGCTTCAACAAAGCTCCCTTTCACACATTTGTCCTTCATCTTTTGCATGGACTACAAAGATTGATCTCTTTTTCTCTCATAATACTTCTTTTTTTTATCATCTCATTTTCTTTTACCCTATTTCCCCTTTTATCACCTTGCCGTTGACTTCTAAGTCCACATTTTTAGCTGGGAGCTCTTCTTCAGTCCCTGCATCATGGAGTTACTAAGGGGCATATCCGTTGCAGGGGGTACACAGGTGAAGATGACATAGTCCTTATCCTAAAGAATTTAGTGTTTGTGGGGAAGACAATCTTGAATAGATAATTCATGAAGTGTTACTGGATTCAGAAGTGACATTGAGAGTATAAAATTAAAAGCATATGCATTATCGTAAAACTTGTTGATCACCTAAGGAATAATGGTGAAAATGAACATCACCTATAGACTGAAGATAAATAAATAATCTTTTTTCTAATTGAGCTTGAACTAAAAAACATAGACTAGTTATGGAAACATAGACCCTGGGCACTGTTCTTAAAGAAACTGGTAACGCCACTGTAGTGGCCACCAGCAACTGAAGGAGCTTATAACAGATTAAAGGTTAATTAACATTTTTTAACATACTGAATAATTTCTTTTACTATAAATTCATGAGAGGGCAAAACCCAATTTTATTAATTCACTCTTTATTAAATTATAATATAGATGACTTAAGAGCTATTATTTGACCAGAAGGTCTTGGGAATAGGATGGTGAACTATGGACTGAGTGGAAGTACTGTTGGGTAAATTGTGGTTGATGTCCACTCCTTGTGGACATTAAAGAATAAAGGGTGGGTTTTGGTGGCAATCTTGAGCTCCTATCTACATCTGTCCTACTAAGTGTTTTTCAGAGACGTGAGAAAAACTGTAGTAAACATGTAAATCTGATTTTTTTTTTTTTTTTGCGAGAGAGAGAACAATTAGTAAGTTTAGCTAATTTTGATAAATAAGTCAGTGAGACATAGATGATACAGTTGACTAGGTTGTGAGGCCAAAACTTCAAAAGGAACATTTATGGAGGAGAATGTCAAATTTTGCACAAAGCTTCCAGAAAAGAATCACACATTCAAGTAAACCTCAATTGCTGCCTAAATATTACTGTTTTAATTGACTGTGTTCTCAGTTTAAACTAGCAGATTATATTGGTTATGAAAAAGAAACTTCTTGTAATTTGAGATTTTATTAGTGAGAAAATATGGCACAAAGAAGACCTTTTGTTACAGGGTCCCTGTGCGTAGTAGTCATCTTGACAGCACCTAACAGTGGAAGTCTGGCTATTTGATTTGAAATACTGCTTCGAGAAACTGACAATTTGAGTGAGACTGTTCAGAATGGTGAACAGTAAAGATTTCCTTTTCCCGGCAGTCCCTGCCCTATTTTCTTTAAATGTGTGCCGCTTACTTATACTCACATGAGTTGTATAGTTACACTACACAGCCACAAATCCTTCCTACTGTATTTACTAGCTAAGTAAATAAACTCTCTTGAAGTCTTCATGTCTTCACTTGTGAAATAGAGTTTTGAGAGGTGAGTGAGGTTGCACAGCCATAGTCTGGGGCACATGCTGGCTGTAGTAGTTCTCTGTGATCAAGGGGGGTGCTACAGGAGGAAATATGATGGTCGGTCACCACCATCTATGCCAGTTGTTCCCAGAAAAGATGATTTTTTTTCTTTTTTCCCCCCCCTAGAGACCATTTGATAATGTTTAAAGACTTTTTTGGTTTTCCTACCTGAGGATGCCCTTACTAGCAAACCTAGTCCTAAGAAGCTGCACTGCAATCCCTAAGGCATGCAGTTCAAATCTACAAACTACTCCCTCCACACAATAAAGATCGGCATTCTCCTTCTGTGCTATTTGCTGCCTCTGAAAACCCACTGGAGGGTCAGCTTGATGGCACAGAACAACTTGGGGAAGTAGGCTGCTACTGGCATTTATTGGCTCAAGACTGGGGGTGCTCTTAAAATACCACAGTGCACAGCATAGCACCCACCCCTCAAACAGTTCTCTAAGCTAAGATATCATAGTGCTAAAAGTTGAAAAACTGGTATATAACCAACTAGGTTATACAGTCCAAGGTAAAAGGTTTCTTCTCATTTTTGTATGGCATCACAGGGCCTAATTTTGTACAGGGTTGCTGATTGTTAAATATATATTGACTGTGCATCACAGTTAAATGTTAGATTACTAGGTGGGTATATTTATCAAAAGTTTGTGTTAAGTTTTCTTTTTCTGTAACAATACTTATTATTAGAACAACTTAGTAGTTAACCTGTCAGTTACAACTCCAAATCAGATACACATTAAAAAATAATGCAGGGTAAAATAGACACAGATATTTTAGATTTTATTAAGACTGATACCTTATATTGTTTTTATAGCTATTAAACCCTTCATCTCAGTGCAGGCGCAGATGTATCCACAGTCATTGTTTGAAAGGAGGGGTTAACTGTAACCTTTCTGCTTGTCATCTCTTGTAGTTCCAGCTCAACCAGGATAAAATGAACTTTTCCACCCTGAGGAACATCCAGGGTCTGTTTGCCCCCCTGAAGCTGCAGATGGAGTTCAAGGCCGTGCAGCAGGTCGGTCTGGGGGAGGTGGGGAGTGGTGCAGACATGTCCACTTGCTGATGTCTATTAAAAGAATCTCTTCTATTTTCATTACAACTCTTTCAAATATTATCTTTCCTGCTTCTCTGTAACGTAATCTGCTTCCCTTCTTTCAAGTATATGACCTTGATTCCTGCGTCACAGGAGAAAAAGAAACTGTTACATGGACATTTCCTTCACATTCTGGGCTCAGTGTCTGAAAACTTAATGTGCGTCTCTGTTCAGATTTTTCCCATTCTAGGGGGTTGCACTAATTTTCAGTGCCCTTAGGAGTATCCTGATGGGGTCTTTATTAGACATTTTTATATGTAATTGAGCATACCTGCTGTTCAAGAATAGAGCTTTGTCCTTCCAAAGATATAAGAGCTGTCCCCCAACCTGTGTGTGAGTCTTCCCACATCCTGCATCATTGAGAACCCTTCAGTGACCCTTTCCACAGTGTTTGGCTTTACCCTTTCACCCTCTTTGTACTTGCTGTCTTATCAGCAACATTTACACATTCTAACCATTTTGCCTTTTAAAACAAACTCTGTGTCTCAAGCTTTGATACAACTTCTCTCACCGAGTGCATTCATACAAATAAATTGAGTTTCTTGACTGAGTGGCCAGGTTTGTGGTGTGCATGCCTGAGCTTCCTGCTAATTTGTTTCGCTTGCTTCGTGGCCTCATTAGACCAAGGAAATGGATCCTAACCTGGCTGGGCCTGTGTGCCTTCCTTTGACCTGCTCTCTATGTAGCACTTGACCTGAGTCCTTGACCTGAGTCCGTTGGCTTTGAGAACCCTGCACGGTCCAGTGTTCCCCCTGTGTCCCTCAGTCCTCTTTTTTTGGGGTGTCTGTCTATCAAGTCCTTTCATTTTATCTAGTTCCCCTAAATGCTGCATTTTTTTAGCCTTCTGGGCCACTCTCATCCCCCTGTCATTACTTGTCTGTCCTGCGTGTATCGCTATCATTTATATGCTGAGGACTCCCAGGTTATAGGTCTCATGAGCTGTAGACCTATTAAAAACGAAAACATATTGCTGTCCTCTCTCTCTGTATTTCCTTTCAAGGAAACAAGTCTGTCCCTTTGAGGATATAACTTCCTAATAAGTCTCTTGTTGCTATTTTACCTTTAAAAAAACCCAAAAAAACAAAACCCCAAACGTATTGCTGTCAAGTCAGTTTCACCTTTTTCCCTCGTGAGCAGTAGAATTGCCCATGATGTTTCCATGATGGTGGTCTTTGTGGAAGCCGAACTGCTGTATCTTTGTCATGGAGCAGCTAGAAGATTCAAATTCTAACCTTCAGGTTAACAGCTAAGTGCTGAAACACTGCACAAGGGGTCACTTTTAGTTACACAGGCTTTTCCAGCTGGATGCACCTACAAACACTTCAGTGTCACAAGTACAAGCACAAACTAACATTTTTCTCACATACTTCTACTATGTATAAATAGGTTCCTGCCTCAGACAAAAATCAGAATATTAGCCTTGGTTATTTTCTCTTAACCAGGGCCTCGTCCTCAGTCATAATTCTCCTCCCTCCCCATCTGCTTAATCACCTGATCTCTCTTGATTCCCATCTTTTCATCACCATGGCCACTGTGTTGGGTTTGACCATTCTCAGGCCTTCATCTGGATGTCCATCTGCAGGAGGCTTGATGCTCCTCTAATCCATTATGCACACTTTCCAACCAGAAAAATCTTTGTAAAACATAGAATGACCATCCCACTCCCTTCTTATGGGTCTTTCAGTGGAACTTTACCAGCAAACGAAAGTCTGACCCCTTAACGCGCACCCCCCCCCCACCCCGCTCTTCACCATACTCCAGGTACCTCCTGCTCGGGGTTCTTGGGCTTTCTTGATTACTTGGGCTCTCCCACTTTTCCATTTTTTACCCATATTCTGCCTACCCATGTGGTCTTGTCTCTCACCTGCTAACATTGTACCTGTGTCAATAAACTTTACTGATGCCATTAATTGAATGGGGTAAATTATTCTGGAAACTGCTTTTGGTACCTTTTCCCAAAGAACTTGGCTGTAAATCCAAGTAGCAGATTTGGACTTTGCTTCTCTTCTTCTAGATCTGGGAACTTAAGATCTGAGCCTCGAATTTTTTGTGTTTGTGTATATTTTACATTAAATGACAGAGACAGTATAAGAGCAGGGTTGTTCTGAAGACTGAAATGAAATGCTTGTGTGCCACACAGATACTAACTTCTCTTCTTACTCTCTATATCTATTTCTCATCTTCTGGATAAATGATGCTTGGGATTGGAGCCTAAACTTTTAGTCCTGTTTACTCCAAAAAATCTTTGTCCAGAATTCTGACCTCCTTTATATTTTTAGAATTCTTGATTATGAAGATACCCTTAAAATTTTGCTGAAAAACATATAACATTCACCTGTTTATTTCCAAACTGCATCTTCCTTGCAAAAAAATTTTGTCATAGCACATCCATGAAAATGCTCACAGACTAACTTAGGCGCATCTTTTTTGTGTCAGAATGCGCTCATAGTGACTGTGACTTCACTCTACCTGATCACCTCACTGCTGTTCCTGGACTTACAACTTCCTCTTTCTGCTCCTTCCTCTTTTCTCTGCCCTCCCCATGCATACCATCCCCTCCTCCCCAAGTCTTGATGGTGTAGACAAACTTTTTCACAGTAAATATTTAAATAACTCTTCACACCTTTTGTAATTGAAAGAATTAGGTTTTTTCTGATTTTTTTGTGAAAGAAGAATATTCATATGACTCCCTCCTTAGAGGCAAACTAAAGGAGATGCCTGCTGGTCCCTCCATAGACAGGGAGGCCAATTTGTTGTTTGGGTGGGGTTTTTTGTTTTGTTTTGTTTTTAATTTTATTATCTTTTGTGTGTGTATGTGTACCATCAAATTGGATCTGACTGGTACAGGAGGAGATTGTCCCTCCTCCAGCCGAGCATCTGGTCAATTCGAACCACGCACCTCTGGGATTACAGTGTGTTTGGGTGTTGTTTTTTTAAAAAAACATATTGCTGACTTCAAATTGACAAAAAGAACTAAACTATGAAATAAGCAGATCTAACATAACCTCCTGCTTGCTGAAACTGAGGAAGATCTGAAGCACTGGCTGCAGAAGATCAAGGACTGCAGCCTTTAATGTGAACTGAAGCTCAACATCAAGAAAACAGAGATTCTCACCACTGGACCAATTGGCAGCATCATTATGAATGGTGGAGAGTGAGATTGTTAATGGCTTCAGTTTGCTTGGCTCCACAATCGACACTCTTGGTACCAGCAGCAAGGAAATCAAGAGATGAATTGCATTACTGGCAAGCAATGATGTCAGTCTGGAGACTGAGGTGCGCCTGATCAAGGCCATAGTCTTTGCAATTGTTTGCTATGCGTCAGAGAGTTTGACAGTGATTAGGGATGATAGAATTGATGCCTTTGAGCTGTGATGCAGGAGAAGAGTATTGAATATACCATGGACTGCTAGGAGAACGAACAGGTTCATCCTAGAGAGAGTGAGACCAGGCTGCTCCTTGGAGGCAAGGATTCTGAAGCTTCATCTGACATACTTTGGACATGTTTCAAGGAGGAACCAGTCCTTCAAGAGGGACATCATGTTTGGGAGGGTAGAGGGACGGCACAGGAGAGGAAGACCGTCAATGAGATGGATTGATTCAGTGACTGGGGTAATGGGGGTAGGTGTATCAGAAACAGTAAGGTTAGCAGAAGATAGAGCAACATTTAGGGCTCTTGTACATAGGGCCACTGTGAGTCACAAGCGACTAGACGGCACATAAAAACAACATAACCTCATGATTTCAGTTTCAAGGAATCTTATAAGGTTTTTATATTGAACTATTGTACTATAATTATCAACATCTATTAATAAAGACAAGAATATAGTCTGTTTTCTTATTACAGGGGTACTGCCAGAAGCATTCATTACTTCTTGTAAAATATGAGAAAGTTTATAAATCATATTGGTCTTTAGTCATGCATATACATTTTGGTTTATGGAGTTAATTACAATTTATTTAGGTAATTAATTATAGTATCTATCAGTCTTTTATAATCTATGACTTCGTGACCTTGGCTATACAATTATGATTAGTAGCATTAGACTATTTTAGTATACATAAGCAGGAGAATCAAGAACATTACCAAAATGGCTGAAACTCACCTCTGGAATTGTCACAGGATGTGTACAGTAAACATGTAGGTGAGCTGTGGCAGAACAGCTTTACTTCATTGTGTCATTTCTGAGCATTGTATGCATGAGCATGTTATTTGCAAAACTGTAGTAGTCCATTTACTAAGTAGAACATGTTCTTGCTGAGTTGAGGTCGCCTCAGGACTTTGATCATGCCACATTTATTAGGTGAGAGCTGTGATGTCAGGCCCTGGAGAGGCTTTTCTTCACATGGTACGTGCTGTGTAGGGCCCTCATACGTGCACACCAGACAGGAATTACTGCACAATACATTGTTAGTATCGCTGTAGATCTTGAAGAAATGTGAGGAGCTTTTGAAAACTCCTGTTTGGGTCTTAGATTTTTTTTTTTAAAATTCATTTGTCTGGTTAAACTAATATTTTATGTGGCCTTGTAAATTTCATAAGTAAAAAGTGAAGAATATTAAATTGTGTATTTTCTGGACTCTCTTCTTTTTTCCCTCTCTTGATTTTTCTCTTTCATGTTTTTCTCAAAGGCTCAGCGCCTCCCATTTCTTCCAAGTTCAAACCTCTCACTTGATATTTTGAGGGGGAATGATGAGACCATTGGATTTGAAGATATTCTTAATGGTAAGTATAAGACAGCAGTGTTTTATGGAGCCCTGTTACATAAGGTGCAGTAGCAAAGCAGACAGACAAGTCTTTTTTCCCATGGACCTTCAGCCTGTTGGATCTGCTGTGTTCATTGTCTACAATGTGATGTAATGGCAGTGACGGAGCTCTAGTGGCGCAGTGTGTTGAGTGCTGTGCTGCTAGCTGAAAGGTCTGTCAGTGGTTCAGATCTACCAGCTGCTCCGTGGGAGAAAGATGGATGTCTCCTGTAAAAATTCACATACACCCTTGGATTTGGTACACTTTGGGTTAAATGGATGATTGCTTTGAATCAGAAGCTGCTTGATGGCGGTAGGTTTGGGATTTGGTGTAGAGTGATGATTGTGAGATCCTGAGGCTCTCTTCTCTTTAGTTTGTAACTGGCTAAGTGCCGTCGGCTAGACTAGGACTTATAGCCACCCTGTGCACTACACAGAACGCTGCCTGGCTCCACGCTGTCCTCACAGCCTGCCGTGTGTCAGCCTGTTGTTGCAGACAGCCCTTCAGCCCATCTGGTAGAGGGTTTTCCCCGTTTTCTGCTCACCCTCTGCTTTACCAAACAGTGTTTTTCTTATTTACTAACAGTTGTCATTAGCTTTATGTTTATGAGCAAGAAATTTGGTGTGTGGGGGGTCTAATAAAATGACTTGTTTTTAGAATAGCTCAAAAGAAAGTGTTTTTTAAAAAACAACACCCCCTCCTCCAATTTTTTTCATTTCTGTTTTGTACATGGTGCGTTCCTCTACTGTTCATAGGAGGACTTGAAGCACTTGTTGCAGAAGATCAGAGAATACAACTTTCAATATATATATTGCATCTCAATTGCATGTGGCTTTGGGTTGACAGTGCAACTTCTGATACCACTTAGCCGATAGTGAATCACATAGGAGGAGATTACCTGTCTTTTCTCCCAAGGAGCAGCTGATAGATTTGAACATCCTTGGGTTGGTAGAGCAGCTCTTATATCGGTATGTTGTAGTTGTGTTGTTATGTGTCGTTGAGTTACCTGTGACTCTATGTACAACAGTTGTAAACCCTGCTCTATCCTGTGTCCATCTTACTGTTTCTGACACACCTATCCCCATTACCCCAGTCACTCAATCAATCCATCTCATTGAGGGTCTTCCTCTCCTGCTCTGTCCCTCCACCTGCCCAAGCATGATGTCCCTCTCTAAGGACTGGTTCTTCCTTGCAACATGTCCAAAGTATGTCAGATGACGTTTCAGAATTATTGCCTCCAAGGAGCAGCCTGGTCTCATCCTCTTCGGGATGAACCTGTTTGTTCTCTTAGCAGACCTACTCTTCTCCATCACTACAGCTGAAAGGCATCAGTTCTCCTTCTATCATCCCTAGTCATTGTCCAACTCTCTGGTGCATAGCAAGTGATTGCAAAAACCGTGGCCTGTATCAGGCGCACCTTAGTCTCCAGACTGGTGTCATTGCTCTTCAGTACTTTGGAGAGGTCTCTGACAGCAGACTTTCCCAATGTAGTATGTCTTTTACTTTCCTGCCTGCTAGTACCAAGAGTGTTGATTGTAGAGCCAAGCAAACTAAAGCTGTTTACATTATCAATGTCTTTGCTATCCATCATGATGCTGCCAGTCAGCCTAGTGGTGAGAATCTTTGATTTCTTGATAATGAGCTTCAATTCATATTGAAGGGTGCCAGTATCAGTATAAGTGTGTTTTTAATGTGTTCATCTTTGAGCTATAAAAGGATCATGTTAGGATAGAGAAGCAAGTAGATATTGAGGAAGATATATGCCAGTCTGTATCAAGGAACCAAAGAAAAAAAGACTTTCGTCCAGAACCCTCAGTGAGAAAGCCTACCCGACAGCCAGCACCTGAATCCAGGCTTTGAGCCTCTTAGACCCTGAGATTTCATTTTACTTGGATCCACATTCAACGCTCATGGTATCAGCAGTCAAAAAATATCAAAAGACTTGCCACACAGGAAAAATCAGCTATGGAGGACCTCTCCAAAGTGCTAAAGCAAGGATGTCAGTGTAAAGAAAAAGGTGTGCTTGATTCAGGCCATGGTCTTTTCAGCCCCTTGCTCTTCATCTGAAAATTGGATAGTAACAGTAACCAAGGATGACAGAAGAATTGATGCTTTTCAATCTTGAGTTGTGGTATTGGAGAAGAATGCTGAATATTCCAAAAGAACAAATCTGTCTTGGACCTCTTGTAATCAGGGCACTCCTTGCTGTTGTGTGCCATTGACTCAGAACTGGCCCATAGCTGACCGTGCAGCAGGTTTTCAGAGGCACTTACATGGAAGGAGAAGGCCCATCATTCTCCCACAGAGCAGCTAGTAGCTTCAAACTACAGATCTTTGGAATTGCAGTGCAGTTTCTTGCCACTTTCTCTCACATACTTAGGACAAGTTGTTAGGAGGAGTAAGTCCTTAGAAAAGGACATTATGTTGGGAAAGGTGGAAGGTCAGAAAAAGAGACCCCAACAAGCTGGATTGACAGTGACTAGCAATGAGCATGAGCAAGGCAGAGATGGTGGGGATGGCACAAGCTAGGATGTGGCTCAGATCTGTTAGGCTCACTGTGTGTTGTAGTAGATTTGATGGCACCTAACATCAATACGCTGAGAAAGAAATTCTGTTCAGTGAGGTCACCCACTTGTGATGTGGATAGTAATTTATTTTTTACAAAACTGAGTTATTTCATTAGGTTTTCTCTCAGATTTTATCCTTATGTAGGGAGTAAGGGGGCAGAAAAAGGGAGCTTTGTCTTTAGGAGAGCTTAGTTGTTAGTTTTCTTCATTTATGTGTTTTGTGGTATATGCAGCTGTAGAAGCAGTACTCATGGGCCTGGGAAGTGCCCTTTGCAGCCTTTTCTTGAGAATCTGAAAATATGTGGCGTTTGTTTGCTTTCAGATCCCTCCCAAAGCGAAGTCATGGGTGAGCCGCACTCGATGGTGGAGTACAAGCTGGGTTTGCTGTAGAGCGACGCTGGCAGCACACCTGAAGGCTGCAGGGTGTCCAGATCTGCTTGGCTGTGTGCAACATTAAAAGTATTGACACACTAGACGTCTACCTAAATGGTGTCTATGACCGTGTGAAATTATTTGGGCATTTCATTTATGGTTGTGCGATAACTGACAGCATCAGAGGACCATGGTTTTCAAACTCCTAGTTTGTATTAAGACTATATCCTTCCATATCTGTAAGAACATGTTGCTAATAAGTCTCATAAAACTGCCTACAGGTTCCTCTTAAACCCATTTCTAGATACTCTATTTGTCTACCTATGAGTAACTTATCATTCTTTTGAGTCTATAATTTTTACAGTAGCAGCTTTCAGACTAAATATTTGTAATTTATTTCCATGGCAACATTCACATAAAATGCAGAATACAATGTCTTCTCAATATAGCTCAGTAACACACCTAAAAGTAATACTTGCTTTATTGGTAATAATTTAGAATCTTTAATTTCTTCAGGGCAGAAAGGTTAAGTACATAGTTTAAAACTTTGCCCTCACTACTTTAAAGTGAAACACAAAAACAACCAGCAGATACAGGTTAAACTTTTGTGCTTCATAGATTTAATATCGATGTTTGGAGCCCTGGTAGTATAGGGTAGCGCTATTGCTATTAACCAGGTCTGTTTTTCAGACCCACAGCTGTTGTTCAGGAATAAGGTGAGATGATTGCTCCCATTAAGGTTTACAGCCTTGGAGACCCTGTGAAGGGTAACTAGGAGTCATACAGACTTCACACTAGTAGATTTTGTTTTTGATATGTATCAAATGCATTTAAAACATTTTAATATTTCTTTAATACTGCTATGTAACTTGGCAAAACTCAATCTTTGTCCTCTTGTTACATTTTTCATAATAATTAGAATGTTTTTAAATACTTCTGTTACCCACAAGTAATTTTCATAGTATAATCACATCTCAAAATGTGTTTTCACCTTCATTCTTGCTCATAAGGTATGCTGTATGAACTGGGGATACAAAAGTTAAAGTTTGTGGTGGGTTTTTTTTTTTAACATTAATGACTATAATCTTTAATAAAAATTCATTTTGTTCAGTGCCTGGAGGAGGGGTTCTTAGGTGTTACTGTCAAGGGAGCAGATCACCAGGCTTTTCTCCTACGGAGCCGCTGGGAGAGTTAAGCCACCAGACTTCTGGTTATAGCTAAATGCTGACCTCACCACTCACTCATTCCCAGTGCTCTTGGGTTAAGATTAATTCGTAGTTGACTGTTGAGTTTCTGAGGCTATAAATCAAATGGGAAGAGACTTCCCTTCTTCCTCCCATAGGGTTGCTGGGAGTTTGAACCACCAGAGAGGCTGATCTTTGGGTGAACAGCACAACTCCTGTGGGGCAAGCCATTTGAGCTCCTAAGACATTGTTTTAACAATTATGTGCTGTCTAGTCGTTTGCAACTCGTACTGACCCTATGTACAAGAGCTCTAAACTCAGTTCTATTCTGTGCCAACCAAGCCATCTCAAATGCACTCATTCCCACCACTCCAATCACAGAATCGATCCATCTCATTGAAGGTCTTCCTCTCCTGCACCACCCATCCACTCTGCCAAACATGATGTTCCTCTCCAAGGATCAGTCCCTCCTTGCAACATGCCCAAAGTATGTCAGACAAAGCTTCAGAATCTTTGCCTCCAAGGAGCATTCTGGCTTCCCCTACTCCAGGACAAACCTGTTGGTTCTCCTAGCAGTCCATGGTATATTCAACACTCTTCTCCAGCACCACAACTCAAAGGCATCAATTCTCTTTCTGTCATCTCTAGTCATTGTCCAACTCTCTGGTGCATAGCACATAGTTGCAAAGACTATAGCCTGGATCAGGCACACCTTAGTCTCCAGCCTGACGTCATTGCTTGTCAGTACTCTTGAGAGGTCCCTCACAGCCGACTTTCCCAATGCAATTCGTCTTTTGATTTTCTGGCTGCTGTTACCGAGAGTGTTGACTGTAAAGCCAAGTAAACTAAAACTGTTAACAATCTCAATCTCTTCATCCATCCTGATGCTGCCAGTTGGCCCAGTGGTGAGAATCCTTGTTTTCTTGATGTTGAGCTTCAATCCATATAGGAGGCTGCAATCCTTGACCTGTAGCAAGCGCTACAGGTCCTCAGTTTGAGCAAGCAGGGTTGTGTCATCTGCATAACGCAAGTTGTTGATGACTCTTCCACCAATCCTGATGCCACATTCCTCCTCGTACAGCCCAGTATCTCGGATGATCTGTTCTGCATACAGATTGAAAAGGTATGAAGACAGAATACATCCCTGATGGACCCCCTTCTTAATTTTGAACCATGTAGTGTCTCTTTGCTCTGTTCTGATGACTGCCTCTTGATCCAAGTGTAGGTTTCTCATTAGCACAATCAAATGTTCTGTGATTCCCCTTCTTCTCAGAGTCAGCCATAGCTTGTGAGCCACACAGTCAAAAGCCTTTGCAAGTCAATGAAGCACAGCTACACATTCTTCTGGTATTTGCTTTCTGCCAAGATCCATCTAACCTTAGCTATAATATCCCTAGTACCATGACCTCTTCTAAATCCAGCCTGCACATCTGGCAGTTCTCTGTTGACATATTGTTCCAAACGTTTTTGGATACTTTTCAGCAGGATCTTGCTTGCATGTGATACCAATGATACTGTTCAATTCCCACACTCTTGGGTCACCTTTCTTTGGAATGGGAACAAATAACGATCTCTTCCTGTCAGCCAGATGGCTGTCCTCCAGTTTTCTTGGCACAACTTAGTTATATTATTATAACTTAGTTATATTACTATACTGAGACTCATCACGACCCTATATACAACAGCCCTAAACCCTACTCTACTCTATGCCAATCTTCCTGTCTCCAACACACCTACCCCCATTGCCCCAGTCACTGAATCAATCCACCTCATAGAGAGTCTTCCTCTCCTGTGCTGTCCATCCACCCTCACAAGCATAGTGTCCCTCTACAAGGACTGGTCCCTTCTTGCAACATGTCCAAAGTATGTCAGACGACGCTTCAGAATTCTTGCCTCCAAGAAGCAGCCTGGTTTCACTCTCTCCAGGACAAACTTGTTTGTTCTCCTTACAATGTACTAAATAACTGACAAAATCTTCATAATTCAAAGATATTTTAAAGTTTTCAGTATTTTGATAAATGCCCTGTTTTTCAGGCACATTTTTATTAGATAAATTAGTGGCCTTTGGTGTTCCCTTCTTCCATGGAGTTGCAAGAGGTTGATACTGACACCCAGTGGCTACAGATCAGGAATGCTACTACTCATCCTGCAATGAGTAGAGCTTCCGTGGTTCTGTTGCCAGCAATTAAAGACCCCTGTAGGGTGAAGATGTGAAATGCTTCTAATTTACATAGAAAAAAGTAGCCTTTTGTCTCTTTGAAGTGGTTGCTAGTGAATATAAAGACTTCTACTTTCAGAGTCTGTCCTTTTGCAATCAAGAATCATCTAGTTCAAACTGTCCTTGAAAAAAAAAAAACAAAAAAAACTGTCCTTGATACTTGCTATTATCAGGTTATTTCTGACTCATATTAACTGGTGGCTCCACTGAAGACAGATCAGGCTGTCTCCTCCTGTGAATATTTGCAGCCTAGGAAACCTTCCAGGCAGTTCCACTCTGTTGCCCAGGGTCTCTGAATTGGAATCAACCTAGTGGCAGTGCGCAGTGGTTTTGTGTAGATGTGGGTAAATACAAGGAAACAAACCTGTGTAAGGCAGTAGCTTGTCAGAAAAGGTAAACTATTTTTTACCTAAACCGCAGAAAAGACCATCCCACTCCTTGCTGCGTCTGACCTATTTCACTGTGTGTTTAAAAAAACATTGGACACTGGTAAATGGTAAACAGTTCTTACTAAATGTACCTCTTCATGTGTGCCCTTTGTAGAAAATACACTTTTCATCTTTCATTTACCCTTTCCAGTGGAAACCCTCCCCCCCCTTCCATGTGGTTCGGGTAAGTATAGCAACTGCTCACACATGCCCTGTGTTCCTCCTTTCTATTAAGTCTTTCAAGAATGTAGAAGCTAGGAAAGTAGATTACTTTTTTAAAAATGAGAAAATTAAACAGTGCAGGATCTTTCCTTGGAAACCACAATTGGATAAAAGTATGAAGCACATGGAATATATGTGTATCATCAAACGTGATGTGGTGTTTCAGATGTGTAGAATCAGTAGTGCTCTGACATGTTACTGGACTGACAGAGCTCATGAGTGGAGAATTGAAACGCCGGTTCCCTTGTGTACAGCACGTTCTTGAAAAGCCTGCGCTTTGGATTGGAGATACTTATTGGGCCCCACTGACTTGGTTCCAACCTGGTGTACGACGGAGCCGTCCCTGCACCACCCTCCTGCTCACTGCTGTGAAACAGTCCAAGAATATGAGCATAGTGTTAGCTTTTCAAGTAGAATTTCCTCAGTTCCTTTCTTTGGTTGAAAATTACTAAGGGACAATTTGCAGTTTTGTTTATAGTGGAAAAATCAAGTTTTAAAGGACCAAGTTATGTTCTAGATCGTGAGTCTTTTTCTGGAGCCAGTTAAATGCCGTCAAGTAGATCGAGTAAGACTCATAGCAACTCTGTGAACAACAGATCTAAACCCTGTCATATTCTGTGCCATCCTCAATCTTAACATGGAAGCCAAGCCCACTTCTACAGTCAGTGTTAATCCACCTGGTTGAGGATCTTCCTCTCCCTTGCTGCCCCACTGCCTTCCAAGCATGGTGTCTCTCTCCAAGGAGCGCTCTGGCTGTACCTTCTCCAAGACATACCTGTTCTTCTGGTAGTTCATGGGATATTCAGTGCTCTCCTCCAACACTACAGCTCAAAGGTATCTGTTACCTTCTGTCATCCTTACTCATTGTCCACCTTTCAGATGCATAAACAGGTGATTGAAAAGACCATGACCTAAATCAGAAGCACCTTAGTCCTCAAACTAAAATCATTGTCCCTCTGTAAGTTGGAGAGCTCCCTGCCTGCAGATTTGTCCAATGCAATGTGTCTCTTGAATCTTGTAGCAAGTGAAGCACAGTTGTGTCATCTACATACTGAAGGTGATTGATGAGTTTTTTCCCCAATCCTGATGCCACCTTCTTCTCCATAGAGTCCAGCTTCTCAAATAATTTGCTCAGCATACAGATTGAATCAGTATGGAGAAAGGTTACAACCCTGACTCATGCCTTTCTTAATTTTAAGTCATAGTGTTTTCTTGCTCTGTTCACACAACAGCTTCATGAATGTTCAGGACATTTGGAGGACAGCTGACAGGATGACAGACTGGAAGAGATCCATATTTGTTTCCATTCCCAAGAAAGGTGGTCTAACAGAATGTGGAAATTATCAAACAATATCGTTAATATCACACACAAGCCAAATATTGCTGTGAAGATCACTTGAAGACGTCTAGAATAGTACAAAGGAAACTGCCAGAAGTTCAAGTTGGATCCAGAAGAGGTCATGGCTGGAGCCAGTAGACATGCTTTATCGGTTTTATATTGCCCTTTGCTTCTTTTCAAGGTCTTAACTCAGAGAAGAGAGTGCTCTGGTGAAAGAGGGTCTGTAGGGAGTTGTACTGCTAACCCAAAAGTGGCACCTCTGGTGGTTCGAATCCACAAGCTACTCCTGGGGAGAAAGATAGGCAACCTCCTATGTAATTTACAGCCTTGAAAATCCACTGGAGGGTCAACTATGAGTCCGTTTCAACTAACAGCCTTGAGAATGGACCCAGAGGGAGTTCTGGTGGCCTAGTGGCAAGAAGCTGCACTGCAATCCCGAAGGTGAATCCACCAGATGCTCCTTTGGAGAAGGAGTGGCAATCTCCTCCTGTGCCAGTTGGATCGGATTCGACAGTACACAAAAAGGATAAAAAAGTTGACCCAGGAAAAAGCTTTATTTGTCTCCCAAACTCAAAACTATGACCCTTCAGGCCACGTAAAGGAGGTCAGTGGAGGGTACAGTTGAATTCTGCTTTGAAGAGATGAATTGACTCAGACCAATTTTATTTCTTAGGATACATTGTCCCACCTTATCACAGGGTTGTTTGCCTAAATGGATTCTTCTTCTGCAGTAAATTGGATCTGATGGAGATGAATACCTCAGTTTTTCTTTTTGTTTTCATTATTACTGCCTTGTTATTATTGGAATCTAGAAATCCAACCCTGGGGAGGCCAGAAATGGGCAGGAAACCCATAAGAGATGTCAGTCTAAAAGAAAGTCACTGACCTGAGAAGCCCAAGGAGGGCGCACTGTTGCAAATGTGGTCAGGACATGCCAGGCACAGAATTCAGAAGGGTGCCCAGTCAGAGGCAAGGACCCTAATCAAGGTGGTGCCTCCACAAATGCAGGCCAGACATGGCACAGTCCAGGGTTCCAGGAGGTAGAAAGCTAATCTCTGAATGTGGAGGTGTGTGTGTGTCCAGCCTCAGATACAAAAGAAAACAAGTGGCAGCTGGAACGCAGTGCAGCCAGAGAGATGGAATTTGAACCACACACAGGACAGCTGAGTTCCAGCCAAAAGACACCAGCCAAACCACTGTGGAACCCACCCACCAGGAGCAAGTAGGGAGCAACTGCCCACCACCATGTGACTCCTGTGACTCCAGAGGAGCAACCGACTGCCCTCAGCCTCCAGGAGACCCCTGGAGGAGCAACAGCCCACCACCATGTGACCCTACCCCACCCCGGGGCATACCGCTGCATAAACACCCACCCACCCACCCCTGCATCCCTGCGGTGGTAGTGTCCCAGCCCCATGCTCCCTCCCCTACCCTGTGCTTCCCCCCGCCACAGCCCTGTGACCCCAGTGGTGCCCAAGGGCCACTAGAGAGTTCTTCACGCTGCACAGAGACCAAACAATGCAACCAGCAGTGGACAGTAGGATTTCGAATAGAACTTTCTTAAAAATTTTATTAATTTTAATGATGAACATTTACAGAGATTTTAGATTTCCATTTATTCATTGTTGCACTTTTTTCTCTACCCCCCCCAAGTTCATTCCTCTCTTTGAAAAGCAAAAGATAAACATTTTTGTTGGTATACAATCCCCCCACCTTTGCCCCCCCTTCACGAATGCACTCCACTATGCAACCTTAATTCGGGATTCCTGTGATAATCATAATACCCTATCATATATCACTTTTAAACTGTTCTCTCCCTCATCTGTTTCAATTCACTATACATAATCTGTCCAGTTTTTCTCAATCTTACCCCAACCCTGATGTCAGTCCCATTCTACAACAGTGGCACTGTGCAGTATTTTTCTTTTTGTGACTGAGATATTTTACTCAGCATAATATCCTCCAGGGTCACCTATTTTGAATAATATTGCATGAGTTCCTTGTTTTTCAATGCAGCATAGTATTCCATTGTGTGACTATACCACAGCTTCTCTAGACATTTCAAATCAGAACTTTTGTTGCAGCAGTTCCTTCTGGAGCTACAGGAACACAAAGCCACGCTGCAGATCCAGCCATCTCCTGAAGCCTCCACCTGAGCTGCTGTGGGACTAATCTGGCAGAAGAAAGGCCAGTAGGATCCTGACTGGGTTTTCTGGGGCACTGCCGATTACCTGGGAGAGCACCCGAGGGCGTGCCCACTGGTGTGGCATTTCACTGAGCTCTCTTAGGACTCGCCAACTGCCCAGAAATGAGCCAGCCAGTGGTAATCTGTCTGAACTTTTTGGACTCTACAAACCAGCCAGAGGCTAGTGGTTTCTGGGAATCTGACTTTGACTTTTCAGGTCCCAATGGACCCAGGACCCTGCTTGGCAGGGGCTGCTGCATGAGGGCACTTACATAAGTGCCACTGGGCAGGGGCCACTGAGTGAAAACCATTGGGACAGCAGGAAATTGAGTAGGGACCCCAATAGTGAGCATATTCAGACAGCTGAGGCCAGAGTGAGATCCCCCAAGTGTTTCACCTTCCCTTGGAATCACCCCAACCCTGTGCCTGCCTCACCCTATTTGGCTCCACACTGGTGCCTAATGTCTGGTAAATCAACTTGTCTTTAATTGGGAGCACCTTGACCTGTCTTACCAACAAGAGGTTGCTCTCACAGGCTCTGAACTGACATTTCCCTGAAGTTAGAAGTTCAGAGAAACACACAAGTGGCGTAGCTGCCCAACTGATATCTAGAGCATTGTCTTCAGATCAAGAACATATCAATGTCTTGAAGAAAGCAAGCTATCCCACACAATACACAAGAGCAAAGCAAGATGCCACCCCCAAAGGGTGACACAGTATCAGTGGATTTCCTGAAGCCAGAAATTGTGATTGAACTTTCTAACACAGAATTTAAAAGAAGAATGATTGAATATATTAAATAGATAAAAGACAAACTTGAATAATTACAGGACACTACAAGCAAAAAACAGAAGGAGCTCAAAAAAACAAACAAACAATGCAGAACAATGCAGAGAAAACAAACCAGGCATTAGAGGCAGTGGAAAAACAAGAAACTACTATCCAAAATACAAGGCCCAATGTTTCAGAGGCTGTCAACATGATGGAGGGACAATAAGCAGAGTTGAAGAGATGGAATCCAGAACCAGTGAAACTGAAGACAGAGTTGTCACCACTGATCTGCGAAAGCAAAAAGCAGACTCAAAAAAGAAGGAAAAAGAAGAAAACCTAAGATTAATGTAGGACACCATCAAGAGAAATAACATGCACATCACTGGAATCCCAGAAAAGGAAGACACAAGTAAAGGCACTGAAAAAGTTGTGGAAGGGAAAAAAGAAATAAATAAATAAAATTTTTTAAAAAAAGTTGTGGAAGAATTAGTAGAGGAAAACTTCCCAGGCATAATGAAGAATGTTGTTGTTGTTGTTGTTATGTGCCATCAAGTCGCTTGTGACTCGTAGCGACCCTATGTACAAGAGCCAGAAATGCCGTTCTATCCTGTGCCAACCTTACCGTCTCAAACAGACTGATTCCCACCACTCCACTCACAGAATCAATCCATCTCATCGAGGGTCTTCCTCTCCTGCGCCGTCCCTCCACTCTCCCAAGCATGATGTCCCTCTCCAAGGACCGGTCCCTCCTTGCAACATGCCTAAAGTATGTCAGATGAAGCTTCAGAATCCTTGCCTCCAAGGAGCATTCTGGCGTCACCTTCTCCAGGGCAAACCTGTTTGTTCTCCTAGCAATCCATGGTATATTCAACACTCTTCTCCAGCACCACAGCTCCAAGGCATCAATTGTCTTTCTGTCATCCCTATTCACTGTCCAACTCTTCAAAGCATAACACGTAATTGCAAAGATTATACCCTGGATCAGGCACACCTTGGTCTCCAGCCTGATGTCATTGCTCTTCAGTACTCTTCAGAGGTCCCTCACAGCTGACTTTCCCAATGCAATTTGTCTCTTGATTTGCTGGCTGCTGTTACCAGGTGTTGACTGTGGAGCCAAGTAAACTAAAACTGTTAACTCAATCTCTTCATCATCCTTACTGATGCTGCCAATTGGCCGAGTGGTGAGAATCTTTGTTTTCTTGATGTTGATCTTTAATCTGCATTGAAGACTGCAGTCCTTGACCTTCTGCAGCAAGTGCTTAAGGTCCTCCTCAGTTTCAGCAAGCAGGGTTGTGTCATCTGCATAACGCAGGTTGTTGATGGTTCTTCCACCAATCCTGATGCCACATTCCTCCTTGTACAGCCCAGTATCTCGGATGATCTGTTCTGCTGCGTGCAGATTGAAAACGTATGGAAACAAAAGACATCCCTGATGGACCCCCTTCTTGATTTTGAACCATCCAGTGTCTCCCTGCTCTGTTCTGACGACTGCTTCTTGGTCCAAGTATACGTTTCGCATTAGCACAATCAAATGTTCTGTGATTCCCCTTCTTCTCAGAGTCAGCCATAGCTTGTTGTGATCCACACAGTCAAAAGC
>NW_006399884.1:7726200-7727632 GCF_000299155.1 Elephantulus edwardii | reverse complement strand
ATCCCAATACAAATAGCAATCCAATTCTTCAAGGAGTTGGAAAAGGCAATCACCAGTTTCGTTTGGAATGGAAAGAAGCCTCGAATAAGCAAAGCACTCCTTAAAAATAGAAGAAAGGTAGGAGGTATCTCACTCCCTGATTTCAAATCCTACTACACTGCGGTTAAGACAGCTTGGTACTGGTACAATAACAGACACATAGTCAATGGAATAGAATTGAGGACCCGGAGATCAGCCCATCTATTTATGGTCAACTGATTTTTTACAAGGAAATGAAATCAGTTAAGTGGGGCAACGACAGCCTTTTTAACAAATGGTGTTGGCAAATTGGAAAAATATCTACAAAAGACTCAAGCAAGATCCACACATCACTCCATATACAAAAACCAACTCAAGGTGGATCATGGACCTAGGAGTAAAACCAAGGACTACAATCTTCATTAATGAGTATCGTGGAAGAACGTTAGAAGTCCTAATCCACAACATAAACAGTCTTCCAAGTATCCTGAAAAACCTACAACCAGGAAAAGATAAAATAGGTGAATGGGACCTTCTAAGAATCAAATCCCTATGCACATCCATAAACTTCTCCA
Source organism: Elephantulus edwardii (assembly GCF_000299155.1). NCBI lineage: Eukaryota > Metazoa > Chordata > Mammalia > Macroscelidea > Macroscelididae > Elephantulus > Elephantulus edwardii. The sequence goes on along the minus strand of NW_006399884.1, from coordinate 7,727,039 downwards.
ATAGTTATGGTAAAATGGGAAGCCACCGACTAGGAAAAAGTATTTGGGGATTACATATCAGATAAGGGACTTATATCCAGAATTTATAAAACACTTGGGCACCACAATAAGATAAAGGAAAATCATCCAATAGAAAAATGGGCACAGGATATAAGCAGACACTTCACCAAAGAAGACATTCAGATGGCCAATAAGCACTTGAAGAAATGTTCAAAATCCCTAGCTCTAAGAAAGAGACAAATCAAAACAACTATGAGATATCATCTCATTCCAGTCAGAATAGCAAAATTTAACAGAACAGCAAGCAACAAATGCTGGAGAGGTTGTGGAGAAACTGGAACCCTTATTCACTGTTGGTGGGAGTGTAAAATAGTGCAGCCACTGTGGGAGGCAGTATGGCACTTTCTCAAAAAGTTGCAAATAGAGATATCATTTGACCCAGCAATTCCACTACTGAGTATATATCCCAAAGAGACCATAACTGACATCCAAGCAGATATATGCACACCCATGTTTATTGCGGCTTTGTTCCAAATAGCAAGGAGTTGGAAGCAACCTAAGTGCCCATCAACAAACGAATGGATAGAGAAGGTGTGGTATATTCACACAAGCGAATACTACACTGCATTGAAAAGCAAGGAACTCATGCAATATTATTCAAAATGGGTGACCCTGGAGGACATTATGCTAAGTGAAGTATCTCAGTCACAAAAGGACAAATGGTGCTACTGTTGTAAAACAGGACTGATCTCTGGGTTGGGGGGAGACTGAGAAAGATAGGTTTAATAATGTATACTGCATTGAAACAGATGATGGAGAAAACCATTTAAAAGGGATAT
>NW_006399884.1:7723607-7726014 GCF_000299155.1 Elephantulus edwardii | reverse complement strand
AATGAATGAATGGAAATCCAAAGTCTCTGTAAATTTTCATTGAAATTAATAATAAATAATAAAAATTAAAAAAAGAAAACGAGCCAGGCCTTGGACAGAGCTGAAGCAGGTACCAGGTAGGAAACATTGCCAGCCATTTGTTGGCTGATGATGGGAGAATGTCCCTAGTCCCTAGGAATGTTTGGGGAACAAGGGGAAGATTTATTCTTGTCGACCACATGGGTGTGGACAGAGTCCCTATGCAGACCAGCAAGCAGTCCTTAAGTGTTCAGTTGACTATGCCTGTGCCTTTTACAATTCACCGATTGGCCTGTCTCCATAGTCATTCTTCCTTCAGTTGGTGTTTGAATTACCTTATCTTTTCCATTGAAACTCAAGGTTCCAGGGTTATCATCCTTATCTGTTAGCTTTGCTTTCCAGTGTTCTTCTTAAGGACATGGGTTACCACCTGCCCAGTCCACCATCTAACCCAGAAGTCCTCTGAATTACAGATCCTTAGTCGGTGTTTGGCAACCCATCCCCAGCATTATTATTTTTGATGTCCAAATAAACCTTCAGTATCAAGAAAATGCATATTGGTGAAAGTTCTCAGTTTTATTTTTAACAGTATTATTACTGCACATTCTATCATTTTATCTCCAGCCTCTTTTCTGTCACCAAGCCCATGACTACTGATTCTTCTCTGTTAGCAACTTTTGCATTCCAGTCACTCATTATTATTAGTGCATCCTAGTTGCATGTTTGATCAATTTCTGACTGCAAAAGTTGGTAGAAAGCATAGATTTCTTCCTTTTTGGCTTCATATGTTGATGCATATATTTGGATGATGGTGGTATTAATAGGTATTCCTTTTATGCAAATGGATATTAATTGTCCTGTCTCTCACAACATTGTATTTCAAGATGGCTCTGAAAATGATCTTAACTATGAATGCAACTCCTTTTTTTCTCATCGTTTCATTTCCAACATAGTAGATCATATTATATGACTGTCTGATTCAAAATGTCGCATGCCAATCCATCTCATTTTGCCAATGCTTAGTATGTCAATATGCATTCCATTTCCGACTGTAACAATGTCTAGTTTTTCTACAGGCATGCTTCTCACATGTGACATTCCAATCACTACTGTCTACTTGCAACTGTTCCTCCTTCAACAAACAGATGCTTCCCAGGACTTGCTCATTTCTTGTTGCAAGGAATCTGGAGGACAGCTACCTGGCCAACTGACTGTAACAGATTCATATTTATTCCCACTCCAAAAAAAAGTGACAACGTGAGTGTAGAAATTCTTGAACTATGACACTGCTATCTATGCATCAGAGAGCCGGACAATGACTAAAGATGACAGAAAAATTGAAGCCTTTGAGTGGTGCTGGAGAAGAGTCTTGACCATACCATGGACCAGCAAGAAAACAAATAGGTCTATCTTGGAGAGGGTGAAACCAAGTTTCTCCTTGGAGGCTAGGATTTTGAAGTTCCATCTCACATACTTTGGGCATGTGGCCAGGAGAGACTGTTCCTTGGCGAAGGACATCATGCTTGGGAGGATGGAGAGACAGCACAGGAGAGGAAGACCCCAGATGAGATGGACTGATACAGTAATTGGGGCATTAAGGTTTGGTGTGTTGGAATTAGTGAGACTGGCTCAGGACAGGGCAGGGTTCAGAGCTACTGTACATAGGGTCGCTATGAGTTGCAGGTGACCCAGTGACACATAGCATCAACAATGGTATCACATGCAAGCAAAATCCTGCTGAAAATCATCCAAAGCCGACCGAAACAGTCCATTGACAGAGGACTACCAGAAATTGAGTTGTAGTTGACTTGATAGCATGTAAGAACAACAACATCAGTGTACAGAGTCATAGAGACTATAATTAAGATGGTATAGTTTTAGCAAGTATTCTTAGCCTAGAAAATGCGACCATGTGGAGGAAAACTGTTGACTTGTGTACTGCTGATGTTTGGTTGGTTCAGTTGAGCAAACCAGATCAATGGAGACAAGGACAGTGGGATGGGAATATTTTTGTCCATTCTGCACCAGAACTTAAAAACAAGCACTGTATTTGCTGTAGGTTGGAGTCAGCTCAGCAGTAATGGGGATGTTATGAAAAGGAGCCTAACCACCAGGTTAAGTCTCTAGGGCTCCTTTTCATAATATCCCCATTGCTGCCGAGCAGAATGGTTTCAGTTGGTTAGTGATTTGAGGCCACCAGCTACTCTTTGGAAGATAAGACAGGCAGTCTGCTTGCATAAAGATTACAGCCTTGGAGCTCTGGTGGCCTAGTGGCAAGAAACTGCACTGCAATCCCAGATGTATCTACCAGATGCTCTGCTGAAGGAGGAGTCAGATCTGATTTGACAGTACACACAAAAAATAATAAAAAAAAATTTAAAACAATTTT
>NW_006399884.1:7709587-7723242 GCF_000299155.1 Elephantulus edwardii | reverse complement strand
AAAAAAGATTACAGCCTTGGAAACCTTGTGGGACATTTCTACTTTGCCTTGAAAGGTTTTTGTGACTCAGAATTAACTCTGTTACTGGGTTTGGTTTTGGTGCATTTTAAGTGTAGTGTTGCAAAGTAATAAGGGACAGAATTTACAAAAAATGCCAAGAAAATTGTTGCATTTCAACAAATAACACATGTCACTAAGATGCTTTTGTGGACTCAGCATTTACCTGCTGCCACCAGCCATCATGGGAAAAGGATGGAGTAGTCTGGTCCTGGGAAGATTACAACCTGGGGACCCCATGGGGCAGCTGACCTACAGGCTCACACAGAGTGGAATCAAAGAAAACAGGTTCTGTTTGGGGTTGGAAATACTACAGAACAAAGGTCTAGCCATCAGCTTGTGAAAAGACCCCAGTCATGAAAACGCTGGAGGGCCGTCCTCAGAGACACATGGGGACTCTCATGGATGGAATTGTGTCTCCCAAGAAGATGTGTGTGTAGGGATATAGTATAGAAGCTATGGAATGATCCCCCGTGATTTGATAAATAGTTGTTAGAGGGTTAAGGGTGCAATGTTGTTTTTATGTGTTGTCCAATTGATTATGACTCATAGTGACCCTTACGAACAACAGTTCTGAAGCCTGTCCTGTTCTATGCCGTCCTCACCATCTCTGACACACTTAAGACTATAGCTATAATGCAATTAACCAAAAGGTTTGAAGCCACCAGTTGCTCTGAGGGAGACCAATAGGCAGTCTCCTTCCATAAAGATTTACAGACTCGGAAAAGCCCCAATGAGGGGTTGCCAGGATTTGGAACCGACCCAATGGCTGTGGATTTTGTCTTACTGAGATATTAAGAGTCCTTTTATCTGAATATGCATGTATCCCAAACATTTTCTCCAGTCCTGGCTTATCTTTTCATTTTCTGATTGGGGTGTTTAAAACAGAATTTTTTAAAAAAATGCTGATGAAGACCATTTAATCTACTTGGAGATTTTCTTCCACAAGTTTGTGTCAGCTTTTATATCTTAACATTTTAGAACTTTTATGTCTTAACACAGACCGTGGTCAGGGTTATTTTAGTCTATGAACATCAACTTTGCTTCATTTATTTAAGTCTTCAATTTCTTTCACTGTTTTTAGGTAATATCAATGTATAGATCTTGCACATATTTATATTTAACTTGTGTGTGTGTGTGTGTGTGTGTGTGTGTGTGTGTAAACACACTTTGTACTGTTAAAATCAGGAGCCCTCATGGCATTGTAGGGAGCTCTGGTGGCTTAGTGGTAAGGAAGTGAGCTGCCAACCCAAAAGCAGGTGGTTCAAATCCACCAGCTGCACCATGGGAAAAAGATAAAGGATCTCCTCCCTTGCTGGCCTCTGGTTTTAATGTTAAATAGTATTGATTTTCATTCATGTAACTGATCCTTGTATAATACCTCTACAGCCTTGCTAAACTCATTGATGAGTTGGTTTGGACTCATAAATGTGATGGAGAGGTCAGCTCTGAGTTGGTTCAGACTCATAAACCCGACGGAGGGTCAGCTGTGAGTCGGTTCTGACTTGACAGTACAGAACGACAAGGCAAAGGTAGTTCAAACCCTCGACTGCTAACTGATAAATCTCCTTGGCGTGCACTCACTAGCTGTTCTGTGGGAGAAAGGTATGGCAGTCTGCTTCAGCACAGATCACAGCTCCCTGTGGTCAAGAATTGGCCTGATGGCAATGGATTTGGTTTCTGGTTTTATTGTTAAATAGTGTTGCTTTTCATTCTAGTTATCCCGCTGTTTGTTGCTAGTATGTAGACGTGTAACAGATCCTTGTATAATAACTCCGCAGCTTTGCAAAACTCGCTTATTCTAGTAGCTTTTGTTTTCCCGTGATAACTCTGTAGGGCTTCCCGTGTGCATGCCCGTATGCTCTGCATGCTTGGTATGTCAGAGGCGTGTTGCTGTGCTGGTGAAAAGGTTTCAGCAGAGCTTCCAGACGAGGAAAGACAAGGAAGAGGGGCCTAGTGACCCACCTTCCAAGATTATCCAGTGAAAACCTCATGATCACAGTACATGGAGCTGGAAGGTGAGTCCTAGGTTGGAAGGCTCTCAGGATACGTCATGGCAACAAGGATATCCTTGAGCATGACTGTGAACATGGTGCAGGACCAGGAGACATTTCCTTCTCTTGTTGCGGGGCTGCACGAGTCAACATCAACTCCGGCAACTAAGGACTTTGCAGAGCAAAGTTTGGCAAGCTACCGCCTAAATGCAATGTGCTGCCTGTCTTGCAAGTTTGGTTGGGACACAGGCAGTCCCAACATGCTCACCTTAGCTCCAGCTGCTTTGTGTCAGATAGAACCTGAAAAACCTAAAAGCTAGTATCTCCCTCTTTATAGAACCATCCTTGTCTGGAGATTTTTGTTAGTTACTGTTCAGTTGCAACCAACCTGTAACTGACCCTCCAGCAGATTTTCAGAGGCAGTATTGCCCATCTTTCTCCCATAGAGCAGCTGGTGGATTCAAACTGTGTGACTTTGTGTTGACAATACATGGGGAGCTATCCAGAGGAGTATTTCTCAATCCTGTCCACATGATTTAATTACCTTTGCCCCCAAATCCTACTGTCATCAATTCGGACTCTTGGCAATCTCCCACTAGGTTTCCAAGATTAAATATGAAAGGAGATGGTTCATCTGTCATCTGAGGAGAAGCTGGTGGATTTGAACTGCCAACCTTTAAGTCAGCAGCCTGATATGTTATGCACTGTGGCGCCAGAAATCCTCTGGAACTTTCATAATACCCTGATGTCTAGATTTGTGCAGATTCTGTATACAGATTCTGATTTAATTGCACTTACGTCTGTGCATTGACCTTTTTTAGAGGCTCCCCAGCCGATTCTGTTTAGCAACCTGAGGCTGAGATTTGCTTAGAATAAAACTTATTTTTTGTACTAACTTTATTGATATGAAGTTAGCCCTCTTTGGCCCACATCTCTAGTCATGCTAATGTGCTGTTAAGAGTTGAGAGGCACTCATCGGGGAAGTGGGTTCCAAACCTGCTGCTTTAGAACAGTCGCCTATAGGAGACCAATGGGCCACATGTACCAGAAAGCAAAGGGGAGGTATCAAGGAGGGGCAAGAAGGCGGGAGAGGTGGAAGCACGGGTGTAGTGTTGGAGGATGTGGAGTGTGCTGACACATTGCAAGAGCAGCAACCAGTGTCACATGTGAGGGAGCTCTCCTGCTGTGTAAACATTCACCTCAAGCACAATTCTTGTTCTTGTTGTGTACCATCAAGTCAGAACCAACCCATGGATGACCCTCCAGCGGGTTTTCAGAGGCAGTTTTTTTAATTTAAAGGGAGGAGCTGCACATCTTTCCCTTGTAGAGTAATTGGTGGATTTGAACCGTATGCCTTCAGGATTGCAGTGCAGCACCTTACCACTAGGCCACCAGAGCTAGAATATTTAGAAAATACTGAGTCTAGGGCTTCCTAGTCTTTATTTCCCCCAAGAATGATATTAATTTAAAAGTGAACCTATCAGTTATTTCATTAAAAAGGTAACCTCGGGTGAGCTCTGGTGGCCTAGTGGCAGGAAGCTGCACTGCAATCCCAGAAGTGCGAGGTTCTGATTCACCAGATGCTGTGCTGGAGAAGGAGGGACAAACTCCTGCTGTACTAGTCAGATCCGCTTTGATGGTACACACACAAAAAAATAATAAAATTGAAAAAAAAAGGTAACCTCAGAGGCTAGGTTAGGCTCAAGACTTAGCGTCTCAGGGCAAGGGTCTTGGAAGACTCTTTTGTTCTCAACTGTCCCAGTGAGACCCAGGTCTATTTTTTGTTTGCTTGATTAGTATCCTGGTTGGAATCGACTCAAAGTCAATGGAGTTTGGTTTTATTTATTCTTTTTGTCTAGGTTTTTGTTAGTTTCAGCCTGGAGAGGGTGAAACCAGGCTGCTCCTTAGAGGCAAGGATTCTGAAGCTCCCTCGTACATACTTTGGACATGCTGCAAGGAGGGACCAGTCCTTGGAGAGGGAGGTCATGCTTGGGAGGGTGGAGAGACAACACAAGAGAGAAAGATCCTCAATGAGATGGATTGATTCAGTGACTGGGGTCTTGGGGGTACGTGTGTCAGAGACAATAAGGTTGGCTCCGGTTAGAGCAGGGTTCAGAGCTGTTATACATAGAGTCGCTATGAGTCGCAGGCAACTTGACAGCATATAATAACAACAAGAAGGTTTTTGGATGCTGAGTTAGTAACCAGTAGATTATATTTATGAAGAGAGGAGAAGAGAGAGAGAGTGTGCTAGCGGCCATCAAGTCAACCAACTCCTGACAGCCTGATGCACCAACTGCTGCCTGTTTCTGCCTTGTCCCCTTGGTCCTTGGCATTGAGTTCATATTGTGGCTAGCTTGATGAGGCATTCTCCCCTCCACATCCCAAAGATCTACAGCCTAGAGAGCCAAAAGAGGGTCACCAGCATTCAGATGGGCCTGGGGACAGTGGGTTCTTCTGGAGTGGGACAGCCACTGAAGCTTTCCAAGGTGGAGAGAACATGATATTTAGAAATCCCCTTCTCCACGTTCCGGGATGGGGAGAGACTAATAGACCATGGTTGGTGTGCAGTGTGGCTGTTCAGCAATAGGAACAGAATTAGTAACAACCTTGATTATGGTGCATAATGATGGGCTGGTTACGCAGCTTTACCATTTCTTTAGAAACAATTTTATTTAAAATCTTATATTTTTTTTACCCCAGTCACTTCTGTTACACATTACCATCTTACATATGTGGCGTGTCTGTTATTAATAAAACCTCTTAGGAGGGTCAGACATGTGCATTCTTTAAAGTGCTTTCCTTTAAGGATTTCATATCTGTAAAGCAAAGCACGATTCAAGATTCAAGTGCAGGTTAAGATTGTTTCACAGATATTTCAATGGTCTTATAATTGTTCTATCCATTGTTCATCCATTAGTCATACCCTGGAAACCTGAGAAGTCATCCCATTTCACAGATGCAGAAACTTGGGCAAAGAACTCTCCTTAGGCTCTCTGTGATATCAGAGTATGTCTGAGAGATTATTGCTTTTTCTGTGTGAAACTGGAATCTATCCAAGAAATTATTGCTTTTGAACCCACCAAATTGTCAAATTCTTCCTTACCTCTCTCCCCCACCCTTTTTGTGTAATCAAGTCAGATCCGATTGGTACAGGAGGAGATTACCCCTCCTTCTCCAGCGGAGCATATGGTGGATTCGAACCACATGCCTTCGGGATTGCAGCACAGCTTCTTGCCACTAGGCCACCAGAGCTCCCTCTTCCTTATATCTTAAGGTTTCCATTTCTTTTGTAAGTCCAAATGTGAAGAGTATTTTGAGATTTGGTCTTCTCAGTCTTGGATAGTAGACTTGGCGGCACAGTGGTTAAGCGTTTGGCTCTGAATTATAAGGTCAGAGGTTCAAACCCACCAGCTGCTCCACAGAAGAGCAGGGTGGCAGTCGGTTTCCACCAAGATTTACTGTCTGGGAAGTCCTGAGGTGGTTCTGTTCTGTCCCACAGAGTCACTGTGCATCTATGTGGCCATGATTTTCCCCGGCGTGGTCCACGTGCAGCACAGAAGGCAAACGCTAGGGGCGCTGTCTTAGGTGCCTCCATGGAGGAGAGAGGTGGTGTGTATCAATGAAGCATCAATTACGGCATTAGTTTATAATCTTTAGAGGTCACAGCACTGGACGTGTGCGTTCACTTGTTTTGAAAAGATGATGATTCGTCACGTGTCGGAAGTCTCTCGGCCCGATTCTTCCTGGATGAGAAGGGTATAGCTCTCCGAGTTCCGGCTGATGCACATGGCAGAGCTGGAAAAGCAGACAAGACACTGTCAAAGCCACGAGAAGGCCACACAGTAAACGATCATCATCCTGTCCCTGGCCTGGTGGCACAGTGGGTAAGCACTTTGGCTGCTTCCTAAAAGGTCCACAGTTCTAACCCATAGTGCAGGAGAGAGATGTGCCAGTCAATGTCCCTAAAAATGATCAAGTTGGAAACTATGGGGCAGCTCTGCTCTTCCTAGAAAGCACTAGGAGTCAGTAAGTTTGTTTCTTTGTTTTGGTTTATGATAATTTTACAATTTTTCTGTTATTAAATAATTTGGTCACCTTTAATTTTTCAGTTTGCTGTAATGAGCATATCTATCTATCTATCTATCATCCGTTTCTCAGGTATCCTATATATTTTCTCAGGTTATCTAAAAGGAATTGTTTTAAACACACTGTGAGAATTTGTTAAAGGTTTGACTTCACGCGCATAAATCACTTTCCCTAAATGAAAGTGCTAAGTAACAAGGCCACTGCCAACATCTCTTCACATGCTCAGAGCCTGCCTGTACTTTGCATTTTTCCAACTCAGCTGGTACCTATTAGATCAATCTGAAACCACTGCCCTTGGTTAGCAGCCCACGTGTGACTCACTGAACTACCAGGCTTCCTTTTGGTGAGAATTATTTTTTAAAACCATTATGTAATAAAAATAACTTTTCATCAAGATTACAGAGGATTTGTAAATACTACTGCTCTGGGTCTTACACAGAACTAAGTATCAGAATTCAAATGACAAGTTAAGTACTGAACTCCTACAATGAATAAGATGTTGAGCCCTTTAAAGTAAGAACTTAATCTTGGTAAAATGCTTAAGGAATCATGGGTGCTTGGCTGCTAACCGAAAAGTCAGAAGTTTGAATCTCCCAAAGGTACCTAGGAAGAAAGGTCTGGCAATCTACTTCTGAAATCGCAGCCACTGAGAAGCCTGCACAGCACTCTGTTGCCAGGGCTGCTGCTGAGTTCGCAGCAGCTGGCTTGGTTTTAGTCCAAGATCCTGAAAGCCTGTTCTCATAGGTCATCCAAGGTCCTGGCTTCACTATTCTCTCTCACTCACAGAGATACTTCCCACTGTTGAGGGGACAGCAGAAGATTCCTGTATGCATGGTGACCCTGTCCACAGCTTCCCACCACTGTGCTCCTGGACATGGATACTTTCCAGAGGCAGGAGCGCAAGCTCTCAGTTCCACGTGCCAGCACCACAGCTAAGTGTATTTGCCCCTGTGCTTTAAAAATCACCTATCTAGCTGGTTCTGTTTGGCTACTGAAGGGCAAAGGTATCAATGAATTATTTCTTTTATGTTTATGTATCGGTCTCTGGTGATCTAGTCTGTAGAGGATGTGCTGTTAACCCAAAGACTGCACCGCTTTGGTGGTTCAAATCCATCAGCAGCTCTGAGGGAGACAGATGTGCTTTCTCTTCTCCTACGAGGTTTACAGTTGTGGAAACCCAGTGAGAGGAAGGTTGCTATGAATTCCAACTTGATGGCAATGAAATTGATTTTTTTTGGTTTTTTGTGTTGATTTTATTAATTTGCACACTTAAAGTGGCAGGGGTAACTTTTGGGGGCTTCGATCTAAGTGAGTTTCTGAGCCATGTCTAGTTAGTCAGTCTCTTCCTAAGTCTCTAAATTCCTGACAGATGTCTTCATGTCTTGAAAGTTTTTGACAAAAGCTCATTCTCAGGCAAAACTTATGTAAGTCTGTGTGCTTTTACCCGAAGGGTCTGAGAATTCACGTAATCCTTTGGGCCCTTGAATAAAAGGATTAGAAATCAGTACATACCACAGGCTGATCGCTGGAATCAGCATCAGAACCGCAGACAGCAGGAATGTGAAGCCAGGGTACCAGGCTACCGTGGCTGAATAAATTCCATTAAATGAAGAAACTGCAATGACGCCACCTAGAGTCTCTAAGACAGAAATGCAAGCAAACAGGGTACCTGTTGGAGAGAAAAGGCTGCATCACTGAGCATTCTGCGAGCAGAGCATGGTTTTCCATGGAAAACATGCAGATGGAGGGAAGGGAGTACTTCTGGATGAGTGAGCATGAGTCCCTAACCTCTGACCTCATAAAACTTCCTCACTCTCTCTTTCTCCGCCATTGAGAGCACACTGCAGCATTCTATCAGAGTGCTGTTATGCCTCTCCTTTTCAAGAAATGGGTTTTTAAAAAAATTTTTATTATTAATTTCAATTAAAATTCACAGAGACTTTGGATTTCCAGTCATTCTTTGTTGCACTTTTCTCCCCTCCGAACCCTCCCTCCCCCCAGTACACTCCCCTCTTGGAAAAGTAAATGAAAAATTCTTTCAGTGTTTTACAATCCCTCCCCCCTTCCCCCCCCAGGTCCACTCCACTATACAGCCTTTGCTTTGGACTCCCATCATGACAAAAATACCCAATCACATATCCCTTTTAAACAGTTTCCTCCCTCATTTGTTTCAATGCAGTATACATTATTGAACCCATCTTTCTCAGTCTCCCCTCAACCCCAAGGTCAGTCCTGTTTTACAACAGTGGCACCATGCAGTATTTGTCCTTTTGTTACTGAGATATTTCACTCACATAATGCCCTTCAGGGTCACCCATTTTTAATAATATTGCATGAGTTCCTTGTTTTTCAATGCAGCACAGTATTCCATTGTGTGAATATACCACACCTTCTCTATCCATTCGTTTGTTGATGGGCACTTAGGTTGTTTCCAACTCCTTGCTATTGTGAACAAACCTGCAATAAACATGGGTATGCACATATCTGCTTGGATGTCAGTTATGGTCTCTTTGGGGTATATTCCCAGTAGTGGAATTGCTGTGTCAAATGGTAACTTTTTGAGAAAGCGCCATTCCGCTTTTCACAGTGGTTGCACCATTTTACACTCTCACCAACAGTGAATAAGGGTTCCAGTTTCTCCACAACCTCGCCAGCATTTGTTGCTTGCTGTTCTGTTAAATTTTGCTATTCTGACTGGGGTGAGGAAATGTTTTTATTCACAGAAAGAGAGATGGGTAGCTTATTTTCCAGATAAATGAACCGAGATGCAGAGTTCTCTCTGACATGTACTACCACATGGGTGAACCACAAAAATATGAAGCTAAGTGAAATAGCAGATACAGAAGGACTGATATTAAACGGCCTCACTTAAATGAGACAGGTGTTGTTGTTATGTGTCAAGTTGCTCGTGACTCATGGGAACCCTATGTATGACAGCTCTGAACCTTGCTCTATCCTGAGCCAACCTTATCATCTCTGACACACCCATCTACATTACCCCAGTCACTGGGCCAATCCTTCTCATCGAGGATAGGCTAGGAAAATGCAGAGACTAAATTTATTAGTGGTTTACCAAGGGCCTGGGCAGAAAGGAGAACAGGAGTTACTTCTTATGGCATGTTGTTGTTTGATGCTGTTGAGTCGAATAAGACTCTTGAGCTACCTTATGAATAACAGATCTGAATGCACCTCTAGTCACCCTCCCCATTTCTGATATACTTGAGTCCACTGCTACACTCACTGTGTCAGTCTGCCTTGTGGAGGGTCTTCCTCTTTCTTTCACTAACTCTCCACCTTTCCAAACATGATGTCTTTTTTCCAAGGAATGGTGCCTCCTAACAGTGTTTCTATTTACAAAAACCCAGCCCACTGCCATTGAGTCCAGTCCGACTCACAGAGGCCCTGCAGGATAGAGTGGAACCACCTCCTCTGGTTCTTGGGGCTGTAAAGCATTACAGAAGCAGACACATCACCTTTTTCCTGAGGAGCGCTCCAACCATCAGTCTTTTTATTAGCATTGCTTGATAATCACTGCACCACCAGGACTCCTACTTTCAGTTTAAAGCCCACTGCTGTCAACCTGATGCCCACTCATGGAGACCCCCACAACCTGGTTTCCAGGGTCTGTATAGATCAATGGGAAAAGATGGCTTCATCTTCCTCACACAGAGCGACTGCTGGGTTTGAATTGCTGACTTTATGTATGAGCAGCCTAACCCTTAACGCACTACCCCACCAGGGCTCCTTAGTTTCTGTTTAGGGGATAAAATACTGGAAATTGATAGCAGTGGTGTATACATAATAAGATGAGTAATGAATGTAAATTATCTAACAATATCATATGTAAGCAAGATTCTGCTGAAAATATCCAAAAACGTTTGGAACAAAATGTCAACAGAGAACCAGATGAGCAGGCTGGATTTAGGAGAGGTTGTGGTACTAAAGATGTAGTACTAGGGATATTATAGCTAATGTTAGATGTATCTTGGAAGAAAGCAGAGAATACCAGAAGAATGTCTATCTGTGCTTCGTTGAAAGACTGAAAGCAGGCAGCCTAAGGGACTGTCTCTTGGGATTTTGGACATTTGATTTCTCATGTGTCTCGGATCTGCAGGGGGGACAACTGGGATTACAGGACATCCCCTGCAAAGTGGGAGTCTCCAGAACAGAGAGGCTATGGATAATGTGAACATCCTTGAGAGAGCAATAGCCCAGAAGAAACTTTTCAGTAAAAGTTTCTCAGGTGAAGCCCCTGACACAGATCTGTGATTGACTCAGAATACAGGGCACCAGTGTGCAGAACAGCACCAGTGTGCGAAACAGGGGTTCAGTGAGACCAGATCCGGTCTTCCATTGGAGTTCACAATGTCTGGACTCAAAGGCACAGTTGCCTTTGAAGCAGGAGACTAGTCTGACTAGCTCTGAGGTGTTTCAAACAATTGGGACAGCGTCAGGAATCACCGGGAAAGGAGAAGGTGAGTAGAAATACAGAGATCAGAAAGACAAAAGGGGCAGAAATCTGGCCAGCAGCTGCCCACACAGAGCACAAGGGAGAGGGAGAGCAGCAGAAATTTATCTTACTATTCAAGCATCTTGACACTGCACAGACTGGTTCAGGAGAGAATAAGGGGCGCCAACACTCACCCTAAGATGGGGGCACAGCACCTTAACTCATCTCCCGGGTTTTGGCACTATATGTTAGGTTAGCAGACATAAAGAAGAAATCAGAGCGAATGAGAGAAAGCTTAATGCTTATTAAAGGGGGGAAAGGGAGCTCCTGGGTGAGTTCCTCATCCTGGAGAGGCAGAATGGAAAGTCACACTGTGAACTTACTGGGGAGGATTTTTATAAACAGAGTCCTTAGTGGGGGACATTCCACTCTGATTTACAAACCACCTGCTAGCTCAGCCAGAAAAGCAAGGCTGTTTGCTCTTCTTATCAGCAGCAGGTAAGCCATCAACATTTGAATTCTGAATTCTTCATTCTTCTCTTTGGCCCCCTTTGCCCAGACTTAACATGAACCACACAGGAGGAGATTGTCCTATCTTTCCCCTTGAGGTACAGCTAGCTGGTGGAGTGAATTGCCAGAGAGTTAGCAGTGCAGCTCCCTGTGGATTATTCTATCATAACTCCTTCAGTAAAAGTATTACTAAAGAATGATTGGCAGCATTACGATAGATGGTGAAGAGATTGAGATTGTTAATAGCTCTAGTTTGCTTGGCTCCACAATCAGCACTCTTGGTACCAGCAGCCAGGAAATCAAGAGACAAATTGAATTGGGAAAGTCAGCTGTCAGGGACCTCTCAAGAGTACTGAAGAGCAATGACGTCAGGCTGGAGACTAAGGTGTGCCTGATCCAGGTCATAGTCTTCACAATTGCTTGCTATGCATCAGAGAGCTGAACAGTGACTAGGGATGATAGAGAATTGATGATGTCTTTGAGTTGTGGTGCTGGAGAAAAGTGTTGAATATACTACCATGGACTGCTAGGAAAACAAAAGGTTCACCCTGGAGAGGGTGAAACCTTGGAGGCAAGGATTCTGAAGCTTCATCTGACATACTTTGGGCATGTTGCAAGGAGGGACCAGTCCTTGGAGAGGGAAGTCATGCTTGAAAGGGTGGAGGGACAGAGAAAAAGAGGGAGACCATCAATGAGATATATTGATGTAGTGACTGGGGTAATGAGGGTAGGTGTCAGAGACAGTAAAGTTGGCACAGGATAGAGCAGGTTTCAGGGCTGTTGTACATAGGGTCACTATGAGTTGCAAGCAACTTGATGGCACATAACAACAACGACAGCAACAACAACAAAGAATATTCTACCTGCTTTAGCCTGTTGTGGTCAGGTGCCATCGAGTCAGCTCTGACTCAGTGACCCCAGGCACAGCACAGCAAGCACAGAACCACCTGGCTCGCTCGGCACCACCCTCTCTCTCTGCTGTGGCTTTGAGTTCATTGCTTAAAACTTGCTGCTATTGTGTGCTGTCGGGTCAAAACCAACTCATACCAACCCACTAGTGGGTGTTCAGAGGCAGTAAATCACACAGGAGGAGAGTGCCCATCCTTCTTCCATGGAGCAGCTGGTGGATTAAAACAGTGTGCCTTTGACATTGCAGCACAGCTTCTTACCTTGAGGTCACTAGAGCTCCTGAAGACTTGTTAGAATGGGTGTTCTGTTTTGTTTCTATTAGAATTTGTTTATTCATAAAGCCTTTTAGAAGGTAATTTCAATTTCTTTTTGTTATTGTTGTTGGGTGCCTTGGATTTGGACTTAGAAGGTCAGTAGGGTCTCTGTAAGTTGTAGTTGACTTGGTGGTGCTTAACAACAACAACAACAACATAACAACCTTGCAGATAGAGTAGAACTGCCCCCATGGGTGGTGCAAGGCTGTCATCTTTAGAGAAGAAAGTCTCCAGATGTTTCTCTCATTGAGCTAGGAGGCTATGAACTGCCAACCTTCTAGTTAGCAGTTAAGTGTTGAGCTATTTCACCACCAGGGCACCCCAGTCATTTCCTGTCACTAATTTGGCACTTCTTATTCTTAACTGCAATCACATTGTGACTTGTGAGTCCACTGTTCTGACTACCTGATGCCCTGCAGTGACTGCCCACTATGGGTGACAGTGTGAGCATCAGAGCAGAACTGCCCTCCACAGGCTTCCAGGCACTGTGGCTTCCTGACTAGAAAGGCCTTCTGGGCTCAGACCTTC
Source organism: Elephantulus edwardii (assembly GCF_000299155.1). Classification (NCBI taxonomy): domain Eukaryota; kingdom Metazoa; phylum Chordata; class Mammalia; order Macroscelidea; family Macroscelididae; genus Elephantulus; species Elephantulus edwardii. The sequence goes on along the minus strand of NW_006399884.1, from coordinate 7,710,391 downwards.
AGCCTATGACTTTCCTTTCTGGTACCTCACTGCACATTACCCTGTAATACACAGGGACCCCTCTGTTATTGTGGGAGAGTATAATTACTTTCCTATTAGCTGTTACTGTGCTTATGTGGCCTTCAGTGAACTGTACCTCACAGCAGTCCCATGCACAGCAGAACCCTGCCCACTCCAGCACCATCCCCATAATCTCTGCTTCTTGGCTGTAAACTAACAAATCCTTTTGATGAAGTTGAAATCCCCATCATTAAATATATTCTCATTCTTCACTTCAAATAATAATAATAATAATAATAATAATAATAATAATAATAATCTTTTATCCTTTGTTGTTGTCTGTGCATGCATCCATCCATAGAGGCATTGCTTATTTTCTTGGAGTTGTGCACTCATTCTCATCTTCTCCATTAACATGAACTCACTGCTCCTAAAGTTCTTTTCTGGTCTTTTGAGGTGTTCTGGTCAATTTGATGCCATATAGAAGATCACAATGTATATGAACTTTATGCACTTTGCATGTAAACCAGTATAAAATAAATTTTTTTTAAAAAAAGGAAAAAAGATTACGACATTAAGGTAATTTTTGTTTTAAAAAAACAGCAACATGCAACTCGCTGCCATCTAGTCAATTCTGACTCAAAGCCACCGAGTAGGACAGAATAGGACTTCCTTTAGTTTACTATCCAAATTAAACGGTTGTTTGTTGTTGTTATGTACTGTCGAGTCGTTTGCGACTCATAGCGACCCTATGCACAACAGCCCTAAACCCTGCTCTATCCTGCGCCAACCGCACTGCCTCTG
>NW_006399884.1:7705207-7707887 GCF_000299155.1 Elephantulus edwardii | reverse complement strand
TTTTCTTCTTCTTCTGTCTTTGTAATGACCGTTTGCACTCTTCCTGGATGATACCTTTGACATCCTCCCACAACTCATCTAGTCTTTGCTCATTAGTGTTCAAGGCCTCAAACCTGTTCCTGAGATGATTCTGAAATCCAGGTGGTATGAAAGTACATAATTTGCATTTGTTGTTAAATTCTGTTTACCACTGGCAGCTATTAAACTGCTGTGTAACTACTCGGAGCACTCCGGTAACCAGCTCCAGCTTCTTCAAGGTTATGTGTTGTTGAGTTAGTGCCGGTGGTGAGCTGTCTGACCTGTTTCCCATGAGAGGTGGATTAGAGCCGTTGCACAAGAGGGCCAGCTCCTCCGCAGTCTGTCTTCTGTAGCCTTATTCATGACCACTCTCGGCTTCCAAAAGAAATTTTCGTAATTATGCAGTTAGACAAGTAGGAGAACTTTCAATTAAACAAATATAAGGTATTACCATAAATGATAGCAAGATTATAAGTGCATGTAACTTGATAATTAGTAAATGGGCCTTTGAATTAAACTATAAGCTGTTCATTTGGCAAATATGTATTAAATATCTTTGAAGACTAAGACCGTGTGGGAAAAAATTAGCACACAGATAAGTAAACCATAATCTGCTTATGAAAGATAACCCTTAAGCTTAGTTTTAACCTTCCTTCCAATCAGTCGAAGCAAGAACAACAATGTACATGGTTTGCGTGTCCTAACAGAAAAATACATTGCAGGTGAGAAAGTAAATTTGGCAAAGCAGAAATAAGCGTATTGGCTTGATGGGAAAGTCTGAAGAAAGTAAGAATTACATGTGAACGTACATAGACTAAGAAAGCCATTGTATAGTTTATGATTTTCATAGATAATAGAGAGCTCAAAATCATCATAAAACTTTATATATATATTTAAAGATGGATGGATAGATCGATAGATCAATAGATAGATCTAAATATTGATTTGGATAAAAGTTTAAAAAACATTTCCCACTCAACAATTTAGACACTGATTCTGATGCCACATTCCTCTTCTTAAAGCCCAGCTTCTCAAATTATTTGCTCAGCATACAGCTTGAATATATAGAAAGGATACGGCTCTGATGCTTAGGACAATAGCTTCTTGGTCTACGTACAGGTTTCTCATGGGCACAATTAAGTGTTCTGGGATTCCCATTCTTCTCAATGTTAGTCATAGTTTATTATGAGCCACACAGTCAAATGCCTTTGCATAGTCAATAAAATACAAATAGACATTCTTCTGGTATTTTCTGCTTTCAGCCAAGATCTATTTGACATCTACAGTGATACACGTAGTACCATAGCCTTTTCTAAACCTAGCTTGAACTTCTGGGACTTTTGCCATCTGAAATTGACTAGACATGCAGTCAAGATGCATTAATAATAATTGCTAACTGTAATGCGAAAGTTGGAAACAAAGTTGAGGGAACGGTAATTGGAAATTAAGGGCTTAGTTTCAGAAATGAAGCTGGATATCAAATGATTGAATTTTTTTGCACATTCAATGATTTATTCATCACAAATATTGTTTTTAAGAAACATAGACAGCAACTTAACACATGGACCTCATCTGATGGACTACGCAGGTATCAGATGGACTACATCAATGGAAAGATTCTCTGGAAAAGCTCAACATCAGCCATCAAAACAAGCCCAGGTGCAGACAGTGGAACAGACCATCAATTACTCATGTGCAAGTTCAAACTGAAGTTGAAGAACATGAAAACAAGCCCATAAAGACAATGAATGACCTGAGTATCAATTACTCATGTGTAAGTTGGAACTGAAGTTGAAGAACATGAAAACAGGCCCATAAAAAACAACAAATGACCTGAGTCTATCCCACCTGAATTTAAAACTCATCTCAAGTACAGGCTTGAAAATGTGTTCAAACAAGCATCGAACACTAATGATTAAAGACCAGATGAATTGTGGGATTATGTTAAGAATATCTAAGAGAGCAAAAGGGCAATAGAAAGACAGAGGAAAAAGGAAAATACCAAAATCAGAAGAGACTCTGAAAATTGCACTAGAGAGTCGAGAAGCCAAAAGAAAGGGAAGAGATACTAAAGTAAAAGAACTGGACAGCAGATTTCAATGGGCAAGTCTAGAAGACAAGCAAAGTATTATAACAGAATGTGTCATGGCTGGAGTTGAATAATAAAAAGGGCAGAACTCGCTTAGCATTTCTCAAGCTGAAAGAACTGAAAAACAAACTCAAGCCCTGAGTTGCAATACTGATAGATGCTACGGGCAAAATCAAAAGAAGATGGAGGGAATACACATAGTCAGTTTATCAAAAAGAATTTGTGTGCACTGAGATATTTCAAGAAGTAGCATATGATAAAGAGTCAATTGCAATGAGGGAAGAAGTTCCAGCTCCCTTGAAGACATCAGCAAAAAATAAGATCCCAGGAGTTTATGGGATACCAATTAATATGTTTCAACTAACAGAAATGTGTTCACCAGTCTGTGCTGGGAAATTTGGAAGACCTGGCCAACTGACTGGAAGAGATCTTCATTTGTTCCCATTCCCAAGAAGGTGATCCAGTAGAATGTGGAGACTGCTAGGAAAACAAACAGATTCATCCTGGAAAGGGTTAAACCAGGTTGCTCTTGGAAGCAAGGATTCTGAGGCTCCATCTAACATACTTTGGACA
>NW_006399884.1:7677209-7703732 GCF_000299155.1 Elephantulus edwardii | reverse complement strand
TCCTTGGAGTCAAGGATTCTGAAGCTTCGTCTGACATACTTTGGGCATGTTGCAAGGAGGGATTGGTCCTTGGAGAGGGACATTATGCTTGGGAGAGTGGAGGGACGGCGCAAGAGAGGAAGACCCTCAATGAGATGGATCGATTCTGTGAGTGGAGTGGTGAGAATGAGTGTGTTTGAGTTGGCGAAGTTGGCATAGGATAGAAGGGCTCTTGTACATAGGGTCGCTATGAGTCGCAAGTGACTCAGTGGCACATAACAACACAATGAATGCCACTTCATAATGGTAAAAATAATCCCTGAACAAAAACTATCCCCTGCAGTCTTTTTTAAACCAAGCAATAATTTAGCTTAATGTATAAAACATGCCAATATTGATCACTGTCCTCTTTTAAAATCTATATAGAATCAGTATGACAACAGGAATTCGAAAGTTCAGATAAGACACTTGATGGGGGGATGAACTTAAGTTACTGGGGAGGAACAACTCACACCAGGAGAATGAGGACAGCTGCCCAGCTCAGAGAGTGTTGTCTGTGTCACCAATGGCACACGGGCACATTAGTGAGCTGCTCCTGTGTGTTTTGCTACATGTCTTTTCAGTAACAAAAATTGACTTAGAAAGGTAGTAGAAATGGCAGATATGTTCTATGTATTCTGTCATGCACACAAATAAAACTACAATGAAAAAACAGAGTTGTTGACCTCCGGCAGATATTAAAAATATGAAAAGGCTTCAATGACAATGGTTTTAAGGACAAACATAGAAGCAAAATTTGTTCTCTGCTGTCAAGGCAAAACTGACTCAGAGCTGATCCTCCATTGGGTTTTCAGAGGCTTTAAAATCACATGAGAGGAGATTGCCCATCTTTCTCCCAGACAGCAGCTGGTGGATTTGAACCTGTTGCCTTTGGGTTAGCAGTGCAGCGCCTTACCTACTACTAGAGCTCCCAAGAAGCAAACACTAACAGCAGCTAATTCATCTGAAAACTGTTATTTCTGCAAACCTGCCCCAGCCTCAGCCACAGCCCTCAACTGAAGGCCCGAGATGCCAACCCCCATTCTCCATACGCACCCTAATCTGTGAGGCACCAGGAGGGCTGGGCCCTGTTCCCAATTCTGACTGGAAGGAGAGTGCATTATCATGCAGGATCCAATGCCAATTCTATCCCTACTTCAAATTGATAAAAAGCATTCAGTTACCACAAGGTCCTGCTCTGCTTAGCTCATTAAGTAACAACTCAGTGCTGTTGTTATTGCTGTTGGGTGCCTTGAAGGCAGCTTGTAATGACCCCATGTACAACAGAGCAAAGTACAGTCCAGGCCAGCACACCTCATAGTTTCTGCTGTGCTTGGGCCCATTGTTGCAGACAATGTGTCTGTCTCAGTAAGGCTTTCCTTTCCCCCTGACTCTCACCCCTAGCGTGATGTCTTTGTCAAGGTACTGGTCCCTCCTGATAACAGCCTCACTCATGTTGTCCTGAAGGTTTATGCCACAGTTGATACCAAGCAGTACACCCAAACCTGCTTTTCTGCCTTACCTGCTTGAAACGATCTCTGCTCCATGAGCGTTTGCAAGACTAAGAAGAATGAGGATATGCCAGCATGGTGAGTTTGGCAGAGGATGTTCTTAAGCATTGACCATGACATAAGGGTGATTGTACGGTCAGGTCCAACTCAGACAGAAAGAATCAATCATTACTCCACCAATTTTGAGTTCTATCTGGAGTTCCACATTGACTAGGGGTCCATCCATTAAACTTTCAAGGGAAAGGTGGGCCGTGTCCTTTTCTTCCTCTTTGCCTAATTTCTTCTCCTGAAATCATGGAGGAAGTGCAGCCAGCCTGCTCCTTAGAGACATGGATGGGGACACTTTGCCGCCCACACTTAGGGCATGTTCTCAGGAGAGGCCACTCCTTGAAAAAAGATATCATGCTGGGAAAGGCCAGTGAAAGAGTGGAAGATCCTCAAGAAGACGGATCGACACAGTGACTATGACAATATAACCACATCAGAGATCATGGAGTTGGCTAGGATGGGCCAAGTTCAGATCTGTTGTTCATAGGATTGCTAGGAGTTGTAGTCGATTCAATGATACTGAACAACAACAGCAAATATGTTATTTCCTCAAAAGGGTAATCCACCACTTCCTGTGAAAGGTGTGGCTGGCTGCTTCCGTAAATCCTATGGGGCAGTTCTACTCTGTCCTACAGGGTTGCTATAAGTTAGATTTGACTCAGAGGTAGTGCTTTTTTGCTTGTTCTTAACCAAGAACTAGTTCTTATAAGAAACGTCATTTTTATTTCCCCTTTTGCTGGTTACTCTCTGTCTGACTCTCTCAAGGCTCAGGAGCCCACAGATCATGTCACTTGGACTTCCCCAGCTCGGTTTGGTTTCTTGTTGCATTTGGCCTGCGGGGAGAGAGAGAGGAGAGAGGGGAGGTGCTCCCACTCTGCCCCTCCCTCTCTTACCGCCTCCTCAATCTAATTGGTTTCCTCAGCCTGTCCCATGCCTTGTGATAGCCTTCATCAGGGTCTCTTTCTTTGAATCAACTGGAATCTTCTGGGACATTAGTTTGGTTCCTGCTCCATCCAGCCTTTAAAGGGAGTGCTAGTGAGGAAGGAGGGAGCTCTGGTAGCCTAGAGGCAACTTTGAGAACTGGGAAATCAAACAGGGCATATGGCTCACTTTCTTGCACTAGGCTCTTGAGTAAGGCTGTCTGGAACCATCCACGCCTGGATATTCCTTAAGCAAATGAAACTCACCGAGTTCAGCAGAGGAAACCACTTTGGACAACATGGACCGGAGAACAGACAGCGGCATAATGGAGAAAATGAATAGCAGCCGGACTGTAAGAGAAATGTTTAGAAATTGTTGGCTATATAAATAAGAAAATTGATGGAGAGTCAATTTAAAATATTGAATCGTTGTCAAGTATTTAATCTATCAACATCCTTGGAAGCTCCGGTGGCTTAGTGGCAAGAAGTTGCACTACAATCCCAAAGGCACATGGTTGAATTCACCAGCTGCTCCGTGGAAGGATAGACAATCTCCTCCCATGTGATTGACTGCATCTGGAAACCTGCCGGAAGTTCAGCTATGGGTCGGTTTTGACTCGATGGAGCGGAGCACAACCACCACCACCATCCTAACACAGTACATCTAAAGACGAAATTAACATGTTGCTGCAAATAACGGCAAAATGTGTTTCTAAGCACGGTCGTCAATTTAAAAGTGTGCAGCAACGTATCTTAATTATTTGTGGGCATCTATTTAACAGATTACAGTAGACCATGAGGCGAGCCAGTTTAAGATTAGGTCACTCTAGAATACTTATTTTAAGGCTGCTATCAATCAACAGTTTGTCTGAGTAAGTGCTATGCTAGGTCCAGGTCTATACAACTGACCAACTGGTCCTGATCTGCTTTTCCCCCCTAACTATAGTTGTTGCTGTAGTGTGCTGTGGCGTGGGAACCGGCCCATTGCTGACCCTCCAGCAGGTTTTCAGAAGCAGTTAATCACAGGGAAGGAGATTGAACATCCTTCTGCTGTGAAGCTGCTGGTGGGTTTGAACCCTGTGCTTTTGGGATTGCAGCACAGCTTCTTGCCACCATAGCTCTAACTATGGTGATAACCTTTGTTTAGCAGCTTGTGATTGTGTATTGGTTCTTTGTTGGTTGGCTTTTGGCTTTTGCTCTTTCCACACTTGGCATTTTCAGTGTTAGTATTTCTTTGTTGCATTGATTCCTTTCTTGGTAAACCAGTTCTACATCACCATCCTTGCCAATCTTTGTGGCTGGACAGCTTCATGAAGAAACTTGCACCTGGCCTGAAATTATGACTCAACAGTCAGTAAAGGCTCTGATGGTGGTGAAGAGTTTAAATATTTGGCTATTATCAAAAGATTTTATATTAAGTTTGAAACTACTAGCTGCCCTAGAGGAGAAAGATTTGGTGACCTAGAAAGACCTTTAACCCCAAACCCACTGCTTTAGGTGGTCTCTAAGTCATTGCAGCCCCTCCTCAGGTTTCTAGTGCTGTAAGTCCTGGTGGGTGGAGATAGCTTTGTTTTTGTCCAAATGGCTTTGAACTGCCAACCTTTGTATTAGCAGCTCAAGACGTAACACACTAGACTAAACAGGGCTCTATCTGTGAAGATTACAGCCTTAGAAATCCTACGGGGCAGTTCTACTCCGTCCTATAAGGTCACAATGAGCCAGAACAGATTCAATGGCAATGGGTTTTATGATTTTGGTGAGTGATACATGTGTAAGTGCTAAGTGAATATTGGCAATTTGAAGTCACATTTCTGTTCCACAGAACAAAGACTTGGTGATTTGCTTCCTGATAAATTCCAGCCTAGAAAATACTATGGGACAGTTCCATTCTGTCACCCACAATCACCACGAGTTGAAAATAGACTCATTGTAGCCTAACAACCACTATAGCAGCCAGTGGCATTTTCAGTTATATGATAAAATAACATTATATTACGTTGGCCTTTAAAGTTTTCCAAGTATTTCCACAAATATTTACTTGGTATTGGCAGTCCTACGGGAGACAGGAGGGAGAACTTGCATTTATCGAAAACTAGACACTGTGCTAATTGTGTCTACTATTCATTTCTACCCTCTGAATTGGGTTTTGCCATGCTAATGACATAGTGTGTATTGTGTTGAGCTGCTCATCAAAAGGTCAGAGGTTCCCACTCTCCACTCCATGGGAGAAAGATGGGCATTCCCTTCTGTAAAGAATTCATCTCAGAACCCCAGTGTAGGGTCACTATGAGTCACACTAGACTCAAGGGCAGTGAGTGGCTCTGGTAGCTTAGTGGCAAGAAGCTGCACTGCAATCCTGAAGGCATGCAGTTCAAGGGCACTAGCTACCCCATGGGAGAAGTATGGGTGATCTCCTGTGTGATTAACTGTGTCTGAAAACCCACTGGAGGGTCAGCTATGAGTCAGTTCCAACTCAATGGTATATAACAACAACAACAATGCCCATTTTACAGATGAGAAAAAGACTCAGTAACTTGTCCTGAGAGCAAGCCCTCAAATTCTGTTTGTTCATTCTGCTTTTCTTCAAAAACACTCTTCACCTTTTCCCTAAGGAACAGGTGGTAAAAAAACTAAACTCATCGTTCCCAGGGTCCCAGTGGGATCGTTCCCACTGAAGAGCTCCGTTTAAGCTCAGGTTACCTCACTACTGTTGAGCCAATTTCAGTACAAAGTGCTGCTATGGGACCAAGTATGACTTTACTAGGGTTCACGCTGTGTCTTGATGGAAGCAGATGGCCTCATTTCCCCCCCTGCAGACTAGTAGGTTCAAACCACCAACCCCTTGGTCAGCAGCCCAAACCTTGCAAATGCTTTTTCATAATAATCTTAAAAAAACATTCAAGGTGATACGATGGTTGAGAGACCAGGCACGTTTATGAAAAGGTAGTTCATTAAAAAAGGCAATTCATGGAACTACCAATTTGCTGAATGATCAACTTTGTAAAACTTTGCTTCAAAGAATTTTCTTAAAGAATTTTCTTCTTGAATATATTTAACACATGTCATTTCCCCACTCCTCCTTGTTGCCATGTCAAGATAAACGAGTCCTGAATAAGGACTAGTGCGCAAAAATGAAACAAAATTCCTATAGCCAGAGCTGCAGCTTTGCCATCAGATGCACAAAGATGCACTTTTTGCAAAATACCATTTTATTTTGTATTGAAAATGCAGCTTTTAGATGGGCACAGTGCCTAACACACAGAACACTTTTTATGCTATCAGGAGGGCTTCTGGGCAACAGTCGACTCTTAGTTAAATTTGGGGAGAGTATAAAGTGATATGGAGGGAGCTCTGGTGGCCTAGTGGCAAGAAGCTGCACTGCAATCTGGAAGATACGCAGTTCAAATCCACCAGACGCTCTGCTGGAGATCTCCTCCTGGACCAGTCGAATCCGATCCGATGGTACACACATGCACAAAAACAATATAATAAATAAAATAAAGTGATATGGAGCTTTGTGACGGCACCGGGTGGTCAGGTTCCCCTTACCTCGTGTTGTTCAAAGGTCAATTGTATTAAAGTTTTCTAACCGATTACATTCAGAATACACTTTTTTTAAAAAAACAAAACAAAAAAAACAAAAACACCCCACTCACCTGACAGCATCATCACCGTCGTTCTGGAAAAAGCAACCAACGCCATTCCACTCAACGTGGTAAACAGGCCAATGAAGGCCATGTGAATATCCTCCATACAGTACGAAAAAATCCAGATTCCCAAGAAACTCGTCACGAAAGAGACGCTGCCCAGCGCCGAGCCGTAGCCAATAAACACCTCATCCCAGCACAGCGGAGCGTCCAGCTCGTAAAGGATGAAAATCGGGGAAATGCCGATTAAGACGACATAATAAGCAATCATGCTGAAAAGCAACAGGCAGAGCAGGGCCCCGCGGCGGCCAGCGGCGTTTTTGAAGAGCAGGTAGGTTCTGAGAAGGAGGCTCTTAAAGGCTTCGGCGCACGATTCCAAAACCTCCCTAGATTGCATCTCTGTGGTGGGTGTGCCCAGGAAAAACAAGATGTAGATCAAGTTAACAGCGATGACCAGAGTGATGATCAGAAACGACCACAGGAAACCTAGCTCTCGGATGAAGTAGCCAGAGGACAGGCCGGTGAGCCCGGTGATGAGGCCCAGCAGGAGGTCCACCACGGCGATGCGCACCGTCTTCTCTTTGTCTTCCTTACACTGGTCCACGATGTAGGCGAAGCTGGCCCCCCAGAAGGTGGTGTAGTTGCCGCAGAGGGCGCCGAGGAAGCTGGACGCCAGCAGGAGCTGGAACGGCAGGGCCAAGTAGACCACCAGGCACAGCCACACGCTGGTGGCCAGCGAGCCCACACAGGACAAGACCATTGGCAGCTTCCTTCCGTAGTGGTCACTGTGAGACAGCAGGATGAAGGTGGACACTATCCCAGGGATCAAGCCACATAGATCCACCTGCAGGCCAAAGAGAGACGCTTTCTTCTGCACTTCCTGCAAAGACAGAGACAGAGAGGTCCGGCTTTGCAGATGCTGACTGCAGCATGCAGGACGACCAACTTGGCTCTTCTTGGTAGGTCGTGTCTGGGAGTTCTGGAATCTGTGTCAGAGCCCTGGCAGTACAGTGATTAATGTGCTCTGGTGCTAACCAGAAAGTCGGATTTCGTACCCACCAGCTACTCAATGGAAGAAAAATATGGCAGCCTGCTTCTGTTTAAAAACAAAAAATAGCCCTGCACGCTATGAGTCAAAATTGGCTCATGGGTTTGGTTTGAGGATTGTCATGTTATTAACTCTTGTTTTAGGACAAATAAATAGGGTATCACATTAAGAAGTCCAACACAACAGTGTCATGTGCTCAGTCTTCTTAAAAACAATTGCTGGCTGAGGGAAGTGGCAGGAAAAAAATCATGTTAATTTGGGGGGTTAGTTTCTGGGATAGTTTACAAAATCTCACATTCTTCTGAGTGAGCACGTGGTGGAAGCCCACAGCCGACCTCATTTTATGGTATTTACTTCACAGACACTGTGAAATTGAAGGTTTCTGGTAACCCTGCCACAGGCATATGTGGGTTACACATACTGTGTTTGCACGTAGTGTCCCTGGCAACATTTCCAACGTTTTCAGAGATTGCAGCGTAAACCTCCCTTCTGGTGGCCTAGTCTGTAGGGTGTGGTGATGCTAACTCAAAGGCCTCACCTCTGGAGGTTTGAATCCACCAGGGACTCCATTGGGAGGGTCAGCTAGGACTTGGTTCCAACTCCATAGCAATGAGTTGGAGTTTGTTGTTGTTTTAATGAAACAAAGTACCGAATCGTGCCTTACTGTGGAGGCCTGGACTCGAAATTGGGCTATGTCTGAGCCCCACCTGTCCTAGAGGAAGGGGCTCAGGGAATAGCGGAGAGCATCCAATATTGGCCTTTGAGCAAAGATGTTCCCTGAGCAGCATCCTGAGACAGGGCCCAACAGTGCCTCCTGGGAAACAAGCAGGCCCCTCTGTCCCCTGTCCCAGCTGCGTGTGGTGTGGTAGTTTCTGATACCCTAGTCGAGAACAAGCCCAGCACCTGCAACAACTCTAAGGGAAGTGATCTAGGGCAGCATGTTCTCTTCAAAAACCCTCAATGAAAAACAAGTCACTCCATTTCAACAGTTTGCAAACATCTCCACAAGGAGACCACTTCTTGGGGCACAGGGGCCCTGGTCAGTGGGACAGTCTGGACTTCAAGTCAGTGCTCATCACCTGCATAGATACAGAGGTCTTAATACCAACGGTTTGGGCCACACTAGACTCCCTCATGCTTCTAGAAGAAGGCACCCACACTGAGTCAATTCTGAGGCACAGTGACACCAGGGGACAGAGTCAAAGGGCCCCACCACGCTGGAAGCAGAATCGCTAGGGAAGCTGACCGGTTCATCCTTCTCCCGTAGCAGCCCAGCATTTAACCACTGTGCCACCAAAACATCTCTGATTTTTGGTAGCCTTTTACAGATCTTGGAAATGAGCTCATCCAAAGTTAAAAACCCAAGTTCTCTGGGTTGATCTGAGCATCCATCTCATTGAGTGTCCTCCCCCAGAACCCTCCCATTTCTCTGAAACAAGAGATCTACAGAACCTCAGCCATGCTCCCTTCTGCTAGTTTTGCCTGTCCACTTTGTCTTGTATTTGTATTCTATTTCCTTCTGCTTTGCGTTCAAAGATCCAGTTTCTCTCAAGCCCACCCCAGCTCTCAACAAGCTCATCTGTCAATGCCCAGGGACTGTGTCTACCCTACTGGCTCATCAGCATTTTCCTCTTTATTTTTCATAAACCAGTTCTATCACTTCCAAAGAGTTTAAGTTCCTCAAAGCAAATACAATTTTCCTCTTTGTTGTCCTAGTTGTAGTTCAGTGGTTAAAACACTCAGCAGCCAACCACAAGGTTGGGGGTTCAAACCCAAAGCTGCTCTAGGGGAGGAAGATGAGGCAGTCTGTTTCCTTAAAAACTACAGCTTTGGAAACCCTATCAGGAAGCTCCCTCTATCTTATGGGGCTTCTATGGGTCAGAATTGACTCAATGGCAGTAAGTTTGGGTTTGGGGTATCCAGTGAAGGATCAACACGGGATAGGAAGGCCCTCAATGAGATGGATGGGCACAGTGATTTCACAATGCACTCAAATATGTCCTAGATGATGAGGATGGTGCAAGATAGGGCAGGGTTCAGGTCTTTAGTTCAAAGGGTTGCTATGAGTCAGACTTGACAGCACAAAATAACAAGTGGTGCAGTTGTTAAGCAATGGATTGCTAACTAAAAAGTTGACGTTTGAACCCACTAGCAGCTCTTTATAGAAAAGATGTGGTAGTCTGCGGTCAAGACGACACTATGAGGCAGTTCTTTTAGAATCAACGTGACAGTAATGGATTACGGTCATTCCTAAAAAAACAGGGGTCATGGTACTAGGGATATTGTAGCTGATGTTAGATGGATCTTAGCTGAAAGCAGGGAATACCAGAAGAATGTCTATCTGTGTTTCATTGATTATGCAAAGGCATTTGACTGTGTGGATCATAATAAACTGTGGCTGACTCTGAGAAGAATGGGAATCCCAGAACATTTAATCGTGCTAATGAGAAACCTATACTTGGACCAAGAGGCAGTCGTCAGAACAGAACAGGGCAACACTGCATGGTTCAAAATTGGGAAGCATGTACGCCAGGGATGTGTCCTATCTCCATACCTTTTCAACCTGTATACAGAGCAGATTATCTGAGAGGCTGGGCTCTATGAGGAGAATTGTGGCGTCAGGATTGGTGGAAGATCTATTAACAATTTGCGTTATGCAGATGACACAACCCTGTTTGCCAAAACTGAGGAGGACCTCATACACTTGCTGCAGAGGGTCAAGGACTGCAGCCTTCGGTATGAACTGAGGCTCAATGTCAAGAAGACAAAGATTCTCACCACTGGACCAATTGGCAGTGTCAGGATGGATGGTGAAGAGATTGAGATTGTTCACAGCTTCAGTTTGCTTGGCTCACGGTCAGCACTCTTGGCACCGGCAGATAGGAAATCAAAAAAACGTATTGCGATGGGAAAGTCTGCTGTTAGGGATCTCTCTAAAGTACTCAAGAGCAATGGTGTCTCTCTGGAGACTAAGGTGCGCCTGATACAGGCCAAGGTCTTTGCAATCACTTGTTATGCATCAGAGAGTTGGACAATGACTAGGGAGGATAGAAGGAGAATTGATGCCTTTGAGCTGTGGTGCTGGAGAAGAGTATTGAATGTACCCTGGACTGCCAAGAAAACAAACAGATTCATCCTGGAGAGGGTTAAACCAGGCTACTCCTTGCAGGCAAGGATTCTGGGGCTTCGTCTGACATACTTTGGACATGTTGTAAGGAGAGACAGGTCCTTGGATAGGGACATCATGCTTGGTAAGGTGGAGGGACCGAGCAGGAGGGGAAGACCCTCTATCAGGTAGACTGATTCAGTGACTCGGGTAATCTGGATGGGTGTGTCAGAGGCCATGCGATTGGCACAGGATAGAGCAGGGATTAGGGCTGTTGTACATAGGGTCGCTATGAGTCGCAAATGACTCGATGGCACATAACAACAACAATGAGCACAAAGCCTTTCTTTAATTAAAAATCCAGCTGCTTGTTGTGTTCTGTAGAGTTGGAACCGACTCATACCTAACTCTTCAGTGAGTTTCCAGAGGCAGTTAATTGCACAGGAGGAGATTGTCCATCCTTCTCCTGCAGAACAGCTGGTGTATTTGAACTGTGTGCCTTTGGGATTGCAGCGTGGTTTCTTACCACTAGGCCACAAGAGCTCTCACATCCAGCTAAACAGCCCTTTCTGCATTGCACTTTAGGGCTAATTTCATTTCTTACCTTCTGGAGTATGAAGATAGGACTGCTTTTGTTTTTCTCACACTCAGAAATGTTGCTGTCGAATGCAATGCTGTAGTTGCTTGTCTCTTCCCATATTCTCCTGTAAATATACTGTGTTGTCAGAGGCATAGTCAAGCTCATAGCAAAAGCACTGAGGAAAATGGCAGGTTCTACAAAGAAGATCTTCATATTGCTTCAGTGGACAAAAGACTCCTAGAAGGAAGATGACAGGAAGTGATGTTACCTTTTTATTTCAAAGACGAGATTTACAAGGACATGAGGATGAAGCTTGATTAATTTTGTGGTTAATTTTTAAACATTTTTAAAAAAATTCCAATTCATAAGCACAAAGCATATCCTAGGGAAAAATTTTTAACTGTGGAGCCCTCAGTGGAGGCCTTAGGTGATGCAAGGAGTTGAAGCACTCTTCTATAACATGTAGCTACTAATAGAACTGTTGGAAATTCGAGTCCACCCAAAGGCACCCTGAAGGAAACAGCTGGCTAATTACTTAAAAACAAATAAAAAACCCCAACCACTGAAAAACCTATGTGGTACAACAAAGAAAGAAGAGTCAGAAACAGGAGGAGGATATAGAGTATGGATAATTATCTGCCTGAGTAACTGCTTCCATTGCCATAAGTCCAGAAACACTGCTTGATGCCCATCTACCATTACTGAATATTTTAAGCAAAGATTCTGTGGAAGAACACTGATCAAAAGGGGGAGGACTGCAAAATAGAACTTCATATTTTCATGAAATGTAGACCTTCTGCAGCCATTGATGCTGGGTGAACCCCAAAAACCATTGCCCTGAGATAAACGTTAAAGCACAAATATCTTCGGAATTCTTCTATAAAGCAAGCAGTGGTTTGTTTTCACTAGTCAAGAATGTCCATCTTGAGCATTGAGCTTTTTAAGAACTGCCTACAGTGCACCATGGACGGCCAAAAGGACAAACAAATACATCTTGGAGAGGGTGCAGCCAGAGTGCTCTTTGGAGGCAAGAATGATGAAGCTGCACCTCACATACGTTGGCGTGTTGCTAGGATGGGCTATTCCTTGGAGAAGGACAAGGTGATAGGAAGGGTGAAGGGTCCGTGAAGGAGAGGAAGACCCTTAACCAGTTGGACTGATACAGTGACTGCTGCGATGGGCTCTTGTGTGTCAGGAAGTATGAGGATGGCACAGGACAGAACAGGGTTCAGATCTTTTGTTCATAGTGTCGCTAGGAGTCATACTCAACTCAATGGCATCGAACAACAACAACAAAAGTATGTGAATGAAAAAACTGCTATGATTTGTAAACTCCCACTCAAATAAACAATACATAAAAGGGAGGAAGGCTGTCTATATGAGGTGAATGAGCTATGGTAGTATAAATAGCACATCAGTCATTGTATTCCTAACCGGAAGGTTGATAATTTGGATCCTCTAGCTGCTCCACTAGTAGGAAGATGGGCAATCTCCTCCTGTAAAGATTTACAGCATTGGGAACCCAATGGAAGGCTGCTATAAATGGAAAGCAGTATGTTATTTGGGATAAAAGTGATAATAGCCATTCCAAAGAGTAGACAGGAAACACAAGGGACAATTGATGAGAAACAACTGGGATAGGAGGGTGAGAATGGACTCACAACTCAAAGAAGGTAATCAATTTACGGAACAGTGCCTAAGGCAATCGCTGAATTGGGGTATGTTCTGCTGTGTATCTTGTCAAGAACAGAAAATAAAATGATGATAATAAAAAAGATAAAATTCTGTGCGTGGAGCAAAACTGGGAGTACAGCACTGCAAACAGTCCTACTCTGTACCAGGAAGCCGGTTGGAGGACTCTGTAACCTGAGATGGTCTATTTTTTCCATTAGAATTCAAACCGCAAACTCTGACCACCTAGGTTACCCAGGGACTGCTGGAAGGTTCCCACACTGTGTCTCGCCGCCAGCCACTTTCCCTAAGGTAAATAAACAAGGAGGCTCCTCATGGGTCACAGCGTTGTGTAATTGTTTGCTATTACTCATTACAATAGCAGCTCACAATCTAAAAGGGGATTTTTTTCTCTCTCTCTTTTAAACTCACCCCACGATTACAATCCTCCTGCCAGGTTAGGCGCAGGGTCTGAGCATTGCCCGGGGCAGGATATTTGCGGCCTGTCTTCCTCTCTTCCTCGGATGCCCTGCGCTCCCGCAGCGACCCGGGCTGCCGGCCAAGCTCAGCGGGGAACACTGGCGGTAGCCGCGCGGAAAGGGGCTGAGACGGCTCCGCGGGGCCAGCGCCGCGCAGGGGACAGGTGTACGCGGCCAGAGCAGCCCTTTGCTTCTTCAGGCTCGGCCTCCGCGAGCTCGAAGGGCGGTAGAATGCCGGCGGGCCGCGGGGCTGTCAGTCACTCCGTGGGCTGGTCGGCCGGGCCATCGCCGGGAGGTGACTGCAGCCGCCCCCGGGAGGTGGCAGAGCTGCTGGGCCTCGGGCCAAAGCAGAGCCCTGCCCCGCCCCGCCCGCCGGCTGAGTCTCGCCGAGCTCTGCCCAGTCCTTAGTGCCCCGCCTCCTATCTACACCCTGTCTCTTCATTTGCAAAGCTCCTTCTCGTCAACACTCAACCCAAACCCTTCAATGCCGAGCCCCGCCCCGCCCAGGCCTCCGAGCTCCGCCCCTCTAGTGGAGACCCGCCCATCCCCTTTAGAGTTGCGTTCCTCCTGGGCATAGCCACGCCCCACAGCTCATAGCCCCGCCCCAAGATCCTCCTCCCCGCCCCGGGCTATTTGTGGTTGGTCAGACAGAAGTGAAAGCTCAGTGTTTACTCAGTGTAGAAGGAGGTGCTTTAAGGTGGCGTCTTGGGGTTCCTTTAAGACCTCCCAAGTCTCAGTTTCTGGGTCCAAGTTTTTCGGTAGCCTACAGTTGGAACGTAACGCATTTATTTATCCGACGGCTTCTGGCATCATCCTAGTCTGCCCTTGAAAAAGTGTCCTTCAGAGAAAGAAAGGGGAGGTCCTTGAAAAGGGGGTGCTTTGTGGTAGTGTCATTGTGGTCAGGACCTAAGGTAGATTATTGCCTTTCTGTGCACCTCCAGGTTTTAATTGGCCAAGTGTAGGTAATGCACAGACTCAGAGGACTGTTGTAATCGAACACTCCTCATGTGGATACTGCACAGCCCCTGGGCATCAGGGGAGCTCCAGTCAGGCCCACCAGGAACCCGCCATTAGGCTTTGCAGGGATCCACACCATGGGGAAAAGAGGGGCTTCTCAGTAAGAAAGTAACATATTTCCAAAAGGCCTGTGTTCACTGATTTAGGGGAACCCCTGGGTTGGGCAAAGGGCTTAAGCATTTAGTCTAATTGAAAGGCTGGATGTTAAAAACCACCCAGAAGTCCCTCTCAAGAAAGGTCTGGTGATCAACTTCTAAAAACTCCAATCTTTGAAAGTCCCATGAAGCACAGATTTAAATCTCACACGTATTTTATTAACATTTTTAAAAGGTCAAATATGAACTGGAAAACTAAACTGTTACACAGATTTCTGCGAATATAGAATGTTTATAAGCCCCTTGCAATCACCTCTTCAGTTTCTGTTTCTGTAGGATCTAAGTTATCTCCTGTGATGGGCTTGGGTGAGTTGTTGTTTTGTTGTTATGTGTCATAGAATACAACTTATAACACCTTCCGAACAACAACAGATCTGAACCCTGTCCTATGCCTTCCTCATTCTCATCATCATCACTGATAAACTTGAAACCATTGTGGGAGTTATTGTGTTAATTAATCTCATTGAGGATCTTCCTCTGTTTCACTGACCCCTCCACCTTTCCAAGCATGATCAAGCTTTGCCATGCTTACCTCTGAGGAGCATTCTAGCTCTTTCTCTCTCCATGACGTATTTTTTTGGAGGCTCTGTGGTAAAAGACTACACTGCATTCGCAAAGGCACAAAGTTCAAATCTACCAGCGGCTCTGTGGGAAGAAGGATAGGCCATCTCTTCCTATACAATTTAACTGCCTCTGAAAACGTGCTGGAGGGCTGACTATTGATGAATTCCAACTCAAGGGCACACAACAACACCTTAGGTGAGAGTTGGAATAAATTTGACGACAACTGGTTTTTGGTTTAAGAAAACAGGACTTTGGCTGTAGATTGGACACTGTGAGGGAGCAGGGCCCATTCATACTATGATTGTTGTTGTTGTTGTTATGTACCATCGAGTCAGTTGAGACTCATAGTGACTGTATGTATAAGAGCCCTAAACGCTGCTCTATCTTGTGCCAACCTTGCGGTCTCCAACACACTCATTCCCACCACCCCAATCACAGAACCAATCCATCTCATCGAGGGGCTTTGAGAATCTTAATATTTAAGTGAGACTAAACAGAAGCTACAGCTACCATTAATAAGGAGGCAGTAGTCAGTCATATTAGCTATTTTTTTAAAAAATCAGGTTTTTTGGTTTTAGATTTTGCCTGTGTTTCACCTTCCACCTTAAACACAGTAAAATATTATTTTAAAACCCAACAAACCACACAGGCTAGGCTGGTGAGTCAGCTCAATCCCAAGGTTTATCTTGTTGGTTTATCAGGGGAGGATGAGTTAGAATCACAGTCATGATGCTACGGTACACCTTCTGACCTTGACCAGAGCCATCCTTTGGGAGAAATGACTGTTTACTTTTACATGAAAATATCTGGTCCTAGAGCTGCAATATCTCCTCGTTCAGTTGTTCCATTGCTACAGCTAACATGTGCCTTCAGGTTTCATGAGTTTGTTTGGATTTCAACAATACTTTCAACCTTTAGCCCTGAGATTCAAACTTCCTGTTTTCTGCAGAAGGCTCACCAAGGCAGAAGTTGAAACCTCAGGCCAACGAACCAACCAGATGTTTCACTTTCTCTTCTGTTGTCAAGCAGTAAACCGAATTCAATGAGCACATCTGGAGGTGGGAGATGGAGTGGGTAGAGAGATGAGGAGAGGGTAAAGGGGTGTGGGATTGGAGTTGGTAGGTAGAGAGTGAGGGTGAGTGGGTTTTTTGTCCAAGAAAGAGAGCTCTCAGAGAATGAAGAAATGACTTTTTTTTTATCATTAGTGAGATGAAAGTTCAAATTTGATGTATTTGCCTAGTGATTAAAACAAAACAAAAACCCAAGCACTCCACTATCAGATTGATTAAGGCTCACAGTAACCCTATCAGACAGAGCAGAATTATACACAGGGTTTGAGGCCATAATCTTTATGGCTCTCCATTCCTAATTGCTACTGAGTCAGAACCGACTCACAGCTGGTTCTCCAGCAGGATTTCAGAGGCTTTAAATCAAATGGAAGGGGATTGCCCATCTTTCTCCTAAGGAAAACTGGTGGATTCAAACTGTTCACTCCCTAGCCACTAGGCCACAGAGTTCGGTCGAGCTTGTCAGAGGGTGTAAAGATGGCACAGCATATAGGACAAGGTTCAGATGTTTGGTTCATTGGATTGCTATAATTTATAGCTATACCTAACAACAGCACCATCAACAATCTTTATGGAGAGGAGATTTGGTGACATGGTGTGAAATGTACTGTTGTTGTTGTTATGTGCCGTTGAGTCGTTTCCGACTCATAGCGACCCTATGCACAACAGCCCTAAACCCTGCTCTATCCTGCGCCAACCGCACTGCCTCTGACACACCCATCCCAATTACCCCTGTCACCGAATCAATCCATCTCATAGAGGGTCTTCCCCTCCTGCGCTGTCCCTCCACCCTCCCAAGCATGATGTCCCTCTCCAAGGACCCGTCCCTCCTGGCAACATGTCCAAAGTATGTCAGACGAAGCCCCAGAATCCTTGCCTCCAAGGAGTAGCTTGGTTTAATCCTCTCCAAGATGAATCTGTTTGTTTTCCTGGCAGTCCAGGGTACATTCAGTACCCTTCTCCAGCACCACAGCTCAAAAGCATCCACTATCCTTCTGTCCTCCCTAGTCATTGTCCAACTCTCTGATGCATAACAAGCGATTGCAAATACCATGGCCTGTATCAGGCGCACCTTAGTCTCCAGAGAGACACTGTTGCTCCTGAGTACCTAGGCTAACTAAAAAGTAGGCAGTTCAAATCAACCAGAGAAAGATGGGCGTAAGGATTTTACAGCCTGGTAAACCTGATGAAAGGTCCCTGTGAGTTAGTTAGAATTGACAGCAGTGGGTTTAACCTTTACAGAAAAGCCTGCTTCCTCATTTTCTCTGAAGAGTGGCTGGTGGGTTGGATTTGCTGACCTTTTTGGCCAACAGCCCAGAAGCTTAATCCACCAAGTCACGGAGATTTATTTTACACCACAATAGGTGAAATAGGATTTGGCACTTGTTGAATATTCAAGAATGTTTGGATTCACCTTTGAGTCTTCCTGGATCAGACACACGCATCCACCGAGTCTCAGAATTTAGAGAAGAGCCTGGCAATAAATCCAAGTTGGTGTTTCTTCCTGTGATCACCTCAACACACCATCACTTCCCTTTTCTTCTTGTTGCTCTTGTGTACTGTCAAGTTGGAACCAAGCCATGGCTGATCCTCCAGTGGATTTTTGGAGGCATTAATAGCATAGGTAGAGATTGCCCGTCTTCCTCCCACGGAGCAGCTGGTGGATTTGAGCCACGTATCTTTGCACTGGCAGCACAATGCCTTCCCACAAAACTGCCAAAGCTCCCTTCTTCATAAGAGAGTCAGTCCTAGTTTTTAAGGGATGTTGGTGGGAGTAGTGGAGTGTGTAATATCAGCAAAACCCCAAAACCATTGCCTGTGAGTCAATTCTGACTCATGACCACCCTTCATTTGGTTTCTAAGACTACGAATAATTACAGAAGGAGAGTAAGCTGTTTCTTCTGCAAACGGGTTAGTGCGTTCAGTCTGCTGACCTTGGATTTGCAGCCCACCACATAGTGCACTGTTCACCATGGTTCCTAATTAAGGTCACAGCATAAGATAAATGTATGAGTGCCTGAGTCCAAAATATAGATCATCTTTGGAAGATCTTTATCTACAGCCCCTTGTCAGAGACCACCCGTCTCTTACCTGGATTCTGACAACCATTCCTAATTTGGAAGCTACACTTCAACTTATGAATCATTTTGACCCAGTTTCCAAGGGATCTTGCTGACATAATAGTTAAGTGCTGAACTGCAAACCAAAGGTTGTAGTTCCAACCCACCCAGCAACTTAATAGAGAAAACATTGCATGGTCGGCTCTCACAATTATTAAAAACCAAATAAATCAGAGGCAGTCCTTGAGGCTGAGACCCATTGTCCTCCACAGATACATAATAAAGTGCTTTTATGAATATTGGGAAAATACATACATACATACATATATACATACATAAATACATAGATAAAATTTTTTTAAAAGCCAAAAAAAAAAATCAAGAGAAAAGGAAGGAAAAACCCACTAAAACCATTGCCATTATGAGCCTCCATTGTCAACAGCACTTAACAACAACAGCAGCATAGAGAGTTGGCCTAGTGGACAGAAAGTGATGCTACTAAGCCAAAGGTGGGTGACTTTAATCTGCAGCTCCCAGACCTGTTTTTAGTCAAACATTCTTCCAGGTTGTATAGCCCTGGTCTGTCCACTTGCTATACAGAGGTAACTCATGGTTGCTGTGAAGATGAATACCGTGACAGTAATGTGTCAAATGCAAGAATGGTTATTCATGGCTGACAGTGTTTGGTGGAGATCCCTGATAAAACAAGCTTGGAAGCAGGAGTGGCATCCAATTCTGAAATAGCTTGCCACCAGAAACCCTTTGAATCTGGAGAAAGGACGAAAGTTATACAAGTGTTCAGGTCTTCATTCATAGCGTCATTATGAGTCGCCTACAACTCGACGGCACTTAGCAACACCACCATCACCAACAACAACAACATGAGCCTCCACTGGATTTCCTAGCATGTAAATATTTTCTTCTTCCTTAGAGCTGTTGGATTTGAACCAATATCATGTGTAGTTCTCTATGTCACTAAAACTCCTGAAGTGAATATTTTAGCCTAGAAAAAACTGTGGAAAAGTACTATTTGCCACATGGAGTCAACTGTAATTTGAAATCTACTTGAAGCCACCCAACAACTACCCTTTATCCACACAGAAACAAAGTATAATCTTTATGTAGAGCTAAGATCTCGTCCCTTTGCCAGAAATCCTTCAAATGCTCCTTTATTGAGTTCAGAACACAACTCAGTATCCTTACCGTGGCTCACCACTGAGCCACTAGAACTAAAAGTGATGAAGACATTGAAAACACATAACAACAATGACTGAACAACATGATAAACGTAATTGTTGTTCTGAACTATACATGTAATGAATATTGTAATGGCAAATGTTTTGTTGCATGTATATTTACCATCATTCTTTTAAAATGTAAAAATAAATTTTTAGCGAGCTCTGGTGGCCTAGTGGCAAGAAGCTGCACTTCAATCCTAGAAGTATGAGGTTCAAATCCACCAGATGCTCTGCAGAAGAAGGAGGGGCAATCTCCTCCTGTACCAGTCAGATCTGATTTGATGATACATGCACACAAAATAATAAAAAAATTTTAAAAAATTTAAAAAAATGACAAATTGAAAATGTAATTAATTGAAAGATACTGGATCTATAAATAGAATACTTAAACTTATAATTTTAAATGTAAATCTTAAAAAATATCCTTACTATGGCTCAAAATAGTTGTATACTCAACCCATATACAATATATTTTTCTGTATTCACTGCTTTTTCAATGATAAAAACCCCTCTTGAGTTGATTCTCACTCACAGAATCGCTGCCTCATCTTTCTCCCTCAGAATGGCTGGTGGGTTTGAACCACCAACCTTTGGGTTTATGTGAGAGTCTAAAATCATAAACAGGGCATTCTAAAACTGGAGTCTTAACTCCATTTTATAAAGTCTTGGCATGAATCTGAAATCTATTTGAATTATTTTTTTTCTGAAATTTCTTTAACCTTGCTCTGTAGATGGTACAGATCAAGGCCTCAAACCATTTCAAAACTGTTCTCTCAAACACCGTAGGGATGCACAGGGCCACTGCAGACCTAGGCATGGTAGAGGCTTGCAACCATTTGAATTTGTTTGTTTGATTGATTTTTAATTGTCATGTTAACTAAAGTTTACAGTACAGTTGGATTTTCATTCATTCACTGTTGCACAATTTCCTCCCTCCCACACCCCAGGCCACTTTACAATGCACCTCTTATTCTAGGCTGCTGTCATACAAATAATGCCTAATTATATATTCCTTTTAAACAGTTCTTTCCTTCATATCTTCCAATGTAGTGTTCGTTACCCATCCACTCTTTTCGTAGTAGTTTCTTCCCACCCTCCCCTCCATGTCAGTCCTGCTTTATAAGAGTGCAGTTATGCAGAATTTGGCATTTTGTGACTGAGATATCTCACTCAGAATAATGTCCTCCAAGGTCATCTATGTTGTGTAATGTTTTACAAGTTCTTGTAATTGTTTTTCAGTGCTGTGCAGTATTCCATCATATGAATATAGCATAGCTTTCCTATCCATTTGTTTGGTGATGGGGACATGGGTTATTTCCATCTCTTAAATATAGGTGTGCATACATGTTTGGTTGGTGGCTCTGGTTTCTGTAGGGTTTATTTCCAGTAGTGGAATTGCTGGCTCAAATGGCATTTTTATTTTCAATTTTTTGAGAAATCTTCATAGTGGTTGCACCATTTTACACTCCCATCGACAGTGAATAAGGGTTCCAATCTCTCTGAAACCTCGCCAGCACTTGTTTGCTGCTCTGTTGAACTTTGTTAGCGTTGCTGGGGTGAGATGATATCTCATAGTTGTTTTGAGAGCTCTCTCTGAGAGCTAGGGATTTTGAATATTTCTTCATGTGTTTGTTTGCCATCTGAATGTCTTCTTTGGTGAAGTGTCTGTTCATATCCTGTGCCCATTTTGCATTTGGGTTGTTTACCTTTTTTTCTTATTGAGGTACTAGAATATTCTATAAATGTTAGATATGAGTCCCTTATCAGATATGTCATTACCAAATGTTATTTCCCAGTCTGTGGCTTTCCTTTTTACCCTGTTGGAGAAGTTTTTTGATATCATAATTTGATTCTTAGAGCGTCTCATTCATCTATTTTGTTCTCTCCAGGTTGTGGGTCCATTTGGTTTTTTGTTATTATTATTATTATTTTATTATTGTTTTCATTTGGAGTTTTAGAAGCTGTCTTTCCAAATGTCAGCATCTTCAGTCTTGGTGCTAACTTGGGTCATACACCTCAGGACAACATTCTTTGGCTCTGAGGTCTGGCCTGTGTAGGCTATCTGTGGTGCCATGGACTTACTATTCAAAATTACTTTCTCAGCTATCTCCTTTAACTTTCATGACATAGCTTGGTGGGATATAGATAACCCATATAGATATATGGGCTGTATATAGATAACTCAAGATAGAATTGGTCAATTTTGCCCTCCCACCAGGATGAAATTGAGCAGGTTTAATAGTGAAGACAGGAATCTCACTACCAGAAAAGCAGCAGCAGCAGAGAATGCAGCATACATCCTCAGGGCCAGAAATCCTTGCACCCAGTCACACCAAGTTCCACAGACTAGCATGAGATAGAGCTGACTTGGAACTGCTGCTCTGCAGAATTAGAGCTGGGGTCTCCAACCAAGCTTGCTGGAGGACTGGGGGAGAAGCAGACTCTGTGATGTCGCTCTACCCACCCCACCATCAGAGTCTCCCCTACCTCATCCCCCAAGAAACATACATGTCTTAAATTAGAGATTATTTGAAAAGAAATAAGAACAGGGAACAGTGCAACTATGACATAAATAATTCATATTCATGGCTTTAGAAGAAAACTTTGGACATCTTCAAAGAGTGACATTTTCTGATTGTCTCCACACACTTTCCATTTGAGTCAGCTACCTTGTGACAGGATGACATTGCCACAGGTTGCCCTAGATGAGATAGGAAGGAAGACAACTAGAGACTGTTAAAAGGTTCTTTATCTAGAAAAGTTATCCTGAGAATAGAGAAGCAAAGGCACTGAAATGCAATGAGGAACTGAAAGGAACTACTGCGTCAACCGAACTAAAACCAGACTCACATGACAGCAGAGGCCTTCAAATGCCATCTATTTGTCTCACGACTTTGCTGTTACTGTCAGGTGCCACCTCGTCAGCTGGACTCACAGCGACCCAGTGTACAGCAGAGCAAAGCCCTGCCAGATCCGGCACCTTCCTCACAACCTCTCCTGTGCTCGAGCCCATTGCTGCTTACAACTGCGTCCCCAGCCTCACACACAAGAAAATGGAAACCGCGGATGAATTGGCTGTTTGGTTGGCCCAGACCCCTCCCTGCACAGCCCTGTGGTGAGAGGCAACAGATGGGAGTTCCTAGTGGCATTGCCTAGCAGGAACAGCTCCATTTTCTGCAGTGGCTCCAGGAAGGTCAAACGAACTGTCTCCCTCCTGCTCTGTCTGACCTCATTGCTGCTAAGGTTGCTGCATTCCCAAGGTCTTGTGAGGAGACACCCCAAGGTCAAGTGAGGACACACAGAAATTCCATGTTGCTCTGATATATCCCTGGAGGTTTTAAAATGAAACATCCATTGCCTTCAAATTCATTCAGGCTTACAGCATCTCTGTAGAATAAAGCAGGGCTGCCCCACAGGGTTATCTAGGGCTGTCATCCTTCTCCTGGCTAGTGAGTTCAAACCCATGACCTTTTGGTTAGCAGTCAAGTGCTTAACTGAGAGGCCAGGGCTGGCTCCATCCCTTCAACTCTTTTTTTTTTTTTTTTAAATTTTACTATGCAGTATTTGTTCTTTTGTGATATTTTACTCAGTATAATGCCCTTCAACTCTTTAAAACCTATTTTTTATTTGGGTGAAAATTTACAAACTCCATTCTGTTGAATGGTTTTCCATTCAATAGACATTTTGTTTTATAACATTAATTACTGTAATTTATTAGTTACAAAGTCCAGTTGACCCTTTATTATGTACTGCTTTCCCTTTTATCCAATTTATCTCTTTATTAATGTTCACCTCTCTCTCTCTCTCTCTCCAACCCTAGTAATCATTGGATTCCCTATCTGTGTGTAAACCTTTCCTCAGCTTTTTATGATAATGATCTTACACCATAATTGTCCTTTTGTAACTTATTTGTTTTATGTTCATATTATAATTTTTTTAAAATATTAATTGGTTTACTTACAAAGTTCATATACATTGTTTTTCACACCATTCTTCATTCACATTATGTTTCATACAATCATTCTCATGTATTATGTTTTTTTTGTTTTGTTTTGTTTCTTTTATTTTTCTTTTTTTATTGTTTTTTTTTGTTTGTTTGTATTTGTTCATGTATTATGTTTTATAAAATTAAGCACCATTGGTCCTTGCCCATCATTACCCTGTTTTTTCACCCAGATCCTTCCCATTTCCTTGCCCCCCCTCCCTCCACTCACCAAACTGCAGCTCTGTGGTTTCACTCCTACCCATCCTCAGCCCCTCACTCTCTTCCCTCCCCCCACTTCTATGTTTATGATAATGGTCTTACACAGTATTTGTCCTTATGACACTGTGTTAGTTCACTCCGCATAATGCTCTCCAGTTTCTAGCCATAACTTGTTCTAGATCCATCCATCTTGTGCAGTATTTCATGAATTCTTGATCGCTTTTTAGTGATGCACGATACTCCAGTTGTGTGAATGTACCAGTTTCTTTAGCCATTCATCCATTGATGGACATTGGGTTGTTTCCAACTCTTTGCCATTGTAAATAATGTGGTAATAAACACAGGTGTGAGTATATCAGTGTGTGTCATTGCTCCTCTTTTTTTCTTTTTCTTATAAATGAAAGGAAATATCTGGGGTTTTTTTACAGCATTATTCTCATTTGATCATGGGTTTTTCTGCTTCTTCAATTCTTTGACTCAGAGGATAAAGTTGTAACATGCAAGAACATGGATGTATATGATTCTAGAATACTTCCTCCTCCTCCTCTGTACCTTAAGGAGCTCTGGTGGCCTAATGGTAAAAAGCTGCACTGCAATCCCTAAGGCACATGGTTTGAATCCATCAGCTCCTTTGTGAGAGAAAGACGGGCAATCTCCTTCCATATGATTTACTGCCTCGGCAAACCCACTGGAGGATCAGCTATGGACCAATTCTGACTTGATGACACACATCAATAACAATCACATACCTTACTGCATGCCCCCAGGGATTAAGGGTAATAACAGTGACCACACCTAAAAAGAAAGTGACTTACCTTTGAAAAATCAGCCACTTCAAACCCTATGGATCCTCACACTCAGGGAACAACTACGGATCTGTGCTGACCTCAGGAATTAACAGCAGGTTGGAGATCTGTGAGGCTCAGATTCTGTTTAAGGGAACAGACAGAAACAAGCACACTAGAAGAATTCAAAGGCTCTGTTACACCCCAAACAGCCCTGGTGCTGTAATGTGTAATGTGTCAACTGAAAGGGCCGTGGTTGGAATCCATCAGCTTCTGTGAGGAAGAAAGATGGATAATGCCCTCCTGAAAAGATTCACAGCCTCAGAAACATGATGCAGGGTCAGAATCAACTCAATAGTCATGTGTTTATCTACAGCATTAGGTATGAGTGTTGTTGTTGTTGTTATGTGCTGACTAGACCCTTGTGACTCATAGTGACCCTACGTACAACAGCTCTGAATCCTGCTCTATCTTGATCCAACCTTATTGTCTCTGGCACATCTACCCTCTTTACTCCAGTCACTGAATCAATCCATCTCATCCAGGGTCTTCCTCTTTTGTGCTGTCCCTCCACCCTCTCAAGTATGATGTCCCTCTCTAAGGACTGATTCCACCTTGCAACATGTCCAAAGTATGTCAGACATTCAAAGTATGTCAGAATCCTTGCCTCCCAGGAGCAGCTTGGTTTCACCCTCTCCAGGACGAACATATTTGACCCTCTAGCGGTCCATGGTTTATCCAATACTCTTCTCAAGTACCACAGCTCAAAGGCATCTTCTCCTTCTATCATTCCTAGTCATTGTCCAGCTTTGTGATGCTTAGCAAGTAATTGCAAAGACCATTAGTCTCCAGAATGATATTGTTGCTCTTCAGTACTCTGGAAAGGTTCCTGACAGACTTTCCCAATGCATTTTGTCTTTTGATTTCCTGGCTGTTGGCACCAAGACTGTTGATTGTGGAGATAAGCAAACTGAAGCTGTTAACAATGCTACTCTCTTCACTGTCTATCTTGATGTTGCCAATTGGCCCAGTGGTAAGAATCTGTTTTCTTGAGGTTGAGGTTGAGCTTGAATCTATATTGAAGGCTGTAGTCCTTCACCTTCTACAGAAAGCTTTCAGATCCTCCTCAGTTTCAGCAAGCAAGGTTGTGTCATCTGCATAACACAGTTTGAGGAATCTTTCTCCAATCCTGGTGCCACGCTCCTCCTCATAAAGCCCAGCCTTTCAGATTATCTGTTCCTCATATAGATTGAAAAGTATGAGATAGGACACTAGGTATGTGTGTACCTTGCAATATTGTGCTTTGCTAACTGTAATAATTTTTTTATAAATTAATATATTCAAGTTCAAAATAAACTGCCAGTCCACAATTAGGAGTAAGTTCTGTTGACTTACTGCATCGCTTGCTATGCTGCTAACCCCAAGGTCAATGGTTCTAACCCATGAGCCACTCTGAAAGAGAAAGATGAGGTGTATTTCAGTTCCAACATGATATTAAGAGAGCTTTGGTGGCATGGTCCACAGGGAGTTATGCTGCTAACCCAAAGGCTAAGCTAGTCTGTGAGTTTGAATCCACCAGCACCTCTTTGGGAGAAAGATGTGCAGTCTCCTTCTGTGTAACTTACAGCCTTAGAAACCCAGTAAATGGTCAGCTCACATTACATGCATATCAGCTCAATCCGTGACATGTGTGTAATGTCAGTGTGCTGAGACGTTAACTGAGAAGCCATTCTGGTAAAGAGGGATACACAGAAATGTTGTCAGGTGCTATCAAATTGGCTCTGACTCATCCTGATGCTATGCACAACTGAATGAGACCCCGCCCCATCTTGTACCATCCTCAGAATCTCTGTTGTGCTTAAGCCCATTACTGCAGTCACTGTGCCACCAATCCTTCTCATTTTGACAGTCTCCCTCTTCTTTGTTGGCCCTCCATCTTCTCAAGCATGATGTCTTTTTCTAAAGACTGGCTTCTCCTAACAACATGCCCAAATACGTGAAGCAAGGACAGAATGGTTTGCTCTTTCAGCATTTTGTGCTGCATATTCAGTATTCTTCACCAACACCACGACTGAAAGGCATCTGGGTCTTTTTTTTTTATTGCCCAACTTTCACATATATAGAAAACAACTGAAAACACCATGGCTTCGGTCAGACGCACCTTATTCTTTAAAGTGACACCCTTACTCTTTAGCACTTTAAAGACATCCTTGTTGTTGTTGTTGTTATATGCCATCGAGTCGTTTTCGACTCATAGCAACCCTATGCACAACAGCCCTAAACCCTGCTCTATCCTGCGCCAACCGCACTGCCTCCGACACACCCATCCCGATTACCCCTGTCACCGAATCAATCCATCTCATAGAGGGTCTTCCCCTCCTGCACTGTCCCTCCACCCTCCCAAG
>NW_006399884.1:7674752-7676089 GCF_000299155.1 Elephantulus edwardii | reverse complement strand
GTCAGTTGGCCAAGTGGTTGTTTTCCAGATTTCTTGGCACAACTTGGTGAGCACATCCAGGGCAACATCTGTTATCTGAAATACTTCAATTGGTATATCATCTATTCCTGGGGTCTTATTTTTTGCTATTTCCTTCAAAGCAGCTTGAACTGCTTCCTTCATCACCATAGGCTCTTGCTCATATGTTATTTCTTTAAATTCCTCTGTATGCTGCCTTTTAAATCTTCTGTTCACCATACCTATTCAGTCTGTATGGTGAGCAAATAATCCAAGAATGAAGATGTCCACGCTGCACTGAAGGTATTGACAAAAAATAAGGCCCCCAGAATTGATGAAGACATCCTTAGGAGCAGATTTACCCAATGCAATATGTTATTTGATTTATTGACTGCTGCTTTCAGAGACATTGATTATGCTTGTGTATGAAATTAAATTCTTGGCAACTTCAATCTTTTCCCTTTATAATGATGTTGAGTATTGATCCTAAGATGAGTATTTTTGTTTTCTTTATGTTGAAATATAATCCATATTGAAGACTTTTTTTGAAGTCTTTGATCGTCAGTAAGTGCTTCAAGTTCTCTTCACTTTCAGTGAGCAAGGATGCAGAATGTAACTTGTTGATGGGTCTTCCTCCAAATCCTCTGCCATATTCTGTGTATTCCTTCCATCTTCTTTTGATGCTTCCTACGTCATTCAATAGTCTGCCTAATGAATCATTCAGAATTGCACCTTGAATCTCTTCTTTACTTCTTTTAGCTTTAGACATGTTGAGTGTATTCATCTCTTTCGGTTTTCTAGCTCCAAGCCTTTGCACATTTTGTTATAATAATTTGCTTTATCTTCTTGTGCTGCCTTTTAAATCTTCTGTTCACCATACCTATTCAGTCTGTATGCTGAGCAAATAATCCAAGAATGAAGATGTCCACGCTGCACTGAAGGTATTGACAAAAAAATAAGGCCCCCAGAATTGATGAGATACCAGTATGGGTGTTTCAGCAAACAAATGCAGACCTGAACATGATCACTCATCTATACCAGGAAGTTTGAAAGACAGCAGGTACCTTCACAACTGATTGGAAGATTAGCCACAGTTTGTTGTGATCCACACAGTCAAATGCCTTTACTTAGCCAAAGAAACACAGCCATTCCTCTGGTGCTCTTTGCTTTCTGCCAAGATCCATTTGACATTGGCAATAATATGTCTAGTGTCACGACCTTATCTAAACCTACTTGGTACTTCTGATAGTTCTCTGTCAATGTACTGCTCCAGTCGTTTTTGGATAATCTTCAGCAGGATTTTGCTTATGTGTGACATTGTTTGATAATTTCTTTTTTTT
>NW_006399884.1:7669413-7672127 GCF_000299155.1 Elephantulus edwardii | reverse complement strand
ATGAATGGAAACCCAAAATCTCTGTAAATGTTTATGAAAATTAATAAAATATAATTATAGAAAAAAAATTCCTATTTGATCATGCTAATGGCATTTGTAAAAATCTGTTTCTGCTGCTTCTTCTCCCGCTTCTGCCTTCTTGCTTTTCCTCACGAGGACTTCTTTTCCCATTTGCTATTTGCCTCTGCACATCATGATAAGCAGACTAAAGGACTGCATTCTCCTTGGATCCACAACACCCACGGGAGCTACAGCCAAGAAATCAAACACTGTATTGCGTCGGACACATCTGCAAAGACCTCTTTAAGATGCTAAACAGCGGGATGTCACTTTGAGGACTGACACACATCTGACCCAAACCATGGCATTTTCAATTGCCTGGTAGGCATTTGAAAGCTGGACAATGAACAGGAAGACTGAAAAAGAATCACTATCTTTGAATTGTGGTGTTGGTGAAGAACGGTGAATATACATTAGCCTGCCAGGAGAATGAACGCATTTGTCTCAAGAGAAGAAGTGCAGTCTGAATGCTCCTTCAAAGCCAGAGTGGCAAGACTTTATCTCATGTAATTTAGACATGTGATCAGGAGGGGGCAGTCCCTGGAGAAGGACATCATGCTCCATAAAATTGAAGGTCATTGAAAAAGAGGAAGAACCTCCAGGAGATAGCATGATGCTATGTCTGCAACAATAGCAGGGAGTGTGAGGACAGGCCCAGGATCTGATGTGCATGTCTTTGCTGTGTGTTGGAAGAGACCGATGACAGTTAATGACAACAGCATCTTTGCCCAGAGGTCACTGCTCTTGAAGCAGTCATTGTTAGGAAAGGTTATCAGCAAAACATGTGCTTTTTGAGACCTTATCTCTGGGGACACCTCTGGCCTCGGATAAGGAGCCTTGACTTCTGTGAGCCACCTGGGAGCACTACCCTGTAAGAATGCCTTAAACACACAATTTTATGGATTGAAGGAGGGATAGGTAAAGGAAAGGGGAAACATCCTGTCTGAAAAGGCATGTATATGAACTTTATGAACTTTGTATGTAAACCAGTATAAAATAAAAAAGGGAGGAGGGAAAGAAAATCATTGAAAAAACTAGGAGCGCTGGTGGCTCACTTGTTAAGATGTTGCACTGCCGACCCAAAAGCAGATGGTTTAAACCTACCAGCTGCTCCACAGAATAAAGATGGGCAATCTCCTCCCATGTGGTCTACAGCCTCAAAGACCCAATGGAGGAGGTGGGAGGGTTCTCAATGGCAAACGAATGAGTGAAGGAAACCAAACACTTAGATACAGGTTCCAGAAAGGCCCTTGCTTTAACCCTTCCTGCGTACTTCTTTCTTTTTCTTCTCTGGTCCCACAGTGTTGTTGGCACTTAACAATTTCCCTTAGGAGGGAGGAAAAGGAGGCCTAGTGGCACAGCGTTAAAGTGCTCAGCTGCTGACAGATGTGTGGTTTCTGAGGGAGAAAGACCTGGTGATATCCCTGTGTACAGATTAAACCCACGGTCGAGTCAAACCTGAGTAATAGAGACCTTCCGTAGGGTTTCCAAGTCTGCAGAGCTTAATGGAAGATTCCCTCACTTGCTCCTGTGGGATGTTGACTCGTGGGTTTGAACTGTGGGCCTTCTGGTTAGCAACTTAACACTGTAACCAAATCCAGTGACGATGATAGACTTGGAAACCCTATGAGGCAACTTTACCTCGTCACGTGAAGTTGGCACCATTTTGGATCAGTTTAATGGCCTCACCAATAGGAACAGCAGAAGTGATTCGGATCA
This sequence comes from Elephantulus edwardii, assembly GCF_000299155.1. NCBI lineage: Eukaryota > Metazoa > Chordata > Mammalia > Macroscelidea > Macroscelididae > Elephantulus > Elephantulus edwardii. Next base: position 7,670,348 of record NW_006399884.1, on the reverse strand, counting down.
GGGCTCACCCCCCCCCCCCCCGGCAAGCCCTCAGGATATTTTCAATTGCCTCCTGCACTATGAAGGTTGAGTAATGAATAAGGAAGACCAAAGAAGAATCGATGCCTTTGAGTTGTGGTGTGGGGGACGTGTACAAACAAGTTGGCCTGGGAGGAAGTGCAATCGAGTGCTCGTTAGAGGCAAGGAGGGTGAAACCTTGTCTCACGTGATTTGGGTGTGACATCAGGTGGAGCCCATCCTCTGAAAAAGGCACCACGCTGGGAAAGGTGAATGGCTATTGAAAGAGAGGAGGAAGACCCTCAGTGAGATGGGTTGTTGACACAGTGACTACAGCAGTGGACTTGAGCATGTTGGAGATTGTCATGAGGGTACGGACAGGGCAAGGTTCAAGTCTGTTGTCATAGGGTCGCTTTGAGCTGTGGTTGACTTGATGGCACCTAACAACAACATGACAGAAAACCCTTATTTCCAAATGACGTCATATTTACAGATGTAAGGGTTCAGACTGCAAAGTAAATTTAGGGGTATGCAATTCAATCCGTACTCTGCTGATGCCGTTGCAACCAGGTTTTTCTTCTAGTTGCAGCCGGATGGGTTGGCTCTGAACATTCTACTCCGTTCTGAGAAGCTTCCATACAGATTCCTGGCTACTGGCAAGAGTTTCTTACAACAGATCTGGGGTATATCGATTCAGTTAGAATTTCTTAAAGGAAAAAGTTATTTTCAATGGGAGCGAATATATTCTTGAAGCCTACACTTGTTTATAAAGAAACTGTTTCACAAATGCTATAACTAGAAAGATTGGAAATGTTTTTTTTTTAAATTTTTTCTCTTTTATTAGGAAAAACATATTGGGGGTACAAGGAGGTGAGGGTTGGGGGCAGAAGGGTGAGGATGGTCCAGGATGCAGTTGCAGAACTGCACAGTTTGGTCGG
>NW_006399884.1:7668620-7669134 GCF_000299155.1 Elephantulus edwardii | reverse complement strand
TTTCCCAGGTGGGTCCAGTGGGGATGGCTGGTTGAACCCATAGGCTCCATCCTCTTTTGCTTCCTTAGTTGTCAGGTGTATTTCCTTTTTGTCACTGGCACTGGGTTCTGGGTCAGTTCTGGAGTAAAACTCAGAGTTAAGGTTACCTATAGGAAAGGGAGCAAACCTAGAGAGAACAAACATGTGAGTTACAAATAGAAGGGTTTTGAGGGTGTTGCTTTCAGGTTTACTGGGGGGGGGAAGGTGCCAGAAGGTGGCCTAGGTAACATCCTCTGGATACCCTAGGCATTCTTTCCCCCCCCTTCCCCACCCAGGAGTCAGATGGCACAATCTAGGGACTGAGGAGCTCACCCTGAGGGCCGCGATGGCTCACCCCGAGCCGAGGGCCAAGGATAGCCTGCCCTGGGCAGAGGGCCGCAACGGCTCGCCCTGAGCCGGGGGCCGAGGGCAGCCCATCCCGAGCAGGGCAACACCCCCCAGGAGCTGGCTAGTATACTCCCCCTCCAATTGCCCC
>NW_006399884.1:7648237-7668475 GCF_000299155.1 Elephantulus edwardii | reverse complement strand
TTATATATGATAAAGGGAACCTGAGAATTGTGAACAGACTCCCCCCAGGTCTAACCATCTTTTGGCAGAAGCATTCAACAGAACAAAATATGTGGTGCATTTAGGATGTTGGTCCTCTTGTGCATGCTGCCACTGTTAAGGCCATCAGACTCACAGTGACTTTCAGCAATCCATTCTATAGGTAATCATCTTCTTTGGCCTATCCAAGGAAACCCAAACCTGCAGATGGCGGGCATGCATCCCATCCCCCACCTCCTACACAGGTGGCCAGTGGGGTGTGCGCCCCCCTCAGCACTGCATGGGCGCTCGGCGGCCGTGCAGCCCCTCTTGTACGGGCAGCCAGCAGGCGCCCACTTCCCCCACTGCCTCCATCCTGGCTCCAAGAATTCTCTCCAGAACAAGTCCACCTTGTGGCAGTGTGGTGGCTTCACTGTACTAGTCTTGAGGAGGACCGGTGCCCAGCATCGATCCTGGGTGAGGGAATCCATTGGTTCCGGCTGTGGAAGCCTCATGGAGCTGCAGCAGCAGTGCGTGGGGGCTCTGCAGGAGGGGGTTGGGAGCCACGAGACTCACCCATTTCTCCTTGGGAATCCTTGAATTCCTGTTGTTGAGCCTCGATCTTCACTGAGGGCCAGTCATCAACTGTTTAAGTGTTCAATTATAAATAAGCTGAAGTCTGTAGGAGGCCATAATGGCCCTGCTTTAAGTGGTTCACTGCTCCCGCAGCTCACCACACTCTCTGCCTCCACCACCATCTTCTTAGGTCGGAAATGGATTTTTTAAAATAAATTTTTTTATTTTGTGATTTTAACAAAAGTTTACAGAAAAGTTAGATTTTTCATTCATTCTTTGTTGCACATTTTACCCCTTCTCTTTCCCTTCCCTCTCCCCAAGATGACTTTTTTTTTTAATACTTGTTTGCTTGCTGACATTGAGGAGGACCTGAAGCGCTTGCTGCAGAAGGTCAAGGGCTGCAACTTTCAACATGGATTGAAGCTCAACATCAAGAAAACAAAGATTCACCACTGGGCTGATTGGCAGCATCATGATAGATGGTGAAGAGACTGAGATTGTTGATAGCTTCAGTTTGTTTGGCTCTGTAATCAACACTCTTGGTACCAGTAACCAGGAAATTAAAAGACGAATTGCATTGTGGAAGTCTTCTGTCAGAGACCTCAGCAAAAAACTCAAGAACAACAATGTCAGTTTGGAGACTAAGGAGCGCCTGATACAGGCCATGGTTTTTGTAATTACTTGCTATGCATCAGAGAACTGGACAATGACTAGAGATAATGGAGAATTGACGCCTTTGAAGTGTGGTGCTGGAGAAGAGTATTGAATATACCATGGACTGTTAGGAGAACAAACAAGTTTGTCCTGGAGAGAGTGAAGCAAGGATTCTGAAGCTTCGTCTGACATACTTTGGACATGTTGCAAGGCAGGATCGGTCCTTGGAGAGGTATTATTATGCTTGGGAGGGTGGAGAGACAGTACAGGAGAGGAAGTCTCTCGATTATATGGATTGATTCAGTGACTGGGGTAATGGGGTAAGCGTGTTGGAGACAGTAAGATTGGCACAGGATAGAGCAGGGTTTAGCGCTGTTGTACATAGGTTTGCTATGAGTTGCAGGCGACTGGACAGCACATAACAACAACAACAACTAGTTTATTTACAAAATTCTGATACATTGTTTTCAAGAACATAATCTTCCAATTTCCCTCACCTCCCTACCCATTAAATTGTACAAATACGTGACTACTCCCCCCACCCCCACCCCTGCACATCCTCATCCCTTTGCTTCCACCCTCCCCCACCCCTTTGGATCCTTATACTTGGAATGAGATATTATGGTACATTCACACAATAGATACTATGCAGCCATAGGAACAATGATTTTACAAATTATTACCTAACTTGAGAGAGACTGGAGAGCATTATGCTGAGCGAACTAACTCAGTCCCACAAGGAACAATATTATATAAAACCATTACTATAGAATGAATATATGGAAATGGATTTTGGTGAGAGCCAGTGGTGTTTTACTTTTCTTATTTTTGGACTGGAAGTTGTGACTTGTCAGGTTCTATTACATAAGAAGTCGAAGGAATGTGGCAGACGTGGAGAGGTGGCAGGAGGGAGAACTGCTCCTCCCTGTCCCCACTGGGACAAAGTCACAGAAGGTGGTTCGCTCTGCTTACTGTGTGCGGTCAACAAGATTGTGTCACTCAAAAAATACTGGGTCTCCTGTGGGCTTTCCTGACTAAAGCAGCTTCCTAGCTTGTGGAGAGCATGTGGTTTTGCAGGAAGATATTGTGCATCCAGTTTTATGCTTTCAGAGGACCACTAGTGAAGTAGTCCACTGAGTGTCGACCTGCTAATTATAAGGTTGGTAGCTCGAATCCTCTCACTGCTCCAGAGAAGAAAGAGGAGGCAGTTTTCTGTCATTTAGATTTGTGTGGAAGGCAAATGGAGGTCTCCATGAGTTGGAATCAACTCAATGGCAGTGGTTTGGTTGTGTGTGTGTGTGTGTGTGTGTGTGTGTGTGTGTGTGTGCACGTGTGTGATGATTTCAAGCTGGGAAATGTTTTAATTAAAAATTGCATTTATAGCCACTTTACTAAGCTGCTAACTGTGCTCTGCTCTTGTAAAGATTCACTTAAAGCTCCAACTCAATGCTGTGGAGTTGGTCCTGACTCATGGAGAACCTCCATCAGGCTCCTGAAGCTAGAAATGATAATGAAAGGAGACTACCCATCTTCCTTCTGAGGGGCAGCTGGCGGATTTGAATTGAGAGAGACATCTCATGGCCTTTGAGTTAGCAACACTCCCTGCTACAGACAAGTCCTTGCGTGGTGTAACCAGTTGGTATAGGTGGTTCCCAGAGGGGTCTCAGGATAAAGGTCTGGCAATCTACTTTGGAAAAGACAGCTAGTGATACACAGCTCATTTCTGACACACATTAGGTGGCCAAGTGCCAGAACAAACTTGACATGAAGTGATGACATTATAGCTACCCTCAAATCCAAAACCATCACAGTCGAGTAAATTCTGATTCCTAGTGACCCTATGGGTCAGAGGAGAACTGCTCCCCAGAGTTTCCAAGACTATGTCATCTTTACAGAAACAGACTGTCTAATTTCTCTCAATTCTCACCACTGGGCCAATTGGCAGCATCAGGATGGATGGTGAAGAGTTTGAGATTGTTCACAGCTTTAGTTTGCTTGGATCCCCAGTCAACACTCTTGGCACCAGTAGCCAGGAAATTAAAAGGTGTATTGCCATGGGAAAGTCTGCTGTTAAGGACCTCTCCAAAGTACTGAAGAGCAATGGTGTCTCTCTGAAGACTAAGGTGCATCTGATACAGGCCATGGTCTTTGCAATCACTTGTTATTCATCAGAGAGTTGGACAATGCTGGAGAAGAGTATTGAGAGTACCATGGACTGCTAGGAAAACACACAGATTCATCCTGGAAAGGGTTAAACCTGGTGGCTCCTTGGAGGCAAGGATTCTGAGGCTCCGTCTAACATACTTTGGACATGTTGTAAGAAGAGACCGGTCCTTGGAGAAGAACATCATGCTTGGGAGGGTGGAGGGATGGCGCAGGAGGGGAAGGCACTCTATGAGGTGGATTGATTCAGTGACTGGGATAATGGGGATGGGAGTGTCAGAGACACTACAATTGGCACAGGACAGAGCAGAGTTTAGGGCTGTTGTACATAGGGTCGCTATGAGTCACAGCGACCCGATGGCACATAACAACAACAACAACAACAAGGAGCAACCTGTGGGTTTGAACTGCCAAGTTTTTGGTTACCAGTCCGATGCTGGGAGTACAGTTCACACACCATGCAAGTCTGGGCACTGGCTGCAGTGTCTACAGTCCAGAGCCTGCCCAAGAAGTACAGCTTCCTGGAGTAACACCCACCTAGCCTCTGCTCTGTGAGGGGAGTGTTGGTGTTAGTTACTGTCCAGGTAATTCCAATTCATGGGACCCTAGGATGTGCAGAGAAGATCTGTGATTCCCAAGGCTTTCAGAGCTATGACCTTTCAGAAGCAGACTGCCTGGCCTTTCTTCTGAGGCACCTCTGGGTGGATTTGAATCACCAACCTTATGGTTAGGAGTTGAGCCCTTCACCACTTGTACTGTGCAGGGGTTCCAGAGAGAGGGGATGATGAAGTTCAGGTGTACTGCCTCAGGCCAGAACAGCTCTAGAGCATAGGAGACCAGCTCAATGCTGCCCCTCCCTCAGGCTGATCTGCTTCCCCATTCCCTCCAGGTGTCCACCCCAAGAGAGCAACTTTCAATAAAATCCATGCATAAATTCATGCATGCACATCTCCAGGGCAGAGCCTGCTTCCTGGGAGACCCTTGTATTCCCAAAGCAGAAAGCAAACCCACTGCCATCGAGTTGATGCTAATGCAGAGGCCATATCAGCAAGAGTAGAACTGCTCCGTGGGGTTTCAGGTGGCTGTCTTCATGGAAGCAGACTAGCTCATTTTTTTCTTAACTGGGGAAGCGGATGAGTTTAACAATAGAGCTGAATTTTACCCTATCCTGCTCCATCCTTAAAATCTCTGCTGTGATAACAAAAGTTTGCAGAAAACTCCTGAGCCTCCACAAGAAAAAGACTGATAACACAGTTACAAAATGGGCAATAGACATGGAAAGACTTTTCACAGAGGAAGATATTAGGATGGCCAACAGACTTATCAGGAAATGCTCAAAAGCACTAGCAATGAGATGCAAATAAAAAACCACAATGAGATACCATCTCACCTCAGTAGCATATTTGTCCACTTCAACCTGTCTTTTGATTACTTGAATGGCTACTTCCATGGGTGTTGATTGTACTTTCAAGTAAAACTAAATCTTTGACAACTTCAATCTTTCCTCCATTTGTCATGGTGTTGCCTAATGCTCCAGTGTTGAGGACTGTTCTTTTCTTGATGTTGAGATGTAATCCATACTTTCATCTTCTTTAGGAGGGTCTTCAAGTTATTAATTTACCACAAGCTTATACAGATACAGATATATATACACATGTATATCTTGTTTAGAGTCAACAAGGACCTGGTGGGAAGGCCTTCATGCTTAAAAGTTGGTTGGGGTCTGACTAAGTCTCCAGTTTGGAGGCTCATAGGTGAAGCAGTTGGCTTCTGGAAGGTAGGTTCTCTTGTTTTGGTGGAGCACAGGTGTGGACTGCCTGGTTGTTTTTTATTTCATTTACAAACATGTGTGAGCTCTTTCAATTTGCTGGATTTGGCAAACAATGAGCTGTGGGTTGGAAGCCTCTTGTTTAGAGTCAATCAGGACATGGTGGGCAGACCTTTGTGTTTAAATGTCAGTTTGGCCCTAGAGCTGCTGGTGTTAATTGTTTTGGGGATGAATATTCTTCTAAGTGGTACAGCACTGGTCTGTCAGTTTGCTATACTGAGGTAACTTGGGGTTGCTGTGATGCTGAATGCTGTGCCAACGGTGTGTCAAATACCATAATGGTTACCTATGGTGGACAGTGTTTGGTGGAGCTTCCAGATTAAGACAGACTTGGAAGCAGGAATGGAATCCACTTCCTAAACAACTTAGAGAAACAACAATAGTTATATACCAGAGTTCAGGTCTTTTGTTCAAAGGGTCACTATAAGCTGTGCCCAACTCAATGCCACTTACCACCATCACCAACATACATATATGTTGCTGTTGTTATGTGCCATCGAGTCATTTGCGACTCATAGCGACCATATGTACAAGAGCTCTAAACACTGTTCTATCGTGTGCCAACCTAGCCATCTCAAACATACTTATTCCCACCGCTCCAGTCACAGAATCGATCCATCTCATCGAAGGCCGTCCTCTACTTTGCTGCCCCTCCACTCTGCCAAACATGATGTCCCTCTCCAAGGACCAGTCCCTCCTTGCAACATGTCCAAAGTATGTCAGATGAAGCTTCAGAATCCTTGACTCCGAGGAGCATTCTGGCTTCACTTTCTCCAGGACAAACCTGTTTGTTCTCCTAGCAGTCCATGGTATATTCAACACTCTTCTTCAGCACCACAACTCAAAGGCATCAATTCTCTTTCTATCAACCCTATTCATTGTCCACCTCTCTAATGCACAGCACGTAACTGCGCAGACTATAGCCTGGATCAGCTTAGTCTCCAGCCTGACGTCATTTCTCTTCAGTACTCTTGAGAGGTCCCTCACAGCTGACTTTCCCAATGCAATTGGTCTTTTGATTTCCTGGCTGCTGTTACCAAGAGTGTTGATTGTGTAGCCAAGCAAACTAAAACTGTTAACTATCTCAATCTCTTCACCATCCATACTGATGCTGCCAATTGGCCCAGTGGTGAGAATCTTTGTTTTCTTGATGTTGAGCTTCAATCCATATAGGAGGCTGTAGTCCTTAACCTTCTGCAACAAGCGCTTCAGGTCCTCAGTTTCAGCAAGCAGGGTTGTGTCATCTGCATAATGCAGGTTGTTGATGACTCTTCCACCAATCCTGATGCCACATTCCTCTTTGTACAGCTCAGTATCTCGGATGATCTGTTCTGCATACATACAGAACAGAGACAGAATACATCTCTGACGGACCCCTGTCTTGATTTTGAACCATGTAGTGTCTCCTTGCTCTGTTCTGATGACTGCCTCTTGGTTCAAGTATAGGTTTTGCATTAGCATGATCAAATGTTCTGGGATTCCCATTCTTCTCAGAGTCAGGCACAGCTTGTTGTGATCCAAACAGTCAAAAACCTTTGCATAGTCAATGAAACACAGGTACACATTCTTCTGGTATTCTCTGCTTTCTGCCAAGATCCATCTAACATTAGCTATAATATCCCTAGTACCATGACCTCTTCTAAATCCAGCCTGTATGTCTGGCAGTTCTCTGTTGACATATTGTTCCAAACATTTTGATAATTTTCAGCAGAATCTTATTTGCATGTGATATCAATGATATTGTTCAATAATTTCCACACTCTGTTGGGTCACCTTTCTTTGGAATGGGAACAAATACTGATCTCTTCCAGTCATAGGCCAGCTGGCTGTTCTCCAGATTTCTTAGCACAACTTAGTGAGCACATCCAGGGCAGTGTCTGTTTGTTGAAATATGTCAATTGGTATGCTGTCAACTCCTGGAGCCTTGTTTTTTGCCAATTCCTTCAGAGCAATTTGAACTTCCTCTTTCATCACCATAGGCTCTTGCTCATATGTCATTTCATGAAATTCTGTGTCAGCCAATTCCTTCTGATTCAGTGACTCTGTGTATTCCTTCCATCTTCTCTTGATACTTCCTGGATCATTTGACATTCTACCCAAAGTATCCTTAAGTATTGCCAATTATGGCTTTAATTTGTTTTTCAGCTCCTTCAGCTTAAGAAACACTGTGTGAGTCCAGCCCTTTTGATTTTCTGACTCTAGTTCTCTGCACATTTCATTATAGCATCCCGCTTTGCCATCCTGGGCTGCCTTTTGAAATTTTCTGTTTAGCTCTTTGATTTCTTGGTTTCTTCCTTTAGCTTTGGCTTCTTGGTGCACTAATGCAATATTCAAAGTCTCATCTGATATCCATCTTGGTCTTTTCTTCTTTTTCAGCCTTTGTAATGATCTTTTGCATTCTTCATGTACGATTTTCTTGATATCCTCCCAGAGCTCGTTTGGCCTACGCTCATTGGTGCTCAAGGCCTCAAACCTGTTCCTGAGATGGTTTTGAAATTCAAGTGGAATAGACTTAAGATCAAATTTTGGTTTCCATGTACTTGATTTAATTTTCCTCAACTTCATCTTGAACTTGCATATGAGTAGTTGGTGGTCTGTCCCACAATTAGCACCTGGCCTGGTTTTCACTGCTGATATTGAGCTTCTCCACTTAGTCTTTCCACGAATGTAATCTATTTGATTCCTATGCATGCCGTCAGGAGAGATCCATGTGTATAGCCTGCGTTTATGTTTCTTATAAAAGGTATTTGCAATGAATAAATCATTAAATGTGCAGAACTCTGTCTCCGGCCTCATTTCTCTCATCAAGCCCATATTTTCCAGCTACTGATCCTTCTTCCCTATTCCCAACTTTTGCATTCTAGTCACCCATTATTATCAATGCATCTTAATTGCATGTTTGGTCAACTTCTGACTGCAAAAGTTGGTAGAAATCTTCTATTTCCTCCTCTTTGGCTCTAGACACGAGATATATATGTTGTTAATGGCTGTTGATTTGAGCACGACTCACAGTGATCCTATGAACAATATACCTGAAGCCTTTCTATAACTGTCATCATTTATCAAAGTTCATAGAATTTCCACAGGCATGATGTTTAGAAAGTGGATACCACTCCTGCATATATGTGTATATATATAATGTATACACACACACACACACACATACACACACACACAAATATACATGTATATTCACTGCAACAGTGAGTCCAACAGAGCCATGACTGTGAGGATGATACAGTACCAGTCAGTGCCTCATTCTGGTGGGATGAGTTGGAATTCACTCTTTTTAAAAAAAAATAAAATTTTATTTCAATTGAGATTTTAATGAACATTTACAGAAAAGTTAGATTTTTCATTCACACATTTTACCCTGTCACCATCTACCAGTTAACTTTTTTTAAAAAAAAATATTCATTCATTATTGCACAATTACTACTTCTCCCAACCCCAGTACTCTTTGCAATGATATATCTCTTATTCTGGGTCATTGTCATATATATATATATCCCAATCATACATTCATTTTAGACCGTCTTTCTTTCATCTGTCCCAATGCACAACGGTCATTGCTTATTCACTCTTATCCTACTCTCCTCCCAACCCCCCATGTCAGACCTCTTCAAAACAGTGGTGCTATGCAGTATTTGTCCTTTTGAGACTGAGGCATTTCACTCAGCATGATGAGGAATGTTGTGTAATGTTTTACAAGTTTATTGTTTTTCCACTCTTAACAAAAATGTCTAGTCTTTTTCTACACAAATCTTGGTGCAGGTGGTGAGTTGGCAACCTCTCAAATTTGTCTGCAAAGCTTTTTTATTTCTTTGGAAACAGATATGGAGTAAATATAAAGATTATATCTATGATAGTAACACTAAAATATGATGAACATGTTTGCAAGTTGAGCTCGTACTGGCAATTGCTATTGTTCACAACACTTAAAACCTCAACAACAACAAAAAAATTAGTGTGTTTATGTCTGTCCTATTTCCTCTAGAAGTGCATGCCCTTAAAAAAAAGAGAGAGAGAAAGAGAGATTTACACTTTTTTTTTGTTTTGAACCTTTAATCAAAGTAAAAAAAAAAGTGAATGCAAAAAGGAACACATGTTGAAAACTTAGTATGAATGTGAATCTCACTAGATGTTCAAAAGAGATTTACACTTTATGTAATAAATACAGGAAACTCAAAGATTTCGGTAAAAATATTTTCAGAATAAGCTTGGGAGAAAGCATCCAAGACTTAGCTCTCTAACAATCTTTTACCTTGATTTCTGTAGGCTCACAGTGGAAGCATGTTATCTACAGGTAAGTAGCCCTCTATGGTTATGTATGAGTCAACCCAACTTATAGCAATCCTATAGGACAGTAAAATTGCACCACAGCATTTCCAAGACTGTAATCTCTGTGAGTGCCAACTGCCACATTTTTCTTCCTTGGAACAGCTGGTGGGCGAAAACTATCAACCTTTCTATTAGCAGTCCAATGCTTAGCACACGGCACCACTTGGCAAATAGCAAGAAAAAATTAAGCATCTTACAATCTAGTTAGCGAGATGTGGTGGCCTAGTGGCAGGAATATGTGCTGCAATCCCAAAGCTACGCAGTTCAAATCCACCAGCTGCTTGGAAGAAGGACGGACAATCTCCTCCAGCGTGATTAACTGCCTCTGAAAACTCGCCAGAGGGTCAACTATGGTTCAGTTCCAACTCCATGGTATACAACAACAACAGTCTAGTTAGGGATGCCAGAGATCCTTGGCTCATATGAAAGCTCTAAAGCCAAGATTCTAGAGCTTCCATCTGGTGTGGATTAAATTGTGTCTTCTGAAATATATGTTGTAAATCCCAAAACTTGTACCGTTGGTCCCTGGAGAAGGACTTCATACTTGGTGAGGTACAAGAATTAGGTTTTGGGTCTTTCCCAAGACCCAAATGAAAGGAAAAAGACCCTCAAGGAGATGGATTGACCCGTGGAAGCAACCACAGGCTTCAGCATATCAAGCATCGTGAAGAAGGTGAAGGACTGGGCAGTGTTTAATTCTTTTGTGCCTGGGATCTGTGTAGGTTGGAACTGACAAGATTGTGACTTGTTAGATGCAGTCGGATCGAGTTCACCTCTCATATGCCAGTATGTTGTAACCTGGTGGCTGTGATGCTGGAAGTATTTCAAGTTACCAGCAGGGTCACCTGTGGTGGATAGGTTTCAGCAGAACTTCCAGACTAAGAGTAGGAAGCAAAGCTTGGCCACCAGGGCTTGTAAACTACAAATCTTTGCAGGAAGAGACTGCCCATCTTTGTCCTAGATAGCTAGTGGATTTTAACAGTCCACGTTTCACTTAACAGCGGCTGACACTTTCTGCTCCACATCACCAGGCATTACTGGGTGTGAGGTCCAGAATGCAAACTTTTCATTGCGTGTTATTTATTTATTCTTCTGGAAGAACTCATTGACTGAGGGGTAGGGCTGGCTGTTCAAACAGGCAGCCTTTCAGTTACCAGCCAATTGCAGAGGGACCTTGCCACTTGGGGACCTTCAGAACGTGCACATCCCACAAGCTGCTGTACATGCTACTACTACAACTTAAAGGGGGTCTCCTTCAGCAGAGCTGTCAGCAGACTGACAAGCTGTTAGAAGAGAGACTTGGGGAAAGGCATTCAGCTGGCATCTCCAAATCACAACCCAGAGAACAAAGACCACACGTCAGGATAATCCCCACCGAGCGACCCAAATGCCAACGTGAGTGGAAGAAGTTGCAATCAATCACCTGTATCATTTCTCTCACGTTTCCCTCTTTTCCATCACAGCTCCTGAAAATCCAAACCGCTATCTGGATATTTTTAGCTGAGAAAAACGCTCTTGATCAAAACCCAGAATTGTGTTGGAGCGACTTGAGTGAAATGCTCTGTTATCGGTTTCCCACAGACCTCCCCAGAGCCCCTCTCAGGCCTCAGCAAAGCCATCTTCCAGAGGATCACTTCCCTGCTGTGTCATCCGCTGTGGGAGATGATTCACATCTTTGTCTTGTGCCTGGAATTTGGGGATGTTTATGAGAAGCTGTTGTAAATACGTGATTCCTTTTTCACAGGATTCCCTCGGAAAAATGAGGATCTTATCACGTACAAATGTCACATCTGCTTCCAGCCTCACTGTCCCCTGGAGAGGGCCTCTCTGCTGTAGTGCCGTTGTTGTTTGCCATTGAATAGGAACCAACTCGTAGCTGACCCTCAAGCAGGTTTTTAGAGGCACTTAATCACACAGGAGGAGATTGTCCATGTTTTTCACATAGATCAGCTAGAGGATTTGAACCACGTGCCTTTGGGATTGACTGCAGTGCAGCTTCTTACTAGGCCACCACTAGAGGATTTTTAAAAGGTTTTCCAGAAAATCTTCTGGAGAACACAGTGTATGGATTGTTGTTGTTGTTATGTGCTGTCGAGTCAGATTTGACACATACTTGACCCTCTGGCAGTTTTCCAGAAGCAGTAAATCACATGAGAGGAGATTGCCCCTCTTTCTCCTGTAGAGCAGCTGGTGGATTTGAACCACATGCCTTTGGATTGGCAGTGCAGCTCCTTACAACCAGGCCACCAGAGCTCCTTTAGTTCACACATTAGTGTGAGTAATGTCAGAACACAAATTTTCATCCATTGTAGTAACTCCACCTTCTGAGGACCAAAAGGAGCATCTTGAGATTAAGAAATAAAAGGCATTGAAAGGTAAAAAATGTTGGTATGTGCTTTTGAGTCAGCTCTGACTCACAGCGACCCTGTGGACCTACCCTGTACCATCCTCACCGTCTCTGCTGTGCCCGCGTTGTTACAGTCACTGTGTCAATGCATCTCCTTGAGAGGATCTTCCTCTTTTTCTCTGAGCTTCTGTTTTACAAGCACAACATCCTTTGCTAGGGACTGGCCTGGTCTGATAGCATTGCACAGACATTAGATTAACCAAAAAGAAGCCAAACCCCTCACGGTCAAGTCTATTCAGACTCCAGTGACCCTGCAGGACAGAGCAGAGCTGCCCTTTGGGGTTTCCAAAGTTGTCATCCCTACGTGGGCACCCTTCCTCATCTTTCTCCTAGCTGACCTTTCAGTTAGCAGTTCAATGCTCAATCAGCTGTGCCACCAGGGATCCTTGGTATTAGACTCAAACTTGCTGTCAAGTTGGAAATGACTTATAGCTGACCCTTCAGTGGGTGTTCAGAGGCATTAAATCACACAGGAGGAGATAACCTCTCTTTCTGCTGAGAAACAGTCAATGGATTTGAACTACCTGTCTTTGGGTTGGTAGCACAACTTCCTACTCACTAGACTGCCAGAGCTCTCTTAATATTAGACTAGACCAGTCTAATATAGTAGAACAGGACATAGCCCAGACTGCCCAGTGAGTCTCAGACAGAATGTAATGGAAAGGACCACCTTCCAGGGACCATCCGGAAATAGAAACCCATGTTATGTAAATGGTCACTTCTACACGTGTGTACTTGGCCAGAGTTGGTGGAGGAGAGAAGAAAGTTAGATAGAAACAGTCAGCACGTACGTCTAAGGAATAAAGCCCTGGGGAAGGAAAGTAGGCCTTGGAAATGAATGATTTAATATTAGAATCTGCACTACAATCCTGAAGGCATGTGATTTGAATTCACCAGCAGCTCCACGGGAGAATAGGTAATGTCCTGTTGTGTGATTTAAGTCTCTGAAAACCAGTTGGAGGGTCTGCTATGGGTTGGTTCTGACTTGATGGTACACAACAACAGTGACAACAACCTCCATAGAGACAGCCTGACATGGGCTTGCCCTTTCCTAGAAGTGCAGTTCAATTCAAGCATTGTTGTTAGATGCTGTCAAGTCTTCCTATAAGGCAACCACATGTGTACAGACTAGAACTGCTCCAGAGAGTTTCCAAGGCTGTGACCTTTCAGAAGCAAGTTGCCAGGCCGTTCTTCTAAGGTACAGCTTGAATTGTCAACTTTTGGCTCCTAGTTGAAAGTATAGCCATCTGTACAATCCAGAGTCAGTCCATTCCTATAAACACTAGGTTCTTTATAAAGACTCAGAGTCAGGAGACTGAGAGAAGAGGCATTTGGGTCTAACCTGACTGCTTTGTAAAAGGCCACAGAGAGAAGGTCATTGGTAGATGCCTGTGAGCTGACTGAGATTCACTGTGACCCTACGAACCCTGTCCTGTCCTGCACCATCCTCACCACCTCTTCTTCCATGCTCAAGTCCATTACTGCAGTCGCTGTGTCAGCTCAGATTGTTCGGGTTTTGAAAATTTATATTTGTCTGTTTACAAAATTTGAATACATTGCTTTTTTCAGACCAGATTCTTCCAATTTCTCTCACCCCCCATTAGTTTGTACAACCCATGATTAATCCACCCTACCCCACCCCCACATCCTCTTACCTCTGCTTCCACCCCCACCCCCCCCACCTTGGATCCTTATACTCATTCCACAATAATGGTTTTGTACAATATTTGTCCTTGTGGGACTGAGTTAGTTCACTCAGCATAATGTTCTCCAGTCCCTCCTAAGTTAGGTAATAATTTGCAAAATCTTTGCTCCTGTGTGCTGCTTAATATTCCATTGTATAAATGTACCATAATTTCTCAATCCATTTGATTGTGGTTGGACATTTGGGCTGTTTCCATGATCTTGCAATGGTGAATAATGCTGCTATGAAGAGTGGTGTACAAGTTTCCGTTTGTGTCTCAGTTCTAATTTTCTTAGGGTATATACAAGTGGTGTAATATGGTCATATGGTATTTCTATGTTCAGCTTTTTGAGAAAGCTCCAAAGTGCCTTCCAGAATGGTTGTACCATTTTACCATCACACCAATAGTGTATAAGAGTTCCTTTCTCACCACATCTTCTCTAACATTTATTACTTGCTGCCCTGTTAAACTTTGCCACTGTTACCGGAGTGAGATGGTATCTCATTGTGGTTTTGATTTGCATCTCTCTTATTGCCTGTGATTTGGAGCATTTCTTCATGTGTCAGTTTGCTGTTCTATTATCTTCCTCTGTGAAGAGTCTCTCCATGTCTTTTGCGCATTTTGTAATTGTGTTATCAGCCTTTTTTTCTTGTGAAGGCCCAGGAGTATTCTGTAAACTTTTGTTACAAGACTCTTATCTGAGATGGTATTACCAAATGTTTATTCCCAGTCTGTAGGTTTTCTTTTCATGCTGTTGGAAAAAAAATTTGATGCACACGTGGATTTAACCTTTAGAAGGCCCTATTCATCAATTTTATCCTCTTCAGATTGTATATTTCTGGCTGTATTTTGCAGTCTCTTTATACCTTAGACTAGACCTTCTAAACTTGATCCCAGTTTGTCTCTTAAGAATTTTATAATTTTGGGCTTTACTCCCAGGTCTCTGATCCATTTGGAATTGATTTTTGTTTATGGTGTGAGATGTGGATCTTGTTTCAGCTTTCTGCAGGTGAAAGTCCAGTTTTGCCAGCACCATTTGTTGAAGAGGTTGTTGTTTCTCCATTTGATAGTTTTTATTTCGTTGTCAAATATCAGTTGACCATAGATAGCTGGATCAATTTCTGGGTTCTTAATTCTGTTCCACTGATCTACGTGCCTGTCACTGTACCAGCATCATGCTGTTTTGGTTACAGCTGCTGTGTAGTAGGTTTTGAGGTCAGAGAGTGCTATGTCTCCTGCCTCATTTTTGTTTCTCAGAAGTGTTTTGCTTATTCGAGGTCTCTTGCCTCTACAAAGAAACTTGACAATTTCCCTTTCAATCTCCTTGAAAAATGAATTTGGTATCTGGACTGGGATTGCAGAACATGTAGTTTGTTTTTGGTAGGTCAATTTATATCATTGATGGTCTTCCTCTCACCAATCCTCTATTTTCCCCAGCATGTTGCACACAGGGAAAATGGACATGGCTCTCATTCCTTCTGTTCCAGAGAGAACAGCAGCAGTAATGGCTTTTTTTTTCACAGCTAGTTTCTAGGCGCACTAGTGGCATAGTATGTTAAATGTCAGATTGCTAACCAAAAAGTCAGCAGTTCAAATCTACCTGCTGCCCTGTGGGGGAATGATAACTCTTACTTGTGCTTCTGAGAAGCTTATACATATACTAAGATTTTATCCAAACAGAAGGTGAGAACACTGCAATGTTTAAACTCAGAAAATGTGTGGGTCAGGATTGTGTCCTTTCTCTATATCTTTTCAATCTGTATGCTAAGCAAATAATCATAGAAGCTGGTAGCTATGAAGAAGAATGTGGATTCAGGCTTGGAGGAAAATTTGGCAACAACCTGCATTGTGCAGATGACATAACCTTGCTTGCAGAAAATGAAGAGGATTTGAAGCACTTGTTTCAGAAGCTCAAAGATTACAACTTTCAATATGGATTACAGCTCAACATCAAGAAGACAAAAATTCTTGCCATTGGACCAATAGGCAACATCATGATAAATGGAAAAAGATTCAAGTTGTCAATAATTTTATTTTACTCAGATTCACAGTGAACACTCATGATATAGCAGTTGTTGTTATACCTCATCGAGTCATCTACGACTCATAACAAACCTATGTACAATAGCTCTCAACGCTGCTCTATTTTGAGCCAGTCTCACTGACTTCAACACATCTATTCAATTACCCCAGTTACTGTGTTAACCCATTTCAATTGGGGCCTTCCTCTCCTGGTCTATCTGTCCACCCTTCCAAGTATAATGTACTTCTCCAAGGACTGGTCCTTCCTGGCACAGTGCCCAAAGTATGTGAAACAGAGTTTGAAAATCCTAGCCTCCAAAGAGAAACTTGGGGGGAGCTCTGGTGGCCTAGTGGCAAGGAGCTGCAACTACAATCCCAGAGGCGTATGGTTCGAATCCACGATATGCTCTGCCGGGGAAGGAGGGACAATCTCCTCCTGTACCAGTCAGATCTGATTTGACGGTACACTCACACAAAAATAATAAAGTAAAAAAAAAAAAGAGAGAGAGAAACTTGGTTTCACCCTCTCCAAGACAGGACTATTTGCATGTTCAATACTCTGTTTAAGCAACACAACTCAAAGGCATTGATTCTTCTTTCTTCTTTAGTCATTACTCAGCTTTCTGAGTAATTGCAAAGATCATGACCTAGATCATGCACTCCTTAGTCTCTAGACTGACATCCTTGCTCTTTAGCACTTTGGAGAGGTCTCTGACAGCACACTTCTCCAATGTAATTAATCTTTTGCTTTCCTGAGTGTGCAGGTGCCAAGAGTGCAGGATGAAATTGTTAATAACCTTGATCTCTTTTCCATCTATCATGGTGCTGCCAATTGGCCCAGGGGTGAGGATCTTTATTTTCTTGATGTTCAGCTTCAGTCTATATTGAAGGCTACAGTCCTTGACCTTCTGCAGCAAACTCCTTAGGTCCCTCTCCATTTCAGCAAGCAAGTTTGTGTCATCTGCATAATGCAGGTTGTTGATGGGTGTTTCTCCAACTGTGATGCCACATTCCTCCTCATAAAGCCTAGCCTTCCGAATGATCTGTTCTGCACATAGAGGGAAAAGGTATGAAGACAGGATGCAACCCTGACACACTTCTTTCCTGATTTTGAACCATTCAGTGTTTCCATGCTCTGTTCTGACTATTGCCTCCTGGTCCCAAGTATAGGTTTTACATGAGCACAATCAAGTATTCTGGGATTCCCATTCTCCTCAAGGTTAGCCACTTAACTATCAAGCTCTGGTGATTAGTTTGCAGCAAGTTTAATCTATCTCATGTCTCCTACCATTCAAACCCACCAGAAATCCTGCAGGAGAAAGATGAGCATCTTCCTTCTGTTAAGATTTATGGCCTTGGAAACCCAACAGAGGGCTGCTACAGTCAGAACTGACTTGAGGGCAATGAATGAGCCTTTTGTTATCATAAACATGTAGTAAAACGTCTTCATTCAAGGTAAAGAATAATTGTACTTCTCTCAGAACAATAAAACTACATTTATTAAGAATGTATATGTATTCTTACATATATTCAGAAACACATACCACTACACTGGGATGTTCTAGTTTAATTTTTTCTTTCTCAGGAGCTTTGACTTTTTCAGGAAGTGCTGCATAATTGCGCGACTCCACTCACATGCCTGCAGTTAAGAAGTGCATCTGGCAGAAGATTAGAATAGTCCCTCTCTGTCACTGTAAAGTTGTAGAGTGATGTTCCACAGAGTATTCATGGCCAAAGTAGGCCTCCAGGGCATTCTCGTGACACCTCTAGGTGGACCTCCTCTCACCTGCCTTGCTAGTTCATCTAAATCCAGAAGCTCATCTGAAACCCTTCGGTACCATGTTATGCCATCAAGCCGATTCCAACTTGTAGCAACCCTACAATACAGAGTAGAACTTCCCCATTAATGTCTCTAAAGCTATACTTTTTATGGAAGCAGACACCCACATCTTTCTCCCTCTGAGCCAATGGGGGCTTTAGACTGACAGTCTTGC
Organism: Elephantulus edwardii; assembly: GCF_000299155.1. Taxonomy (NCBI): domain Eukaryota; kingdom Metazoa; phylum Chordata; class Mammalia; order Macroscelidea; family Macroscelididae; genus Elephantulus; species Elephantulus edwardii. Next base: position 7,650,808 of record NW_006399884.1, on the reverse strand, counting down.
AGTTACCAACATCTGTATATGAAATCCAAGAAATCACTATCGTCAAGTGTATTTTGACTCAGAGCCACCTTCTAGGATGGAGCCGCCTCACTGGGTTTTCTAGATTGTACATCTTTACAGAAGCAGACAGCCACACCTTTCCCCAATGAGTCTCTCTCTGGTGGGTTCATACTGCAGCCAAGCACCTACCCATTGTGCCATCAAGACTCATTGCTAAGCCTCAGAGTCTCCACAGTCTCCACTGATAAGACGGCTGTGGGTGAGATGCACTGGCCAGGAATTGAACCCAGGTCCTTCCACTTGGATGTGAGAACTCTACCACTGAGCTTCTTGTGCTTCTATGGGAAGGCTGGAGTTGACTAAAGGCATTCGGGAAATTTATTTTGGTTAAATGTGAACGGTGGAGGGGAAGTAACCTTAAAGCGGAAATACTATGGTGCAAGATAGGGCATGATTTTGGACTGTTATATTCTTAAGGTCACTTTGAGTCATAGTTGAGTCACAGCACCTAACAGCAAAAATCTGCAGTTCCAGTTGCCGCTAGTATTTTCACACACACACACACACACACACACACACACACACAAATCTACTGTTTAGAGAGATGGCCACACCTCTGTGACACCAATTGAAACTTGCTCCCACTTTGCCAACCTCCCTGGATCTCCCAAGTATCTCTCTACTAGGGGGCACTGTGGTCCACATGAACCAGCCAGTTCTCAGCTAAGACTCTTTATGGGGAAGCCATGTGTAGAATAAGCTTCTTTGAGAATGGTTTCACTGTAGTCTCCATACTGCAGTGCCTGAGTCTTACCAGGGCCTGTCTTGAACCCCCCAAAGTTGCCACCTTCTTCTGCAGTGTTGTATTGACAGCGTACCCACTTGACTTCTCCCCCATGTTGTCTGCCTATGAGCTCTGGTGCTGCAATGGTAACATTTTCTCTTGCTAACTGAAAGGTCAGAAGTTCAAATCCACCAGCAGTCCTACTGGAGAAATATGGAACAGTCTATATATGTAACATTTACAGCCTTTGAAAACCTGAGGAGGGTTCTATTCCATCTTGTAGAATTGCTACATGTCACAATGAGTTGCCATGAGATGTCTTTCTTGCATTGAACAAATGTGGTAAAGAATCTCTTTAATTTTCAAAGATGTCACTTTGCAGACATGGGTGTGCCTGATACAAGTCATGATATTTTCAATCATTTTATATGCATGAGAAAGGTAGACAATGAATAAGGGGGATCTAAGAATAATCAATGCCTTTGAATCACTGTGTTAGAGAAGAGTATTAAGTGGGCCATGGACTGCCTCAAGCATGAGCAAAGTTGTTTTAGAGGAAGTGTGGTTAGAATGCTCCTTAGAAGTAATGATGGCAGGACTCCATCTCATGGACTTTGGAAATGTTATCAGGAGGGGTCTAGTCCCTGGAGAAGGACATCATGCTTGGTAAAGTAGTTGTTGTTATGTGCTGTCAAGTCACCTGTGGTAGGTAAAGTAAATGTTCAGCAAAAAAGAAGACCCTCAATGATGCAATAATAGATTCAAACACAGCAATGGCTCTGAGGAGCAGGCCTGGGCAGTATTTTAGCTTCTTGTACCTGAGGTCACAATGAGCTGGAACTTCCTTGATGGCACCTGTCAACAAACGTATGAGTCAGGATTCACTTAGTGACAATGAGGTTTTAATGGCCACCTGGCGCCCTTTCTGTCAGCTGCCTATGCGGTCAGCTGTGTTCCTGGTCTTTTCCAGTCCCTCCTTTCTTCTCTCCCTCTCCTTCCTTTGGGGTGATAACATTCGGCAGGACACATTCCATTTCTGTAGCTTCTATCCTTGACAGACAGTCCCAAGCTTCTGGCATGGAGGGATATTATTTATTTTTCCTCAGGAAACCCCACCATCTAGGTGGAGAAGGACTGGTTTCCTGGAAGTCTTACTAGAAAAAGACCATCCTTGTAGGAAAGAAAACAAACTTTTTAAAATCTAGGCGCTTCCTGTTTCCTCAGTTTCAAGAACTCTCCTGGCCAGAAGTCAGTAAAAGTAGTTCAAAGGCCTGGAACCTCCAGGCTTGCAGTACATGGCTTTTCTTTTAATTTTATACGATTAACTCCAATCAGGCACTTGTTTGTCTTGTTGAGTGGTCTGTGGCTATTTAAAGGCCTGCGTGATAATTAAATTCCACTGGAATAATTTCTGCTAATACTTTGTGTGTATCCACTCTCAAGATGTATATTATTCCTGTGGTTTGGAGCTCCCAAGGAAATATGCCTTTTTCGAATGTCACTGTGAATTAAAAAGCAGGTAGAACAAGGTTACTGCCGCTTCTAAATTTTTAGATTTATTTATTAAAATCTGCAAAAAGGTAGACCCATTACTACTTTGTTAGGATGGCATCTAACAATTACAATCACTTCTTCATCTGCTAAAAAGATGATCGTTTTGTTTCACTGTGGTCCGGCTTTAATTCTGTCATGGTGACTGGCAGGAGCCATCATTTCAGTTCTAAAGCATAGCATTATGTTGAATGAACTAGCTCAGCCCCACAAGGATAATTATTGTAGAATGAGTA
>NW_006399884.1:7644389-7648129 GCF_000299155.1 Elephantulus edwardii | reverse complement strand
CTGACAGGTGGTGGGGTGAGGGAAATTGAAAGACTTTGCTCTTGAAAACAATGTGTTCGAATTTTGTAAAGAAACTAGTAGAATTTTTTTTTAAAGAAAAGCATAGCAACCTTACACGTTGTTGTTGTTATGTGCCGAGTCGTTTGCGACTCATAGCGACCCTATGTACAAGAGCCCTAAACGCCATTCTATCCTGTGCCAACCTCGCTGTCTCAAACACATTCATTCCCACCACCCACTCACAGAATCGATCCATCTCATCGAGGGTCTTCCTCTCCTGCACTGTCCCTCCACGCTCCCAAACATGATGTCCCTCTCCAAGGACCAGTCCCTCCTTGCACCATGCCCAAAGTATGTCAGAGGAAGCTTTAGAATCCTTGACTCCAGGGAACATTCTGGCTTCACCCTCTCCAGAATAAACCTGTTTGTTCTCCTAGCAGTCCATGCATACAATGGAAAAAAGTAGCACTGTCCTCACAACCATCAGGTATGTTGACCCCATTGTTGTAGTCATTGTATCAGTCCCTCCCACTGACTCTCTAATTTATCAAGTATGATATCCTTCTCCAGGGACTTCCACTCCTGATAACACCATTCTTAGGGATATTTTACTTGTGTGTGTGATACAATATTAATGATATAGTCCAATAATTTCTGCATTCTGTTCTATTACCTTTCTTTGAAATGTGTACAAATACCTGTCTCTTCTGATTTATTACACAAGTAGCTGTCTTCCACATTTCTTGGCAGACACATGACCACCTCCAGCATTGCATCTCTGTGTTAAAACATCTCAGTTAATATGTCATCAAATCTTGGTCCCTTATTTTTTTTGTTAATGTCTTCAATGAAACTTGTACTTCTTCCTTCAGTACCACTGGCTTTTAGTCATAATCTACTTCCTCAAAGGTTGAGCATTGACCTATTATTTCTGGTACGATGACTGTGTTTTCCATCTATCTCTGATTAATATTGCCAGTGCATTCTATATTTTGCCCACAGAATCCTACAAAACTGCAATTTAAAGCTTGAATGATTTATTTAATTTTTTTCAGCATTTTTTTTTCTCTTTTGATTTTCTAGCTCCATGTCTTTGAACTGTCATTATAATACTATTTTTTTTTCTTCTTGAGCACTCTTCATAATCTTCTGTTCAACTCTTTGACCTCATACTTTCTTCCTTTTGATTTAGCTATTTTATGTTTGACAGCAAGTTTCAGAATGTGTTTGATTTCCATCCTGGTCTCTTTTCCCACATTTCTTTTTAACAATCTTTCACTTTCTTCATATATGATGTCCTTGATGTCATCCCACAATTTGCCTGGCCTTCAGGCATTCAGTGCTTCAAATCTGTCCTCAAGATGATGTATACATTACGAGGAGACATAATCAAGGTTGTCTTTTGGCTGTAGTGAGCTTGTCTTCAATTTCCATTTACTTATGAACAATTGATATACTTTTCAATTAATAGTTGACCTTGGCCTTAATTTGACTGGTGATAGATGTTGAGCTTCAACAGTGTGGTCCATTTGATTCCTGTGTATTTCATCTAGTGAAGTCCATGTGTATAGTTGCTGTTTGTTTTGTAAGCAGGATATTTGCAATGAATAATCTGCCAGTCTGGTAAAATTCTATTATATGATCTCCAGTGTCATTTTCATCACCAACACCATATTTTCCAATTATTAATCCTTTTCCTTGGTTTTTAATTTTTGCAATACAATCACTACTTATTATTAATGTATCTTGACTGCATGTTCAATTAATTTCACACTGCAAAAACTGGTAGGATCTTCAATTTATACACTTTTGGCTTTCTTAACACTGTTGTTGTTGTTGTTATGTGCCGTCGAGTCATTTGTGACTCATAGTGACCCTATGTACAACAGCCCTAAACCCTGCTCTATCCTGTGCCAATCGCATGGCCTCTGACACACCCATCCTGATTACCCCAGTCACTGAATCAGTCCACCTCATAGAGGGTCTTCCCCTCCTGCGCTGTCCCTCTACCCTACCAAGCATGATGTCCCTCTCCAAGGACCTGTCTCTCCTTAAAACATGTCCAAAGTATGTCAGACGAAGCCCCAGAATCCTTGCCTCCAAGGAGTAGTCTGATTTAGCCTCTCTAGGATGAATCTCTTTATTTTCTTGGCAGTCCATAGTACATTCAATACTCTTCTCCAGCACCACAGCTCAAAGGCGTCAATTCTCCTTCTATCCTCTCTAGTCATTGTCCAACTCTCTGATGCATAATAAGTGATTGCAAAAACCATGGCCTGTTTCAGGCAGACCTTAGTCTCCAGAGAGACACTGTTGCTCTTGAGTACTTTAGAGAGGTCCCTAACAGCAGACTTTCCCATTGCAATACGTTTTTTGATTTCCTGGCTGCTGGTGCCAAGAGTGTTGACCGTGGAGCCGAGCAAACTGAAGCTGTGAACAATCTCAATCTCATTCATCCTGATGCTACCAATTGGTCCAGTGGTGAGAATCTTTGTCTTCTTGACATTGAGCCTCAGTCCATACTGAAGGCTGCAGTCCTTGACCCTCTGCAGTAAGTGCATGAGGTCCTCCTCAGTTTCAGTGACCAGGGTTGTGTCATCTGCATAACGCAGATTGTTGATAGATCTTCCACCAATCCTAACACCACGCTTCTCCTCATAGAGCCCAGCCTCTCGGATAATCTGCTCTGCATACAGGTTGAAAAGGTATGGAGATAGGACACATCCCTGGTGTACACGCTTCCCAATTTTGAACCATACAGTGTTGCCTTGCTCTGTTCTGATGACTGCTTCTTGGTCCAAGTATAGGTTTCGCATTAGCACGATTAAATGTTCTGGGATTCCCATTCTTCTCAGAGTCAGCCACAGTTTATTATGATCCACACAGTCAAATGCTTTTGCATAACCAATTGAACACAGATAGACATCCTTCTGGTATTCTCTGCTTTCAGCTAAGATCCATCTGACATCAGTTACAATATCCCTAGTACCATGACCCCTTCTAAACCCAGCCTGGACTTCCGGCAGTTCTCTGCTGATGTGCTGTTCCAGTCGTTTTTGTATAATCTTCAATAGAATCTTGCTTGCATGTGAAATCAATGATATTGTTCTGTAGTTTCCACAGTCAGTTGGGTTACCCTTCTTTGGGATGGGAACAAATATAGATCTCTTCCAGTCAGTTGGTCAAGTGGTTGTTCTCCTGATTTCTTTGCACCACTTGGTGAGCACATCCAGGGCAGCATCTGTTAGCTGAAATATGTCAATTGGTATACCATCTATTCCTGGGGCCTTATTTTTTGCTATTTCCTTCAAAGCAGCTTGAAGTTCTTCTAGTAGTCAGGAAATCAAAAGACAAATTGCATTGGGAAAATCTGCTGTCAGGGACCTCTCCAGAGCGCTGAAGAGCAATGATGTCAGTCTGGAGACAAAGATGTGCCTAATCAAGGTCATAGTCTTCTCAGTTACTTGTTATGCTTCAGAGACCTGGACATTGACTGAGGATTACAGAAGAAGAATAGATGCCTTCGAACTATGGTGCTGGAGAAGAGTCTTGAACATACAAGGACTGCCAAGAAAAGAAATCAGTTTGTCTTGGAGAGGGTGAAACCAAGTCTCTCCTTGGAGGCTAGGACTTTGAAGTTCTGTATCACATACTTTGGGCATGTGGCCAAGAGAGACTGGTTCTTGGAGAAGGACGTCATGCTCAGAGAGTAGGAAAGGACAACTCCAGATGGATGGACT
>NW_006399884.1:7634075-7643849 GCF_000299155.1 Elephantulus edwardii | reverse complement strand
TATGAACAGATTTACTTATATGGAAATGAATATTAATGTATCACTGACAGTATTCTTCAGAACAAATGAAATCTTCTTTTTGATAATGAATCTGGCTCAATTCTCCTCAATTTGTCATTTCCAACACAGGAGCTCTTATGGACAATTTTATTGTCTATTTCAATGCCTAGGTTATTTAATTTCTGACCACTTAAAAATATCCCAGATTCTTTTTTTTTTTTTAAATATCCCAGATTCTTATTTGGTATATTCTACATTCTGATTATTAATGAGTGTGTATTTTTAGTTGTTTCTTTTTGTTGGAACCTATCCACTGTGGTTGTCTCTACTTGTATTTAAAATACCCATAGCATAGCTTCCAGAATCATAGCAACATTCAAAACTCTACAGTATGGTAGACTGACAAGTTGTTCTTAGTAATTATGTACTATTGAGTCAGAACCAACCCATAGCTGACTCCAGCCAATTTACAGAGGCAGTAAGTTACACAGAATGAGTTTACCCCACAGAGCAGATGCCCCACATCTTTCTCACACAGCGCTGCTGGTAGATTTGAACTGTGCACCTTTTGGGTTGTCACAACTCCTTTCCCCAGAGCTCCAGACAAGTTGTTGGTATTGTTAGGTGCTATGGAGTTGAGTATGACTCGTAGTGACAGTATGAACAACAGACCTGAAACCTGTCCTATCCTGCTCCATCCTCTTCATCTCTGACACACTTGAGCCTATTGGGGCAGTCATTGTGTCTATGCTTCTCTTTGAGAGTCTTTCTCTCTTTCGCTCACCCTCTATCTTCTTAAGCATGATGCCCCAATCCAAGGATCAGTTTCTTCCTACCAACATGTTGGAGAAACGAAGTATGAGAGACAAAGCTTCATCATCTTTGCCTCCAAGGAGCCCTCTGGCTGCACTTTTTCCAAGACATATCTATTTGCCCTCTTGGCAGTCAATGGAATACTCAGTGTTCTTCAACACCACACCACAAAGACATCAATTCTTTTTCTATCATCCTTATTCACTGTTCAGCTCTCAGATGCATAGCATGTGATTGAAAAGACCATGACCTGAGTCAGGCACACTTTAATCTTCAGACTGATATCATTGTTTTTCAGTATTTTTGAGAGATCTCTGACAACAGATTTGCTCAGTGCAATATGTCTCCTGACTGCTGGTACCAAAGATGTTGGTTGTTGATTCAAGCAAGATGAAATAATTGACAACTTCAACCCTTTCTCCATCAATTGTAATGTTGCCTATTGATACAGTGGTGAAGATTTTTGTTTTCTTGATGTTGGGAATGCAATCCATGTTAAAGGAAGTAGAAAGATTTCTGCAGAAAGATTTCAAGTCCTTCTCACTTGCAGCAAACAAGGTTGTCCAATAGGCATAATGCAGGTTGTTGATGAATCTTCCTCCAATCCTGATATCACATTCTTCTCCACAGGGTCTAGCTTCACAATTTACTCAGCTTATAGATTGAATAGGTATAGAGGAAGGATGTATCCTACGTGTGGTCTTTACACTTGAGAGGTACAAGCAATAACACCTGGGAGACACTCACTTCATAAGAAATTGTGTTGCCAATGCAAAGAAAGGTACATGGTTTGAATCCACCACCTGCCCTGCAGGAGAAAGATGGACCATTCTCTCCTGTACAATTAACTCCGTCTGAAAGCCTGCTGGAGGGTCAGCTATGGGAAGTTTCTGAGTCCAGGATACCAAACAACAGTGGGGTCAAAGGAGGAGCATTTGCCCAGGGATGGAACCCAGAATATAGAAAAGGGTAGGATGGAAGGATTCATGGAAATGAGAAAAACAGGGAGGAAGTGGAAAGAATGAGAGTACATTGCTCACATTGTAATTAATGTAAACCAAACATGTGTGAATGGTTAAATGGAAACTGCTGTTCTGTTAGGCTGTGGAGAAACTGGAACCTGTTTTCCCTGTTGGTGGGAGTGTAAAATGGTGCAACCACTATGGAAGGCAGTATGGCGCTTTCTCAAAAAGCTGCAAATAGAAATACCATTTGACACAGCAATTCCACTACTGGGAATATACCCCCAAAGAAACCATAACCAAGCAGATATATGCGCACCCATGTTTATTGTGGCTTTGTTCACAATAGCAAAGAGTTGGAAACAACCTAAGTGCCCATCAACAAATGAATGGATAGAAAAGTTGTGGTATAGTCACACAATGGAATACTACACTGCATTGAAAAGCAAGGAACTCATGCAATATTATTCAAAATGGTTGACCCTGGAGGACATTTTGCTGAGTGAAATATCTCAGTCACAAGAAGACAAATACTGCATGGTGCCACTGTTGTAAAACAGGACTGACACTGGGGTTGGGGGAGACTGAGAAAGATGGGCTAAATTACGTATACTGCATTGAAACAGATGAGGGAGAGAACTGTTTAAAAGGGATGCATGATTAGGCATTATTGTCATGATAGGAGCCCAAAATGAAGGTTGCATAGTGGAGTGGACTTGGGGGGAAGGATTGTATAACAGTGAAAGAATTTTTCTTTTGCTTTTCAAAACAAAGGCTGCATAGTGGAGTGGACTTGGGGGAGGGATTGTATAACAATGAAAGAATTTTTCTTTTACTTTTCAAAGAGAAGAGTGAACTGGGGGGAGGTTGGGCAAGGAGAAAAGTGCAACAATGAATGAATGGAAATCCAAAGTCTCTGTAAACTTTCATTAAAATTAATTAAAAAAAAGAAATCTAAAAAAAAAGGAAAATTTGCTTTGACATTTTCACTCAATCACTATGAAAACAATTTTGATATAAAAATAAAGAAGTAAAAATCTCCTCTCTAGAGAAACTTGTATATCTCAGCGGAGACATGTAAAGGGACCATTAATTACTTAACCCCTGTGGTGCAGTGATTAAAACAAGTTTTGGTTAGTAGTTTGAGCCCTTTATCTGATCTGTGGGAGAAAGAAGTAGTCGTTTGTTTCTATAATTACTACAGCATTGAAAAGCCTATGGGGTAGCTCCTCTCTGTCCTACAGGGTTGCTGCTGTGAGTTGTAACAGATTTAGCGGCAATGGGTTTGTTCACTTTCCCTCTGCCCCTTTTGTTTGTTTGCTTTTTAGCAATTTGTTGAAGAATGGAAAGACCCTAAGGAAAGGAGAGAGGAGAAAAGGTGAGTTACTGAACGTTGGCAAGTTATTAATTGCCACAGCTTCATTTTCCTTATTGAAAGTGGGCACAATAATGTTTTTTGCAAAGGTGTTTGAAGATGACAATGCAGAGGGATTATAGAAGTGAAAATGCTTCATGAGTGGAAGGCAGCAGTTGTTGGCATGTTCCCTGCCAACATTACACATAGTAGAATTCCTCCAAAAGACTGGAGTCTTCTAGAAGCCAAGAGACTCTCAGATGCTGTTGTTGTTGTTGTTATGTGCCTTCGAATCACCTGCAATTCATAGCAACCCTACATACAACAGCTCTGAACCCTGCCCTGTCCTGTGCCAGTTTCATAGTCTCCGACAGATCCAATCCCACTTCTCCAGATGCTTGCTGCACAGAGGGAAAAAAGATTGTCCCAGTATTGCCAGAAATTACTTTGGGATCCAGAAGAGAAGGGTCTTGAATCCACAAGACATCTGCTTAAACATACTGGAAGATGAATCAGCACGTGGAAGGAAATTCAGTGCTGAATTCTTGCAAATCTAGCAATGATCTATATTACAAAGTTTGGGTTTTGTTTTTTTTTCCCTTTAACAATTTTATTTGGGGAAAGATCATCACAGTTCCCAAACAAGTGGTTTTAATGAAGTGATCTAAACATGGTGAAGTAGTATATCATTTGCTGAAGATAGAAAATGTATATGAAAAAAATAAAAATAAAGAAAAGAAAATGTTTTTTAAAAATGCTTCATGAGTCTTTACCCTGCAGGACACGTGCAAACCACCTTCAGTGGGAGGAGCTAGGGGAAAGGGGAGTTTGCAGGTGGGGAGAATAGAGAAAGCTGGAACCCAAGTAGCCAAGGAAACTGAACAAGGAAGGGAGAGAGTGGAGACAGACTCGTCTTCCTTTGCAGTTATGCACCACGTACTGCTCTGAAGCCTTGGAGCACAGTGGTTAAGTGATTGACTGCTAAGTGGAAAGTTAATGGTTCAAGCCCACTAGTCACTCCTTGGTGAAAGGTGAGGCAGTCTGCTTCCTAAAGATCCCAGCCTATGGAAGTCCTATGGACAATTCTCTGTCCTGAGGGTTACTGTGAGCGGGCCAAGGTGAACCCTCTGCAGCCAGTTCTACTCTGACATACAGGGGACACCACAATTCAGCAGCAACTCAAGACAACTGGTAGTGGTCATAATTCATCACTCCACATTTTATTAAGAAAAAGGAACGTGCAGAAATACCTTAATTGATGTTTTTCCCTCATTAGGGCTTGTCTTAGTTATCTACCACAGCTATAACAAAGATGCCACAAGTGGGGAGCTTTAACAAATAGAAATGTGTGCTCTTACAGTTTGTTTACATATATTCTCACATGCAAGCAAAACTTGTTGAAGGCTTATTGAAAAACAGAGCAGTATATCGACAGGGAATTACTAGATATTCAAGCTGGATTCTAAAGAGGCCATAGAACTAAGAATAGCATTGCTGGTGTCAGCTGGATCTTGGCCGAAAGCAGAGAATACCAGAAAGATGTTTATTAGTTTTTTACTGACTAAGCAAAGACATTTGACTGTGTGGAGCATAACACATTATGGCTAGCATAGAAAAGAATGAGAATTCCAGAACACTTAACTGTGCTCTTGAGAAACCTATACCTAAATCAAGAGGCCACTGTAAGATCAGAGCGAAGGAACACTGCGTGTTTTTACAAACAGATGCTGTCCTGGATAGGCTTACCAGGCTGGGCCAAGAAATCTTGAAGATAGATACTTGGCCAACAGATTGGAAGAGATTCATATCTGTTCCCCTCACCAAGAAAGAAACAGAAAGTGGAAAGTACTGAACAACATCATTACTATCACATGCAAGTAAAATCGTGCTGAACACTATTAAAAAAACTGCTAGAAAAATATATCAACAGAGAACTGGCAGAAGTTCAAGCTGATTTAGAAGAGGATCTGTCACCAGGAATACCACTGCTGATGTTAGATAGATCTTGGCTGAAAGTAGACAATACAAGAAAGATAACTATTTGTGTTTTATTAACTGTTGTTAGGTGTTGTTGAGTCAAGTATGACCCATAGTGACCCTATGAACAACAGATCTGAGTTCTGTCCTATGCTGTGTCATCCTCATACATCCTGACACGTTAAAGCCCATCGTAGCAATCACCATGTCAGCCCACTGGGTTGTGGGTCTTTCTCTTCTTTGCTGATCCTCTGCCTTTCTAAGCATCATGTCTCTTCCTAGCAACATACCTGAAGTATATGAGGCAAAGCTTTACCATCTTTGCCTCCAAAGAACACTCTGCCTGCACTTTCTCCAAGACACATTGTTTATTTTTTTTGACAGTCCATACATAGGATGTTCAGCACTCATCTCCAAAAACATAGCATCAATTCTTCCATCATCTTTATTAATTGTCCAGCTCTCTGATGCATAGAAAGTAATCAGAAAGACAGACCTGAATCAGATGCACCTGAGTCTTCAAACTGACTATTGTGATTAAAAGCTTTATTGACTACACAAAGGCAACTGACTTGTGTGGATCATAACAAATTATGGCTAACATTGAGAACCACAGGAATCATCGAACTTAATTGTGCTCATGCAATATCTAACCCTAGACCAAGAAGTTGTTGTGTGAACAGAATAAAGAAATATTGCATAGTTTAAAATCAGAAAAAGTGTGTATCAGAGCTGTATCCTTTCTCCATGCCTATTCAGTCTGTAAGTGGAACAAATCATTTGCAAAACTAGACTATATGAAGAAGAATGTGGCATTAGGATTGGAGGAAGACTCATGAACAACCTGCATTATGTAGATGGCAATCTTGCTTGCAGACAGAGAGGAAGCACTTGCTGTAGAAGATCAAAGACTACAGCCTTCAACAGAGATTACATCTCAAAATCAAGGAAACAAAAATTCTTACCAGTGGACCAATAAGCAGCAGCTTGATAGGTAGAGAAAAGACTGCAGTTGTCAGTGACATAATTTTATTTGGATCAATCAACAGCCATGGTGCCAGCAATCAAGAAATTAAAATACATATTACATTGGGAGCAAGGATGCCAGTTTAAAAATTAAGGTGTGCCTCATTCAAGCCATGGTTTCTTCAATTGGTTCTTACACATTTGAAAGTTAGACAATGAATAAGAATGATAGAAGAAGAATGGGATGTCTTTGACTTGTGTCAGAGAAGAGTATATTGAATATCCTATGGACTGCTAAAAGAACAAACAAGTCTGTCATTTTTTTTTATTAAATAAAAATTCTTTCTTGAATTTCAGGAACATGATACTTTTTCTGTTAAAATTTAAAATCTTTGCACACAAATCATCACTGTACTTCCTAGAATAGTGGAGGTTAAGAGTTCAACATTATTGTTTTCGTCCTATGTCACATGGTGCAGAAACCCCGAGTTCTGGTGCCGCCCACCCACTCACTTCTGACCATAACTATTGACCACTCTGTTAGACTAGCAGAGATCAATAACGGAAGTGGTGAATATTCAAGGAGCTTAACATGCCCTGTGCATGCTCTCCTGAAGCCCCAGGAAGAGGATGAAGAAATCTGTCTTGAAAGAGATCCAATCAAGTTCCTCCTTAGAGACAAGGGTAGTGAAGCATGGCCTCACATACTTTGGGCATGTTGTTAAGAAGGGCCCTTTAGGAGAAGTCATCATGCTGGGAAAGGGAGAGGATCAGAGAAATAAAGGAAGACTCCCAACAAGATGAATTGACGCAGTGACTGTGTCACAATTGGCTTGAGCATTTCAGAGATGGTGAGGAGGGCACAGGATAAGGCCTGGGTCACATCTACTCATAGGGTTGTAGTTGACTCGATGACGCCTACATCAGCAGTGTAGGAGACTAGAAGCCCAGATTCAGGACACCAGGTCCAGGAGAAAGCCCTCTCTCTCTATTGGTTCCCGGGAGGTGGTTGGGGGGTTGTGTGTCCTTTTTTCCTTTAGCATCTGTTGGCTTGGTGCTCCCTGGAGATCTTCACATGCTTCGGCCTTTCCTCATGCCAAAGGGTTTTCTAGGGCAGAAGTCCTGGTCCAAAATGACTTACCACACTCCTGTCAATTCTTTCTTTTCTTACAGACCACTCTCCAGGGAAATTCCCCTTATATGGATGGGATCAGTGTTGTGATGGCACCAGGTGTTTTGTATTTTAATATTTACCTTTTTACGACTCTTTGGCTTATAAGCTCATTGAGGACCATAGCTTCCTCATGATATTATTACATGCATGTAGTTTTGGAGGACAAAAGTTCATCCTCTGGGAGCTCCTGCACTATCAGTATCTCTCCCTGGCAGGCACAGAAAAGAGGCATCCTGTGTAATGGGATTGTTGGTGCTAGACTCTGACTCACAGCTCCCTTTTGGGACAGAGGAAGACTGCCCCAGTGGGCTCCCAGAGCTGTGAGTCTCTCTAAGAGCCGACTGCTGTGTCTGTCACCTGCGGAGGAGCTGGTGGGTTCCATCCACCAGCCATGAGGTCATAGGTCAGATGCTCTAACCACTGCACTACCAGGGCTCCTCACAGGCAAGGGAGTGGCACCAAATCATACACTATAGGAGTTACTTACTGCGCACTGCCACGCTCCTGAGTCCACGAATGCACTTAAAAATGCCCTTGATGAAGTAGTAAACATTGTTAAGGCGATCAAATCTTGATCCTTAGGTCTTTTTAATGTTCTCTGTGATGAAATGTTAATGTGTTTATACAAGCTCTTGTGCTGCATTCTGAAGGACGGCATTGTCTTGAGGACAAGTGCATGTTAGCCTGAATTGAGGACTCAGTGTGTTACCGTTCTTCATGGAACACTGATCTTACTGAAAGGAATGACCACCAATTGCCACTTCGACCTGGGCTTTTGGCAGACACGTCCTTGAAGAGGGAGAAAGTGAGACTGGCAGTTCACACTCAAAAGCAGACAGAATTTATGGTTCAGAGGACATTTGCACGTCCAAGTGAAAATTAGGATGCTGTGTCGGCTACTGTGAGCTTGATAGCTTCCTACATATATGTAAGAGAGGAGAGAGAAGGAAGGGGAGAGGGGAGAGAGAGGGAGAGAAGGAGAAGAGGAGATGGGGCAGTCAGAGAAAGAGAGGATGACTCTCAACAAGATGGCAAGATGGACTGGTACAGTGACTACAGCAACGTGCTTGAGCATGATAGAGATGGTGACGATTATGTAGGATAGGGCGAGGTTCAAGTCTGTTCATAGGGTTGCTATGAGAATGGAAAGAAAGAGAGAGAGATTTAACCAAAGGAAATTAATTACTCAAGTCCTTGTAGAGGCTGGCGAGTCCCAAGGTCAGTCAATAAAGCAGGCCATTTGTTCAAGGAACCAAAGAGGTGAGGTGCCAGATCCCCATGGAGACCAAGCACCGAGCCAGCCAGCCCTGCCAGACTTATGTACTGAATCCAGAGCACACCCTGATGAAGCTTGCTGTCGGCCAGCTGGCCGTTCCATAGCCACCCTCCTTTAGGCTCCCAGGGCTCTCAGTTTCTCTGAGACAGCAGGGTTTGCAAGGTCACAGTCCTTGCCAAAGCAGAAGGCTACAACTTGGAAAAGTAGAGCGTCGGTGAAAGAGAGGAAGACTCTCAAGGAGATGGATTAATGCAACGGCTGCAACAGTGGGCTTAAGCACAGCGGAGACAGTGAGGCTGGAGCAGGATGGGGCAGGGTTCCATCTGCTGTACATGGAGCTGCTCTGAGTTGAAGCAGACTCCGGGATATCTAACAACAGCAGCAACGATCTTTACTGCTGCTACCTTTTCCCATGGAGTGGCTGGTAAGTTCAAGCCACCAACCATTTGGTTAGCAGCCAACTGCTTTGACCACGGTGGCACCAGGGCTCCTCTTACTCAGTGAAGAACCAAGCCAAACTCCCTGCTGTTTCCTAGTCATCATCCACCAGATTTCCAAGACGCCAAGTCTTCTTCGGGGGAGACTTCTCATCTTTCTGCCAGGGAGCAGCTGGTGGATTTGAATTGATCTTTTGGCTAGCAGCTTTACTTACTGCTCACTGCTCCACCAGATCTCTTTACTTATTGAACAGCAAAGGACTAATCAAAGAGCACTTCAGTATAATAAACTACTACACAATTCTTCATGTGGCAAATAAAGACTGTGTTCAAAGAGAAAAGCAGCACATGAGAAACATTTTAACTAAGTCAATCGTATTGCTGAGAAACTTGCTGTCAAGGACCTCTTTAAAGTGATAGAAGCCAAGGGTATTTATTTAACCCAAAACATAGTCTTTTTAATTGTTTCTTATGTATCTGAAAGCTGAGCAATGGATAAGGAAGACTGAAGAAGAATAAACACCTTTGAATTCAGGTGCTGGAGAAGAATATAAATCTCACAAATTGCCAAAAGAACAAACACACCCCGCCGCCCGCCGGGGGGAACGCACGCGGCCGCCCGCCAGGCCGGGGAACGCCGCCGCCAGACCGGGGAACGCCGCGAGAGGGACCCGGAAGAGACCCGGGGAGAGCAGCAGCCAGCCACCTGCCGTGGAACTCCAGAGGAGCGAAGACTGCCGGACACTGTGGGACCCCCCTGCAGCCCACACCTGTGTGACCCTTAGCACACAGGGTGCTGCTGCATAAACCCCCAG
>NW_006399884.1:7612150-7627595 GCF_000299155.1 Elephantulus edwardii | reverse complement strand
AAAAAAAAAAGAACAAACAAATCTGTGTTGGAGGAAGGGCAACCAGTCTGCCCATTATAAGCAAAGACGGTGAAACTGTATCTCACTTACTCTGGACATGTTGCCAAGAGGGGGGCAGTCTTTGGAGGGAGACATCAATCACCCTGGGAAAGGCAGCAGTCCAGCAAAGGAGAGGAAAACCTTTATGAGATGAATTGACACAGTGACTGTAGTAACGGTGGGCTTGAGCACATTGAAGTTGATGAAGATGGTGCAGGAATAAACAATGTTTAGTTCTGTTGTTTCCAGAGTCACTATGAGTTAGGGTTAACTCGACAGCATTGAACAACAGCAGTGAGGACAATAATAGATCTTATTGTTATCAGAAAAACCCCACAAACTGGTTGTGCTGCCTGATGCCGGTAAAGTGATCATGGAGACAGAGGTAGGAGTAGAAAGAACAGAAGTTTTCTTATATGCCCGCACATAGCAAACAGAGGGTATGGGCTTCCCAAACCTGTCTATCTGCCTTGAAGATGGCAGAAACTTGTGCAGGGAAGATTAATTACAATTAATTACAGCAGGTTGTAATTAAACTTTCACAGTGGCTTCTCTTGTCCCAGTGTCAGGCAATTGTGTCCTGGGCTAATTGGTGTGGCCTTGTTAAGGTCTATGCAGGCTGTAAGAGGGAAGGTTACTTATTTACTCTGAGGACAATAGGAGGTTTTCTTAATTACCCTGGTGGGTAAGGCTTCTTTTGCTGATTGCATTCCTTTTGCCCTGTGAAGTGGTTAGGTGCATCTTAAAAAATTATATGATAAACAACAATTCTACAAGAATCTTCTGACCAGGTCCAGCCTCCTCCATATATCCTTTCCAAGGAGGAAGGTCCATCCTGTATTTGGGATGCAACTAATAGATCTATCTTTATTTTTTACCTAAAAAAAAAAAGAAAGAAAGAAAAACCATTCTGACCAGACACAAAAGAGGCATTTCAAGGTCAGAACCAGCCACTGTACTGTTGGTGGAGGAGATCTTAAATCTCCCCAGAGTCTGGTCATTAGAAGAAGGAAGGTGGTGGAACACATGTGAGGGTACCACAGGCCAAGGCACTGACCAGGAGCCCGTGGGGACAAGCAGAAGTTGAGACACAGCGAGGTGTGCTTGGTTGATTTGGCAAGATGCCACACTTTATGCGGGCTCTTGATCAGTGATGAGGGTTTTGCAGGGACTAGGGTTTCAATGACTAAGGATGACAGAAGAAGAATTGATGCCTTTGAGTTGTGGTGCTGGAGAAGAGTATTGAACACACCATGGACTGCCCAAAGAACAAACAGGTCTGTAGGGGAGAGAGTGAAACCAGGTTGCTTCTTGGAGGCAAAGGTTTTGAAACTCTGCCTCATATGCTTAGGGCACATGGCCAGAAGGGACACCAGTCCTTGGAGAAGGACATCATGCTTGGAAGGGTAGAGAATCAGTGCAGGAGAAGAAGACCCTGGATAAGATGGATTGAAACATTGACTGTGACAATGGGGTCAGGTTTGTAAGAGACCATGAGGTTGGCTCAGGATAGGACAAGATTAAGAGTCATTACTCACAGGGTCAGTATGAGTTGCAGTCAACTCGATGGCACATAACAACAATAACCAGGTATCACTCAGGGAGCTCTGGTGGCTTAGTGGTAAGGAATTGCACTGCCAACCCAAAAGTATGTGATTTGAATCACCAGCTGCTCTGTGAGAGAAATATGGCCATTCTCCTCCAAGGTGATTTGTAGTCTCTGTAAACCCACTGAAGAGTCATATATGGGTTGGTTTCTGACTTGATGATACACAACAAAAAACACAGGGTTTCTCATATGGTGGTGTTGGTGGCTTGGTGTTAGAATCCTCCTTTTCCATGCAGAAGACCCAGGTTTGAATCCCAGACAGCTCACCTCATGAACAGCCACCACCCAGCTATCAGTGGAGGCCTATATGCTGCGTTGATGTTGAATAGTTTTAAGCAGAGCTTTTAGACTAGGAAGAAAGGCCTGGAGAGCTCTTTCCAAACACCAGGCAATGAAAATTCCCTGGCTCACAGCCGTCTGGTCTGTAACTATTCGTGGGTGTAGCATTAGGCCATGCAGTACTCTTTTCTGTTCTATATGTAGTTGTAAGTCACTTGGTCAAATGGCACTGACAAGCTTCAAACTCCAACCCAACCAGAATTAATACACATTCAGTCAGTGCCTACTGTGTGCCTGTAGCCTGATAGCAGGGTTACGGACACAACCCAACACCAAGCAATATTCATGAGTCAGGAAAAAGGTGGAATTCTTGGTGCTGGGTGCCACTGAGTTGGCTTTGACTCATAGTAACCTCGTTCACAGCAGAAAGAGCCTCTACCTGGTCCTGTGCCTTCTGCATGTTCACTGCTGTCCATTGCCAGCCACTGTGTTAATTCATCTTGTTGAGGGCCTTCTTTTTTTACTTACTGGCCCTCTGCCCTCTGGAGCATGATCCACAGGTGCTGCAGTGCTTCTCTGGCAGTTTGAATCCACCAGCTGCTCTGAGGAAGAAAGATGCACAGTCTCCTCCCGTGTGTTCAACAGCTGCACGAGGGTCAGCTATGACTCAGTTCTGACTTGATAACAATGGGGAGGCTCTACTTCTCTAGACACCAAGTGCTCCAGGTCCCTCTTGATAGCATCCTTTCTTCTCAGAAGCCTTCCGACAAAAGATATTTGAGATACTTGAGGATAAGGCTTCCTGGTTACCTCTAATGATGAAGATGTTTAGGAACTGTTGGCAGTCTTTGACCAGAATTGCTCATGGGTGGCCAGAAGTCCATGTTTTGCTAACCTGTTCTATTCCAGCCACTTCAGCTGGAAGGACTGAGGAGACTCAGAAGGGAAGAAAAGGCCAAAGCAAAGCAAAACAAAACAAAACAACAACAATAAAACAGGACCAGAGATGCTCACTTTACATCAGAGAGCTGGACAATGACTAAGGATGACAGAAAAAGAATTGATGCCGTTGAGTTGTGGTGCTGGAGAAGAGTCTTGAACATACCACAGGCCGCCAAGAGAGCAAACAGGTCTGTCCTAGAGAGGGTGAAACCAAGTTGCTCCTTTTCAGCAAGGATTTTGAAGCTCTATCTCATATACTTTGGATATGTTGCCTGGAGGGGCTGATCCTTGAAGAAGGACATTATGCTTGGAAGGATTGAGGGATGGGGCAGGAGAGGAAGACCCTGGATGAGATGGATTGACTCAGTGACTGGGATAATGGAGGCAGGTGTGTCAGAGACAGTGAGACTGGCCCAGGATAGGGCAGAGTTCCAAACGCTATTGTGCATAAGGTCACTATAAGTCACAAGCGACACGATGGCTTATAACAACAATGATTAGTCACTAAATTTTTTAAATGGGCATGCTGTTTGGAGGAAGACACAAGTGAAAATAATTTTCCTTCTGGAGGACTTTGATTTGTCTCAAAATAGTTCTTTCTGTAAAAAAAAAAAAAAAATCAGATGAATCTATCCACAAGGTCATTTCCAAGAGTCTTTATGGTACATTGGGTTAAAACATTCAGCTGTTAATCAAAAGGTCAGTGGTCCTAACCCACTCGCTGTTCCTCTGGAGAAAGATGAGGCAGCCTTTTCCTAAAGATTCACAGCCTTGGAAGCCCTGGCGGGAAGTTCTGTACGGTCAGTGGAAGCTTTTGTGTCACTATGATGTTGGGTAGGTTTCAGCTGATCTTCTAGACTGAGGTGGACTAGGAAGAAATGCCTGACGATCTATTTCAGAGTATCAGTGAATGAATATTCAGCAGGACTGGGCCATGAATACTGTCTGAATCCCATTGTTTTTATCACCAATTAACCGTGGAGATGGTGCAGGATGGGTAATGTTTAGTTCCATTGTGCATGTGGTTACTATGAGTTGGGATCAATTTCACAGCAGATAACCACAGAGCTAGGGCAGAATTGGAGAGGTGACAAGGGAGAGAGGTAGAAAGGAATAAAGTGGGAGGATCACGGGACTGGAGAGCTGGACAAAGGGAAAGGACTGAAACAGAGGAAGCAGCCGATTGACTGAGCTGGGAGGACTGGAGTGTGGGCAGAATACGGACATTAAAATTGTTAGTTCAGTTGAGCAGGCTAGATTGTGGCCCTTGGAGAGAAAGTGTTTATTAAAGAGGAGGTCATGCAAACAGAAGGCTAGGGTTTTAAACAGCATTCTTTCTTTTTTGTTGTTGTTGGTTCATCCCTCCTCACCTATACAGGAAATAATCATTATTTTGCAAATGTGTCTGTTACTTAGCTAAAAGTTAACCTAAAGGATAGTTTAGTTCAGGGTTTAAGCGTATTACAGAGAAATACTCTTGAGGATTCTTTTAGATTTAGTGTTGCTCCATGTTTCCATGTTTCCCCCAATTCTCCCAGGATCTATACACTGTGATCCTGATTGGTACTATTGGGATTGGTAGTCAGGCACCATCTAGTTCTTCTGGTCTCAGCGTACATGAAACTGTGGTTTGTGTAGGCTCAGTCCTGTAGACAGTTTCTGCTCTGTGTCTTAGGTTCTTTCTATTTCTTTTGTTCCAGGTAAACAGAGGCTAATAATTGTATGGCTGCTCTAAGAGACCAAACACCACTCATAAGACTAACAAAAGTTTTATGAACTTAAGGTCAATTGAGCAAGTTGTTCTGTGCAATTGTGGTTCTAAGCCTTTAAATCCAATAAACCATTGATCTGTCAGTTTGCCATGGTTCAGTGACTTGGGTGTTGTTGGGATGCCAGGAGCTTTACTACCCATATTTCCAATGCCAGCAGGGTCACCTGTGGTGGACAGGCTCCTGCAGAGCCTCTAGATTTAAGCAGACCAAGTAGAAAGTGATCTATTTACCCAAATTAGACAATGAAAACCCTATGGATCATAACAGAATGTGCCTGGACATGCCACCAGAAGGGATCATTTGCTGGAGGCGGATGTCATGAATTAGAGGGTCAGTGTGGGTGAGGGTGATGCAACAGCTACAATGAAAGGCTGGAATATGCTGGTGATCATGAGGTTAACTGCAATCGGGCAAAGTTTCATTCTGGTGTGGATTACGTAACAAGTAGAGAAATGCACAGTCATTTCTGGGTGGAGCATCTCCACTCAGCACTTTTCCTTCCTGGCTGAAACAACTGTGGTCCTAGGCATAGAGACTCTGCCCGTGAGCAGAGTGAATTGATATTCTCTCTAATGTAAGGTAGCCCTTGTGTTAGAAGATTCAGTGCCCATCAAAAGGACCCATTTTTTTGCCCAGCTGAGGCTCTCACTCTGAGCTTAATTTGGCAGGAAACTGCATTTAGCTAGTGAAGACCACCAGCTCTTGGGGTTGTTGTCAGGGGTCATTGTGTTAACTCTGATTCATACACACACCATGTGACAGAGTAGGATGGCACTATTGGGCTCCACAGATTGCAATATTTATGGAAGGAACCTAATGGTCCAGTGGTTAAAGTGCTCAACTGCTATCCAAAAGGTCAACAGTTCAAAACCAGCAGCCATTTTTCATAGGAAAAAAATGAGACAATCTACTTCTGTACAAATTGCAGCCTTAGAAACTGCACAGGGGCAGCTCTGCTCCATCCTGTAGGACTTGCTGTGAGTTGGAATTGACTGCAGTGAGCTTGGGGTTTAGTATATTGTTAATCATCATCATCATCATCAACAACATGGTGCCTTTGCTTGTCAAATTTTATTCTGCACCACTTTTGTCACTCCTCCAGGAGTATTAAATTAATTGTCATCATTTCCTTTCAAACAGGTAAGTGTCATATGAAATTTCTTCTTTGAAGATTAGGAAAGAGTGATGTGGGGCTCATGGAAGCGGGTTGTTGCTGGGCACTGTCAAGCAGCCTCTGACTTATAGTGACCCCTTGCACAGCAGAACAAGAATCATGGTTTCTAGACTGTAAACTTTATGAAGGAGGCCTGGTGGAAGAGGGTAGGACTTGTTAATTTTATAAAGTCACACTGAAGTGTATTGTTATAATAGTTCTCTCTTTTTTTGTTTTAATCTTTTTGGTAATAATTTGAAATCAGACATCATCAGAAAACCAAGCTGTGAAGATGGTAATTATGCTGGAAATTTTATATCGATCCTAAAGCCACCTGCGGTGTAAGGTCTCCTGGGTCACTCTATTGTGCCATGGTTTTGAGATTAGTTAAGACAGAATGTGAGCACAAGTTCTCAATGAGGAAATCTAAGATCTTCATTTCCTGAGTAAGTAGCAATTACAATTTGCAATTTCATTATGAAAATTCAATTAAAAGAATGCAAGTGTCTATTATCATGCAGGATGTGAACGCTCCTTGCAAAAGGAAACTCAGGTAAGAGATGTAACTGTGACTCTTCAGTTGCAGTTTATGTGCTGGGCTGGACAAAGGTCTTCTTGTTCAAGGTTAGATAATGGTCTCTTCTGGGCCTGCAAATCAATGGTCATATAGGAAGCCAACACTTAGAGTCACATGGCTTAAAGCACACCTGTCTACTACAATGGTTCCTAATGCATCATGCAAACCCTGACATCTCTGTTGACGTTGTTGTTGCTGTTATGTGCCATCGAGTCACTTGCAACTCATAGCGACCCTATGTACAAGAGCCCTATCTGTACAAGCTGCTCTATCCTGTGCCAACCTCACTGTCTCCGATACACTCATTCCCACCAACCCAATCACAGAATCGATCCATCTCATGGAGGATCTTCCTTTCCTGTGCAGTCCCTCCACTCTCTAATTGACCCTGCCCGTCTTGTACTATCCTCATAATTGTTACTATGTTAGAAACCATTGTGTTGACACCAAATAAATCCATTTCTTTGTGGGATTGCCTCTCTTTCAATGACTCTACTTTTACAAGCATGATGCTTCTCTGGGGAATTGCTCTTCCTGATAACACGCAAAGAACACATAAGATCAAAATGTCACGGTTGCACTTCTTCTAAGAGAGAGAGTTGTTTGTGTTTCTGATCATCACTATTCTTTACCAATACTATCATTCAAAGCCATCAGTTCTTCATCTTCCTTAGTCACTGTCTAGCTTTCACATGTGTGTAAAGTGACTGAAAAGACCATGACTTGAGTAGTACATACTATCGTTCTCTAAATGACTTCTGCCTCTTAGCATTTTGAAGAGATATATAACAGCAGATCTTCCTAATGCAATATGCTGTTTAAATTCTTGAATAGTACTTCCATGGACATTGATCATGGGTCTAAGTAAAATGAAATCCTTGGCATTCTCAATTTTCGGTTCATTTATCCTGATCTTGACGTACATTATGCCTGTCTACTCGAAGGTCCACAAGACAATCACACACCCCTTAGGATTTCTCTAGACAGCACATGTGTGGTTGCTTGGAAACATCCTAGGCTTGGGCTGATTGGTCAAGAATTGCTGATCTGTTAACATGGAATAGACCCTCTGCACACAGCTGAAGAAGCCGGAAAGGTTCTGCTAACTAGTGGGGCTATTATGAACACATGCTATTGGCTGCCTGACCCTGGAGTAAAGGGAAAAGCATTGGTTCACAGACCACACGTTCAGAATGTGAAGATTTCCAGAAAGGACAGAATTATAAAGCTCAAGAGCCCAGGTCTTCCCATCTGGTCTGTTCAACTTTCAGTAAGACTCACCACTTCTTTTAGAGTGTAGGTCATTTGGGAAATAAGTGACAGCACCACCTGCTGAGAGTGCTGTCAAAATAGGCAAATGGTCAATAGTGTTTCCATGGAATGACACTAAGTCATGGTGACCCCATGTATGTCTGAACAGAGCTGTGCTCCGCTGACTTTCCTTCTCTCTTAGGAAGCAGATCCCCAGGCATTTCTTCCGTGGTACTTCTGCGCTGGAACTCCAAAGCCTTTTGGCTAGTGTCGGAGGATGTTAACTGTTTGTCCCACTCAGGAACTTCAAGACAAATGAATCTCACTGCCATCAAGTCCATTTCAACACATAGGGACCCATAGGACAGAATAGAATTGCCCTAGAGGGGTTCCAAGGCTGTCATTCTTATAGAGGCAGACTACTATATATCATCATATCTTCCTTCTGAGGAAGGTTTCAAACCAGCATCCATTTGGCTAACATCCCAGCAATTAACCCAATGTGTCACCAGGGCCCCTCAAGACAGATTAGGAGAAGGGAGAATGGCAAGGTGCAATGCATGCTCTGCGTTTATCTTTTAACACCAGTCTGCACATATGCAGAGAAAGTAGGTTGCTCCTTAAAGGCAAATGTGGTGAAACGAAATCTCATGTACTTTGGACATGTTGTCAGGAGGGGTCAGTCCTTGGAAGAAGACATCATGCTGGGAAATGTGGAGGGTCAGAGAAGGAGAGAAAGACCCTCAAGGAGATGAACTGATTCAATCATTGTGATGATGGGCTTGAACATGGCAGAGATTATGAGGATGGCACAAGATAGGACAAGGTTCCTGTCTGTTGTTTATGAGTCCTAATCAAGTTGACAGCACCTAGCAATACAACAACAGTAACACCACCAGCACACAGGTGAGGGGATCCTTCCCATCCTATCCATTAACCTGACCTGCACACCTGGGCTAGACCTGTCAGTCTTCAGCCTTGGCCTCTGCCTCATGAGCATGATGGCCTCATGGCCATGAGCCAGTGAGTGGTTGGGATATTTGTTCATTTCAGGTTCAAGCACATGCTCAGTGCTGGTGGTTTGATCGTTAAAGGTTGGCTGCTCACTGAAAAGTCAGCGATTAAAACCCGCCAGCTGCTCCTGTAAGGATTTACAGCCTTGGGAATTCAGTGGAGGATCAGCACGCTGAGAATCTGGAGTCACCATGAGTCAGGGCCGACGCCATGGCCGTGGGCTGGGTTTGGGCTCTGGTCGCCTTTTAAGTAAGGGAGTTTGGGAGGTGTAGCGTGCAGGCTGAGACGCACTGGAAACCCATCGGCCATGCCTCTCGGAGGTCTGAATCCACCAGGGCTCCACGGGAAAAAGACAGATGGTCCCCTTTGCACGTGTTTTATAGCCTCAGAATCTTACCGGAGGAGCAGCTGGGAGTCGCTTCCAAGCAGACAGCAATGAGAGGAATCTATTAAGGCTGCAATGTTTGCTGTTGCTAGGTGCTGTCAAGTCGACCATGACTCAGGGAGACTCGATGAACAGCAGGTCTGAACCTGCTCTAACCTGCCCCATCCTCGCCATCTCTGGCATGCTCGCGTCCACTGTGGTGGTCGTTGTCCATCTATTTCCTAGATGATCTTTCTTCTCTTCCTCTCCCCTGATACCTTTCCCACCAGGATGTCTCTCTCCAGGCACTGGCCCTTCATGATGACATGCCCAAATTAAGTGAGAAGAAATGACACCATCCTTTCCTTCAAGGAGCAGCCTTCTGGCCTTTCTCCAAGACAGATTTGTTGGCTATTTGGACAGTTCATGAGATATTCAGTATTCTTTTCTAACACCATAATTCAAAGCATCAATTCTTCTTGGGTCATCCTTATTCAAGCGAGCAATAGCAAGATGGAAAGACTTGAAATACTGCCAGTACTTACCCAGGTATGACACAGCAACACAAAGTGAGGATGTGCTGTTAGAAAACGGTGGTGGTAGATTCATTCAACACAGGACTATTACAAACCTCAGTTTATAAAAAAACACAGTATCTGCAAAGCACAATTAAAGGAGATGTGGCTGTTTTGCAGGAGGCCAGGAGGTCAAGTTCCTAACCACTTCCCATTGACCACGTATTCCGTGGAACATTTCTGGTGGGGCTCTGGCACACATGTGGGATTTGGAGCCTTAACTTGTGGAGACTCGCACCCACCCTCCTCCTGGGTGGGATTCTTGCCTGCCTGCCCTGCCCTGTGGGTGACGTGCTGCCTCACCCCTGATGGAGGCCTGGGTACAGCTATGAGAGGACCAGGCAGGGTGCTCACGGGGGACTCCACAGGCCATGGAGAAGGCAGATCCCCAGGTCTGGAAGGTTCTGCTTTCACCCTATAAATTTTCCTGTGTCTAAAAAGACCTCAAAGCAAGCCCACTGCTGTCAAGTAGATTCACACTCACAGCAAGCCTTGATCAGGTTTCTGAGGCGGCAAATCTGTACAAAAGCAGACTGCCTCCACTTTCTCCAGCAGAGTGGCTAGGGGACTGGAACTGCTGACCTTTCTGTTAGCACAAGATGAAATACAAGATGTCAATCCCAAAAGCACAGGGTTCGAAGCCAGCTGCCTCCTGGGAGAAAGCTAGGCAATCTCTTCCCACAGTGCAATTTTTTAAAATTTTATTTTATTATTTTGTGTGTGTGTACTGTCAAATTGGATCTGACTGGTACAGGAGGAGATTGCCCTCCTTCTCCAGCAGGGCATCTGGTGGATTCTATCCACACACCTCTGGGATTGCAGTGCAGCTTCCTGCCACTAGGCCACCAGAGCTCCCCACACAGTGCAACTTAATGCCTCTGAAATCCCACTGGAGAATCAGCTATGGATGTAACTCAAAGGCACACAACAATAATGACAACAATTAACAAAGAGCCAACACCATGACAGCCCAAGACTGTGGAAGGGAAAAATAACTCCTCTTTTCCTGCTGTTTTGAATTTAAAAACTACTAGCTGTTAAATTGATACATACTTATGGAGACCCTAGAGGAAGAATGTCATAGTTGCCCCCAGTCCTAATGACTCCTTGAGAAGGCCTGATGATGTCTAAGGCAAGCAAAGCAGAGACCAGACCAAACAATGGATCCTGATGAGGCTCTGGGCCTGATCACAAAAGCCCACACCCAAGTTAATTAACAGGATTCCCACCCCAAATTCCAAGCAAAAATACCATCTTTCCTGTTGCTGTTGTTATGTGCATCATAGCTATGTACAATAGCCTTAAACCCTGCTCTATCCTGTGCCAACCTTATTGTCTCTGCTACACCTATCCTGTGCCAACCTTATTGTCTCTGCTACACCTACCCCTATTACCCCAGTCACTCAATCAATCCACCTCATTGAGGGTCTTCCTCTCCTGCGCTGTCCCTCTACCCTCCTAAGCATGATGTCCCTCTTCAAGGACTGGTCCCTTCTTGCAACATGTCCAAAGTATGTCAGATGAAGCTTCAGAATCCTTGTCTCCAAGGAGCAGCCTGGCTTCACCCTCTCCAGGACGAACCTGTTAGTTCTTTGAGCAATCCATGGTATATTCAATACTCTTCTCCAACACCAGAGCTCAAAGGCATCAATTCTTCTTCTATCACCCCTAGTCATTGTCCAGCTTTCTGATGCATAGCAAGTGATTGCAAAGACCATGACCTGTATCAGGTGCACCTTAGTTTCCAGACTGACATCATTGCTCTTCAGTACTTTGGAGAGGTCTCTGACAGCAGACTTTGCCAACACAATATGTCTTTTTATTTCCTGGCTGCTGGTACCAAGAGTGTTGATTGTGGAGCCAAACAAACTAAAGCTATTAACAATCTCAGTCTCGTCACCATCTAATATGATGCTGACAATTGGCCCAGTGGTGAAAATAGAGATAGGACACATCCTTGGCATGCACCCTTCCAAATTTTGAACCATGCAGTGTTACCCTACTCTGTTCTGATGACTGCCTCCTGGTCCAAGTATAGGTTTACCACAAGGACAATCAAGTGTTCTGGGATTTCCCATTCTTCTCGGAGTCAGCCACAGTTTGTTGTGGTTCACACAGTCAAATGCCATAGTCAATAAAACACAGATAGACATTCCTCTGGTAGTCTCTGCTTTCAGCCAAGGTCCATCTGACATTAGCTATAATATCTCTAAATCCACGGCTTCTAAAACCAGCCTGCACTTCAGGCAGTTCTCTGTTGATGTGCTGTTCCAGTCATTTTTGGATAATCTTCAGCAGAATCTTGCTTGAGTGTGATATTAATGATATTGTTTGATAATTTCCACACTGTCAGATCACCTTTCTTTAGAATGGGAACAAACAAAGATTTCTTCCAGTCAGCTGGCCAAGTGGTTGTCCTCCAGACTTCTTGGCACAACTTGGTGAGCACATCTAGGGCAGAATCTGTTTGTAGAAGTATATCGATTGGTATACCTGGGGCCTTGTTTTTTGCCAATTCCTTTAGAGCAGCTTGAATGTCCTTCTTCATCACTGTAGGCTCTTGCTCATACATTTTTTTCATTAAATTCTTCTGTGTCCAGCAATTCCTTTTGGTACAATGACTCTGGATACTCTTTCCATCTTCTTTTAATACTTCCTGGATCATTTAATATTCTGCCCTAAGTACCCTTAAGTATTGCAAATTGAGGCCTGAATTTGTTCTTCAGTTCCTTGAGCTTAAGAAATGCTGAGTGAGTTCGGCTCCTTTGATTTTCTGACTCCAGCTCTTTGTACATTTCATTACAATACTTTACTTTGTCTTCCTGTGCTGCCCTTTGAAGTCTTCTGTTCAGCTCCTTAATATCTTGATTTATTCCTTCCGCTTTGGCTTCTTGGTGCTCTAATGCAATATTCAGAATCTCCTCTGACATCCATTTTGGTCTTTTCCTCTGTCTTTGTAATGACCTTTTGCACTCTTCCTGGATGATATTCTTGATATCCTCCCATAACTCATCTGCTCTTCACTCATTAATGTTCAAAGCCTCAAACTTATTCCTGAGATGGTTTTGAAATTCATGTGGGATAGACTCAAGGTCAAATTTTGTTCCCATGAGTTTGATTTTCCTCAGCTTCAGCTTGAACTTGCATATGAGTAGTTGGTGGTCTGTTCCACAATCAGAGCCTGACCTAGTTTTCACAGCTGATACTGAGCTGCTCCATTGGTTCTTTCCTTAGATGTAATCAATCTGATGCCTATGCATACCATCAGGTGAAATCCATGTATATAGCCTGTGTTTAATATTTCTTATAAAATGTATTTGCAATGAATAGATCATTGATTGTGCAAAATTCTGTCATTCTATCTCCAGCTTCATTTCTGTCACCAATACCATGTTTTCCAACTACTGATCCTTCTTCTCTGTTCCCAACTTTTGCGTTCCAGTCACCCATTATTACTAATGTATCTTGATTTCATGTTCGATCCATCTCTGACTACAAAAGTTGGTAGAAATCTTTTATTTCCACTTCTTTGGCTCTAGTTGTTGGTGCATATATCTGAATGATAGTGGTATTCACTGGACTTCCTTGTATGTGTATGGATATTATCCTGTTGCTCACAATATTGTATTTCAAGAGGGATACAGAAATGATTTTTTTAAACTTTTTAAAATATTTTTTTAAATTTATTATTTTTTTGTATGTGTGTACCGTCAAATCAGATCTGACTGGTATAGGAGGAGATTGTCCCTCCTTTTCCAGCACAGCACTTGGTGGATTTGAACTGTGTACCTCTGGGATTGCAGCGCAGCTTCTTGTCACTAGGCCACCAGAGCTCCCTTAGAAATGACTTTTTAAACTATGAAAGTAACCCTATTTCTTCTAACCTTTTCATTTCCAGCGTAATAGACCATATGATTGTCTGACTCAATATGCCCCATGCCAGTCCATCTCATCTTGCCTATATTCCATTTCTTGCTCAACAATATCTAATTTTCCTACATTCATGGTTCTCACATTCCATGTTCCAATGACTAGTGTGTGCTTATAACTGTTCCTCCTCCTTTGTGTTTCCATACTTGAGGACTCCACCTGAATAAGTGATAGTTGTCCTATCACTTCTAAGTGTGTTCTATTGTACATAGGGTTTTCGAAGGCCTGCTGTTTCAGAAGTGGATGGCCAATCGTTTTTCCTAGTCTGTCTTAATCAGAATGCTCAGATTTAGAACAGTATCCAATAGACAAGCATTTTACAGAAAAGAGTAGATCAAAGATATTTCCTCAATTGTAGAAGTAACCAATAGTTTCAGTGTTGTCCCTGTCCTTGACACGTGTATCTTGATTCACCCTTAACATTGCTGTTTGTTGTTAAGTGCTGTTGAGTCGTAGACAACTCATAGAGACCCTGTGAACTAAAGATCTGAACACCTGTATACTTTCATCGTTTCTCTAAGTTCACAGGGTTTCCGGAGGCAAGCTATTTTGGAAGTGGATGCCACTCCTGCTTCCAAGTTTGTTTTAATAGAAGAGCTCCACCAAAACACTGTCCACCATGGGTAACCATTATCGCCTTTGACACATCAGTGTCTCAGTGTTCATCTTCACAGCAACCACCAGTTACCTCTGTACAGCAAGTGGACAGGGTTATATGACCTAGAAGAATATTTGACCAAAAATAATTAAAACCAGCCCTGAGAGTCACAGATTAAAATCACACACCTTTGGCTTGGTAGTATTGCTTTCTATCCACTGGGCCAGCTGAGCTCTCTCTATGTTGTTGTTGTTAGTACATTGTATTTGGATTTACAGACCTATCTTTCCTAGTCCTCCCTAAACCTTGTATAAAAAAACCCCGCCCTTGACGATCCTGGCGCCATTTTTATACCTTCTCAGTAAGCGGTCACTTGGTGTCCCTCTCAGATAATTCAATAAAGGCCTGTTTGTTTTTTGGAACCAGCTTCTTTCTCTCTCCTGCCCTTGACTCTTTTTGCTGTCTAACAGACTCAATGTGTGTCAGAGTGGAACTGGGCTCCATGGGATTTTAAGTGGCTGATAGTTAAAACACAGATTGCCAGGCCTTTGCTCTGAGGCATCTCTGGGTAGACACCAACTTTTGATTAACTGCATGTCAATGTTTGCACCATATAGATGTCAACATTTTGTACCATTTAGGATCTCTTTTATAACAACAGGAGCTCTGCATTTTCATTTTGCCTAGGGCTCCCTGGTCCTCTCCTTGGCCAAGAAGAGTGTCACCTGTCCTGTCCACAGCCTTCTTTCCCCACTCCTGGGAGGGTCGCACTTTAGAACTAGAGCCACTGGCTGGGCACTGTTGCCCCCTGGTGGCCAGTTGAGGGATCAACTCTGCAACAAACCCGGTGAAGACATCACTCCCAAATCAAACTGACAAAATCCCATTTGGAAACAATGGTTTAATCAGCAATTCTCTCCCTCTGGGCTTTTGACGCAGTCCTGGTGGTGTTGTGTAAAACTTGTTGGGTTGTGAAACTAAAGGTTGAAGGTTCGAGTCCTCCACTCACTCCATAGGATAAAAAGGGTAGTCTCATTTGTTTGTTGGCTATCTGAATGTCTTCTTTGGTGAAGGGTCTGTTTATATCCTGTGCCCATTTTTCAATTGGGTTATTTACCTCTATCTTGTTGTGGTGCTCATGTATTTTATAAATTCTAGATATATGTCCCTTGTCTGACATGTCATTACCAAATACTTTTTCCCAATCTGTGGCTTTTCTTTTTACCCTGTTGGAGAAGTTTTTGGATATGCATAGGGATTTGATTCATCTATTTTATCCTCTACTGGTTGTAGATTTTCCAGGATATTTGGAAGACTGTTTATGTTGTGGGTTAGGACTTCT
>NW_006399884.1:7603727-7611723 GCF_000299155.1 Elephantulus edwardii | reverse complement strand
GGTTTCAGGGTGAAGGTCTTCTCTCACTACTCTAAAGGGCCCCTTTGGCAATAGGAAACACCTAGACTATTGTGGAGATTGATTTTGGAATTTAGATACACTGTTACCAATTGTACTTAGCCGTATATGTTCATATCCTTGAAGATGTATCATGGAACTGTTGCAGCCTAGAAGACACAAATTTAACTAACAAGTTAAAAATACACGAGTCATCACACCCACCTGCTGCCTGCGCACGAGGTTATACGTGCCCGCCAGCCGCCCGTGTAGAAGATGACACACGGGAAATGGTGAGCGCCTGCCAGTCACCTGCGCTGGGGGATGGTGCACACCCACCGGCTGCCCACACAGAAGAGATGATGCGCCCCGCTGACCTTGGGGGGGGTGGGGAAGACGTGTGCCCCACCACCTGCAGGTTTGGGTTTCCTTGGAAAACCAGAGAAGATGAGCACCTATACAATGGATTGTTGAAAGTCACTGTGAGTTGTCTACTTGATGACATTTAACAGTGGCAGCATGACCAAGAGGACCAACATCCCAAATGCACCACATATTTTGATCTGTTGAATGCTTCTGCCAAAAGATGTTTAGACCTGTTCACAATTTTCAGGTTCCCTTTGCCATTTATAAAGTGGGAGGGAAGTGACACCTACTTCAAATTATAGTATGACCACTTATGGGGGGGGTAAAAGTGGTGGTGCTGGAATTGGAGATGCTGTCCCTGCCCACACACTCCTCAGTCAGGTGAGGGGACCAGATTAGTGTGGGGGCAATTAGAGGGGAGTGTACCAGCCAGCCCATGGGGGGTGTTGCCCTGCTCATGACGGACTGTCTTGGGCCCTCGGCTCGGACGAGCCATCATGGCCCTCAGAGTGAGCTCCTCAGTCCCCAGATTGTGCCATCTGACCCCTGGGTAGGAAAAAAATGCCTAGGGTATCCAGAGAATTTTATCTAGGCTACTTTCTGCCACCCTCTCGCCAGTAAACCTGAAAGCAACACCCCCAAAACCCCTCTATTTGTAACGCATATGTTTGTTCTCTCGAGGTTTGCTCCCTTTCCTACAGGTAACCTTACCACTGAGTTTTACTTCAGACCTGACCCAATTGATCACAGCCAGTTACAGATTTCTGGCTGGTCCGAGTGCAGTGGAGGCCGCAACTAATTGATCACAGCCAGTTACTTCAGATCTGACCCCAAGCCCAGTGCCAGTGACAAAAAGGAAATACAACTGCCAGCTAAAGAAGCAAAGGAGGATGGACCCTCTTGGTTCAACCAGCCATCCCCACTGGACCCACCTGGGAAAACATTTTGCAGTCCAGAGGGGAGCAAATGACAGGAAAATATCTTCTAACAGAACAAGAAGGCAAGCAGCCTTAACCCAAGATCACCAGTAAGGTGATAAAGTGTCCTCCCTTTCCCCTTTCACATCTATGCCCCTGTTCAGCATGAAGAAGCCAGAGAGTCTACACCCAGTTCCCAAATGAATAAGACAGTTGGTTTAACTACCATTGGAAAATGCTTGTCATTTTCCTGTAACATCTGGTTCCCACTGGATCACTTTCATTTCCTTCACCTGCTCCCCCCACTGACCAAACTGTGCAGCTCTGCAACTGCATCCCTGCCCATCCTCACCCTTCTGTCCCCAACCCTCACCTCCTTGTATCCCCAATTTGTTTTTCCCAATTAAAACAAAACAAAAAAAGTACATGAGTAAAAAATTTAAAATCAATAATATTCCAAGTAGATGTTTTAATAGTTATAGTCCTTGGTTTTAGTCCTAGGTCCATAATCCACTTTGATGTGTGTGTGTGTGTGTGTGTGTGTGTGTGTAGTGAGATGTGGATCTTGTTTGAGTTTTCTGCAGATAATTTTCCAATTTTGCCAGCACCATTTGTTAAAAAGACTGTCATTTCCCCACTTAACTAATTTCATCTCCTTGTCAAAAATCAGTTGATCATAGGTAGATGGGCTGATTTCTGGGTTCTCAATTCTATTCCATTGATCTATGTGTCTGTCTCATTGTACCAGTACCACACTGCCTTGACCACCATGGCAGTGTAGTAGGATTTGAAATCAGGGAGTGAGATGCCTCCTACCTTTTTTCTCTTTTTAAGGAGTGCTTTGCTTACTCTGGGCCTCTTTCCATTTCAAATGAATTTGGAGATTGCCTTTTCCATCTTGTTGAAGAATGGAATTGGTATTGGGATTGGGATTGCATTGAATGTGTAAATTGCCTTTGGTAGTTTTGTCATTTTCACAATATTGAGATTTCCTATCCATGAGCAAGGGATATTCTTCCACCTCTCCAGTTCTTTTTTTGTTTCTTGTAATAATATTTTGTAATTTTCTTTGAATAGATCCCTTGTGCTTTGAATTTGACTCAGCAATTTCACTACTGGGAATTTACCCTAAAGAAATCAGAATTGCCCCCCAAGCAGATATGTACACATCCATGTTTATTGTGGCTTTGTTCACAACAGCAAAGATCTGGAAACAACCCAAGTGCCTATCAACAAATGAATGGATAGAGAAGCTCTGGTATATTCACACAATGGAATACTATGCAGCATTGAAAAAAGAACTCATGAAATATGCAAAATGGATGGCCCTGGAGAACATTATACTGAGTGAAATATCTCAGTCACACAAGGCAAATATTGCATAGGGCCACTGTTGTAAAACAGGATGGACATCAGGGTTGAGGGAAGACAGAAAAGGAGGGGAGGAATGATGTATATTGCATTGAAACAGATGAGGAAGAGAATTTTTTTAAAGGGACTTATGAATTGGTATTCTCATCATTACGGAAGTCCAGAGTGAAGGCTGCATAGTGGAGTGGACTTCGGGTGGGGGAGGGATTGCATAACAGTGAAAGAGTTTTTCTTTTTCTTTTCAAGGAGAAGAGTGAATTGGGGAGGAGGGGGAGAAAAGTACAACAATAAATGACTAGAAACCCCAAGTCTCTGTAAACTTTCATTAAAATTAATTAAGCAAAATTTTAAAATTAAAAAATTAATTGAAAAAGAAAGGGTGGTCTCCTCCCGTAAAGATTTACAGCCTCAGAAACCCTCTGGAGGGTCATTGCAAGTCAGAACCTACTCCATGGCAGTGGGTTGGGTTCGGTTCTGGATTTAGTCCCACATACAGCACACAGGTCCCAAGGCCTCTTTATGATGAGGGTGAAGCAACTTGAAAGGAATTCTACGTGATCTCTGTAGATGGTGTTACGTGTCACAGAGTTGTCTACAGTTCACAACAATCCTATGAACAACAGATCTGAACTTCACCCTGTTCTGCACCATCCTCATCATTGCCACCTGCTGGAGACCATATTTATAATCACTGTGGAGCCCATGTCCTTGAGATACATCCTGTGGACTAGGGGTGCAAATCAAATGGGGTGAGCAAACTTGCCAGGGAAAAGTGTAAATTTTATGGATTAACTTTTAGCCTCCCTTTGCCACCAGCTACATGCTGTAAATCCCAACCTCTACCAACACATGTGGAGAGGAACCCTGGTGGCATAGGGTGGAACCCATCTGGCTGGTAAATGAGAGGTTGGTAAGTTTAAATCCACCAGGTGCTATCTCCTCCCCTAAAGATATAGTCTCAGAAACATAATAGGAAGTCATCATAAGTCGGAGAGTGGGTTTGGTTTGGGTTTTACATATAGATAATATCCATCTGGGAATAGAGTTTTCTTTATTATGCTAATGAGGCCTTGTAAGTGTAGGATGTACCTTTTTTATTATTATTTTATTATTTTGTGTGTGTGTGCATACCGTCAAATCAGATCTGACTGGTACAGGAGGATATTGTCCCTCCTTTCCCAGCAGAGCATCTGGTGGATTTGAACCATGCGCCTCTGGGATTGCAGTGCAGCTTCTTGCCACTAGGCCACCAGAGCTCCCCTGGATGTACCTTTTGTTTTACTGTGAGAGAATGTTTATAAAGTAGATTGATTTTCATTCAATCATTCATGCACAGTTTGTTTTATAGCATCAGTTACAATACTCAAAATGTAATTGCACTTTCCCCACTCCCTCCCTGTGATTCTCATTTCTTCCACCTTTTCTTTTTTTTAATAAAAATACTTTTTATACATGTTTTATTAATTTTAATGCACATTTACAGAGATTTTGGATTTTGATTCATTCATTGTTGCATTTTCTCCCCTGCCCACCCCTCCCCTCCAGTTTGCTTCTCTCTTTGAAAAGAAAAAAGAAAAATTCCTTCATTCCCCTTCCCCTCTCCCCCGACTCCCAGTACACTTCACCATGCAACCTTCATTCTGGACTCTTGTCCGTCACCTTTTCTCTCCTACCCCTTCCTACCTTCAGGGATTTATCCTTGGGCAAATGGCTCCTTAAGGGTGTGTCTTAAACCTAACTGCTTTCGAGACACGTAAGGAGCCATTTGAGCACAAATAGAGTGTTAGAGATGCTACATGAACATTATGAAAGAAGCAAAGATGAGAAACTGAAGAGAGAAGGACATTCCTCCAGAGCTGACACAGACAGCAAAGCTGCCTCCAGGGTCTGTGGCCTGAACCTGCACTTCTAATGAACATGTATCTATTGCTAAAGCTGCCAACTTGTGGTATTTATGCTATAGCAGAACTAAGAAACTAAGACGACAAGCAGGCCAGAAATGAGTCACAGATTGTGCCCATGAAATCAGAAAGCTTCTTGTCCCACCACCATCTAGTCAATGTCAACTCATAGCCACCCTCCTTTGGGTTTCTGAAACAAAATCTTTCTATGAGAAGATGGTACCCCTCTTTCTTCCTCAGAGAAGTTTGTGGAACCTCTGAGTTAGCAGATCAGCACTTAACCCTTCACTGAGGGCTATATAGTTAGCCATGTATGATTCATGATTCAATATGATTCATGCAACACTTTCCTAAATCTGTCTACAATGGAATGAATTCTACAGACAAGATGATTACAAAATAATCTGGTAAAAGTGTGTTGGAAGCAGCAAACTTATTTTGGTTAATTAGAAATTGAACTCTGAGTTGCTGGAAGGTTCTGGGAAATTAAAATTTTCTGGAGGAATTGGGTAACTGAAGGAAGCTTAATTTCAGCTTTGTTATTGTTGTTGTTGTGTACCGCAGAGTCAGAACTGACTCACAGCTGACCCTCAGGTGGGTTTTCAGAGGCAATTAATAGCATGGGAGAAGATTGCCCATCCATTTCCTGAACAGCACATGTCCTTGAACTGGGTGCTTTTGGGATTGCAGCACAACATCTTGCCACTAGGTCACCCGAGCTCCCCATTGTACATGCTGTTGTTGTTAAGTGCCATTGAGTTGTAGATGACTCATAGTGACCCTATGAACCAAAGACCTGAACACCTGTCATCATTTCTCCAAGTTCATAGAGTTTCCAGAGGCAAGTGGAGGCCACTCCTGCTTCCAAGCTTGTTTTAATTTGGGAGCTTCACCAAACACTATCCACCATAGGTAACCATTATCACTTTTTACCCATCAGTGTCACAGTGTTTAGCATCACAGTAACCATGAGTTACCTTTTTTAAATAAGAGGCCAAATACAATCAATTCACTCTTGATGGCTAATAAACAGTGTCCCTTATGTCTCACCTGAAAACAAGATCAAACCTCTGTAGAATCAAGCTGCTCCAGACCCCTGCCCCACCTGGAAGCCATCCTGTTGACCTCATGCCTTTTAAAATAGGAGGCTGAATACAATCAATTCACTCCCAGCGGCTAATAAACATTGCCCTTTATATCTCACCTGAAAACAAGCTCAAACCTCTGTAAAAATGCTATGGTAAAAAAACGAAACAAAACACAAAACCAGTCTAGACTAGTATTGGCATAAAGCCAGCCATACAAAACCAAACACCAAATCTACTGATTTGAGTCAATTTGGGTTTGCACCTGCATATACTGCTGAGTGATTAGTCCACAGGATTTTCAAGGGTATGACCTTTCAGAGCAGATCTTTTAGGCTTTTCTTCCAAATGAGTCTGAACCACCAATCTTTCAGTTCATAACTCATTCCTTAACTGTCTGTAGCACTCAGGAACTTCTGGATAGTTTTACATGATGACAGAATAAAATGGAGTATCCGAAGGACACATATGCTATGAAAATCAACTAATTTCTAACAAGACTATCAAGACCACTGAGTGAGAAAAGACTAGTCTTTTCAAGAAAAGATGCTAGGACAAATGGGTCTCTACAAAAAGAGAATGAAGAAAGACTCCTTCAACATACCGTACATGAGAAGAATTCAAAACAGAACAACCTAAATGCAAGAACTGAAAGCATACCAAGCACAGGACTAATACTTAAGGACCTAGTTTTAAAAAAAATAGATTTTTAGGACGTTAAAATCATGAATAACATCAGAAGAAGATAAACCTCACTTCATAAAAATGAAAAAATATTTATACATTAAGACTTTATCAACAAAGTGAAGAGATAAGTAACAGATTGGAAGAAAGAAAATATTTGGGAGCTATACATTTGGTTAAGGTATAAAAACTAAAGAACTCCTACAATTCAACAATAAAATGACAAACGCGTCAGCAGAATAGACATTAAACCAAAGATAGCCAAATAGTCTGTTTAGTCACTATATTAGGTGCTGTTGAGTCAGTTACAACTCACTGTAACCTAATCTACAACAGACTGAAACTTTTTCCAATCCTTACAATCTGCTGTGTCCACTGTTGCAGTCGTTGTGTTAATCATGAGTTTTGTTTTACTTCTCTGACCCTCCACTTTTCCAATTTCTTCTTTGTAACCACAAAGTCCTCCTAAAGTTTCCTGGAAAATGTTAAGACCCAAAACTGAGACCTAAGTTTGGTCCAGTTGGAATACATGATAGGTTGAAGAGGAAGAAAGTAAAAAAAAAAAAAGTCAAGGGACAATAAGCACTGTCTTCAATATAATTTTTACCTTTTGAAGCACCATTCATAATGCCAAAAGGGAGGTTTTTTCCTTTGTTACCAAGCAACTCAAGAGGTAAAGAATCACCTCTTCCTAGGCACCTGACAATTCAGATCAATTTCAGGTTAGTTAAACCCAATGTAATTGGAATAATTAAAGTATTGCTTGTTAATATCTGCCTCTGAGTAGGAGCCAACTCATAGCTGATTCTCCAGGGCAGTAAATTGCATGGGAGGAGATTGCCCATTATTCTTCCATGGAGCAGCTGGTGGATTTGAACCACAAACCTTCGGGATTGCAGCACAGCTTCTTAACAGCAGGCCACCAGAGCTCCCTCAATTGAATTGGTAAGCCAAATCAATGAAAGGGAAAAAAAAAATTGAAGACAAAACAAACTAAAAGGGCATAACTCTAAAAACCAACTTTTTGTTGTGACTAATGTGAAAGTTTACAGAGCAAACTGAGTTTCCATGCAACAACCCATCCATATTGTGATTTGTGACCTTGATTACAATTCCCACAATGTAACAGCACTCCTCCCACTTCATCCCTGTGTTTCTGGTTTCCATTCACCCATCTTTCCTACCCCTTCATGCCTTCTGAGCTTTAACCCTGAGCCAAAGCTGACCTTTGGTCTTGTGTGGTTGATTGTTGTAGGGAGTTCATGCTTGTCTGAGTATTACATAATCTTAACAAGTTTCAATGAAAATATTTTTCCAACTGGAAGTAGAAATTCTCCCCTCCCCCTTTTACTGTTGCTGAATCAGAACCAACACAGAGCTGACCCTCTATCGGGTTTCTGAGGATGTAAATCACATTGGAGAGTTCCCATATTTCTCCCTTGAAGCAGCTGCTGAATTTGAGCTTTCATAGTTGAGTTTTTTGGATTAGCAATGCAACCCTCTATGGACCATGTCACCAGAGCAGAATTCGTTTAAGGGCTCCCATATACTTTTCACTGAGCTCACTTAAAAACAACCCCCAGAGTGTAAAATGGTGCAACCCCTGTGGAAAGCAGTATGGCGCTTTCTCAAAAAGTTGCAAATAGAGATACCATTTGACCCAGCAATTCCACTA
>NW_006399884.1:7588006-7603627 GCF_000299155.1 Elephantulus edwardii | reverse complement strand
GAATAAGACAGTTGGTTTAACTACCATTGGAAAATGCTTGTCATTTTCCTGTAACATCTGGTTCCCACTGGATCACTTTCATTTCCTTCACCTGCTCCCCCCACTGACCAAACTGTGCAGCTCTGCAACTGCATCCCTGCCCATCCTCACCCTTCTGTCCCCAACCCTCACCTCCTTGTATCCCCAATTTGTTTTTCCCAATTAAAACAAAACAAAAAAAGTACATGAGTAAAAAATTTAAAATCAATAATATTCCAAGTAGATGTTTTAATAGTTATAGTCCTTGGTTTTAGTCCTAGGTCCATAATCCACTTTGATGTGTGTGTGTGTGTGTGTGTGTGTGTGTGTAGTGAGATGTGGATCTTGTTTGAGTTTTCTGCAGATAATTTTCCAATTTTGCCAGCACCATTTGTTAAAAAGACTGTCATTTCCCCACTTAACTAATTTCATCTCCTTGTCAAAAATCAGTTGATCATAGGTAGATGGGCTGATTTCTGGGTTCTCAATTCTATTCCATTGATCTATGTGTCTGTCTCATTGTACCAGTACCACACTGCCTTGACCACCATGGCAGTGTAGTAGGATTTGAAATCAGGGAGTGAGATGCCTCCTACCTTTTTTCTCTTTTTAAGGAGTGCTTTGCTTACTCTGGGCCTCTTTCCATTTCAAATGAATTTGGAGATTGCCTTTTCCATCTTGTTGAAGAATGGAATTGGTATTGGGATTGGGATTGCATTGAATGTGTAAATTGCCTTTGGTAGTTTTGTCATTTTCACAATATTGAGATTTCCTATCCATGAGCAAGGGATATTCTTCCACCTCTCCAGTTCTTTTTTTGTTTCTTGTAATAATATTTTGTAATTTTCTTTGAATAGATCCCTTGTGCTTTGAATTTGACTCAGCAATTTCACTACTGGGAATTTACCCTAAAGAAATCAGAATTGCCCCCCAAGCAGATATGTACACATCCATGTTTATTGTGGCTTTGTTCACAACAGCAAAGATCTGGAAACAACCCAAGTGCCTATCAACAAATGAATGGATAGAGAAGCTCTGGTATATTCACACAATGGAATACTATGCAGCATTGAAAAAAGAACTCATGAAATATGCAAAATGGATGGCCCTGGAGAACATTATACTGAGTGAAATATCTCAGTCACACAAGGCAAATATTGCATAGGGCCACTGTTGTAAAACAGGATGGACATCAGGGTTGAGGGAAGACAGAAAAGGAGGGGAGGAATGATGTATATTGCATTGAAACAGATGAGGAAGAGAATTTTTTTAAAGGGACTTATGAATTGGTATTCTCATCATTACGGAAGTCCAGAGTGAAGGCTGCATAGTGGAGTGGACTTCGGGTGGGGGAGGGATTGCATAACAGTGAAAGAGTTTTTCTTTTTCTTTTCAAGGAGAAGAGTGAATTGGGGAGGAGGGGGAGAAAAGTACAACAATAAATGACTAGAAACCCCAAGTCTCTGTAAACTTTCATTAAAATTAATTAAGCAAAATTTTAAAATTAAAAAATTAATTGAAAAAGAAAGGGTGGTCTCCTCCCGTAAAGATTTACAGCCTCAGAAACCCTCTGGAGGGTCATTGCAAGTCAGAACCTACTCCATGGCAGTGGGTTGGGTTCGGTTCTGGATTTAGTCCCACATACAGCACACAGGTCCCAAGGCCTCTTTATGATGAGGGTGAAGCAACTTGAAAGGAATTCTACGTGATCTCTGTAGATGGTGTTACGTGTCACAGAGTTGTCTACAGTTCACAACAATCCTATGAACAACAGATCTGAACTTCACCCTGTTCTGCACCATCCTCATCATTGCCACCTGCTGGAGACCATATTTATAATCACTGTGGAGCCCATGTCCTTGAGATACATCCTGTGGACTAGGGGTGCAAATCAAATGGGGTGAGCAAACTTGCCAGGGAAAAGTGTAAATTTTATGGATTAACTTTTAGCCTCCCTTTGCCACCAGCTACATGCTGTAAATCCCAACCTCTACCAACACATGTGGAGAGGAACCCTGGTGGCATAGGGTGGAACCCATCTGGCTGGTAAATGAGAGGTTGGTAAGTTTAAATCCACCAGGTGCTATCTCCTCCCCTAAAGATATAGTCTCAGAAACATAATAGGAAGTCATCATAAGTCGGAGAGTGGGTTTGGTTTGGGTTTTACATATAGATAATATCCATCTGGGAATAGAGTTTTCTTTATTATGCTAATGAGGCCTTGTAAGTGTAGGATGTACCTTTTTTATTATTATTTTATTATTTTGTGTGTGTGTGCATACCGTCAAATCAGATCTGACTGGTACAGGAGGATATTGTCCCTCCTTTCCCAGCAGAGCATCTGGTGGATTTGAACCATGCGCCTCTGGGATTGCAGTGCAGCTTCTTGCCACTAGGCCACCAGAGCTCCCCTGGATGTACCTTTTGTTTTACTGTGAGAGAATGTTTATAAAGTAGATTGATTTTCATTCAATCATTCATGCACAGTTTGTTTTATAGCATCAGTTACAATACTCAAAATGTAATTGCACTTTCCCCACTCCCTCCCTGTGATTCTCATTTCTTCCACCTTTTCTTTTTTTTAATAAAAATACTTTTTATACATGTTTTATTAATTTTAATGCACATTTACAGAGATTTTGGATTTTGATTCATTCATTGTTGCATTTTCTCCCCTGCCCACCCCTCCCCTCCAGTTTGCTTCTCTCTTTGAAAAGAAAAAAGAAAAATTCCTTCATTCCCCTTCCCCTCTCCCCCGACTCCCAGTACACTTCACCATGCAACCTTCATTCTGGACTCTTGTCCGTCACCTTTTCTCTCCTACCCCTTCCTACCTTCAGGGATTTATCCTTGGGCAAATGGCTCCTTAAGGGTGTGTCTTAAACCTAACTGCTTTCGAGACACGTAAGGAGCCATTTGAGCACAAATAGAGTGTTAGAGATGCTACATGAACATTATGAAAGAAGCAAAGATGAGAAACTGAAGAGAGAAGGACATTCCTCCAGAGCTGACACAGACAGCAAAGCTGCCTCCAGGGTCTGTGGCCTGAACCTGCACTTCTAATGAACATGTATCTATTGCTAAAGCTGCCAACTTGTGGTATTTATGCTATAGCAGAACTAAGAAACTAAGACGACAAGCAGGCCAGAAATGAGTCACAGATTGTGCCCATGAAATCAGAAAGCTTCTTGTCCCACCACCATCTAGTCAATGTCAACTCATAGCCACCCTCCTTTGGGTTTCTGAAACAAAATCTTTCTATGAGAAGATGGTACCCCTCTTTCTTCCTCAGAGAAGTTTGTGGAACCTCTGAGTTAGCAGATCAGCACTTAACCCTTCACTGAGGGCTATATAGTTAGCCATGTATGATTCATGATTCAATATGATTCATGCAACACTTTCCTAAATCTGTCTACAATGGAATGAATTCTACAGACAAGATGATTACAAAATAATCTGGTAAAAGTGTGTTGGAAGCAGCAAACTTATTTTGGTTAATTAGAAATTGAACTCTGAGTTGCTGGAAGGTTCTGGGAAATTAAAATTTTCTGGAGGAATTGGGTAACTGAAGGAAGCTTAATTTCAGCTTTGTTATTGTTGTTGTTGTGTACCGCAGAGTCAGAACTGACTCACAGCTGACCCTCAGGTGGGTTTTCAGAGGCAATTAATAGCATGGGAGAAGATTGCCCATCCATTTCCTGAACAGCACATGTCCTTGAACTGGGTGCTTTTGGGATTGCAGCACAACATCTTGCCACTAGGTCACCCGAGCTCCCCATTGTACATGCTGTTGTTGTTAAGTGCCATTGAGTTGTAGATGACTCATAGTGACCCTATGAACCAAAGACCTGAACACCTGTCATCATTTCTCCAAGTTCATAGAGTTTCCAGAGGCAAGTGGAGGCCACTCCTGCTTCCAAGCTTGTTTTAATTTGGGAGCTTCACCAAACACTATCCACCATAGGTAACCATTATCACTTTTTACCCATCAGTGTCACAGTGTTTAGCATCACAGTAACCATGAGTTACCTTTTTTAAATAAGAGGCCAAATACAATCAATTCACTCTTGATGGCTAATAAACAGTGTCCCTTATGTCTCACCTGAAAACAAGATCAAACCTCTGTAGAATCAAGCTGCTCCAGACCCCTGCCCCACCTGGAAGCCATCCTGTTGACCTCATGCCTTTTAAAATAGGAGGCTGAATACAATCAATTCACTCCCAGCGGCTAATAAACATTGCCCTTTATATCTCACCTGAAAACAAGCTCAAACCTCTGTAAAAATGCTATGGTAAAAAAACGAAACAAAACACAAAACCAGTCTAGACTAGTATTGGCATAAAGCCAGCCATACAAAACCAAACACCAAATCTACTGATTTGAGTCAATTTGGGTTTGCACCTGCATATACTGCTGAGTGATTAGTCCACAGGATTTTCAAGGGTATGACCTTTCAGAGCAGATCTTTTAGGCTTTTCTTCCAAATGAGTCTGAACCACCAATCTTTCAGTTCATAACTCATTCCTTAACTGTCTGTAGCACTCAGGAACTTCTGGATAGTTTTACATGATGACAGAATAAAATGGAGTATCCGAAGGACACATATGCTATGAAAATCAACTAATTTCTAACAAGACTATCAAGACCACTGAGTGAGAAAAGACTAGTCTTTTCAAGAAAAGATGC
Source organism: Elephantulus edwardii (assembly GCF_000299155.1). Taxonomy (NCBI): domain Eukaryota; kingdom Metazoa; phylum Chordata; class Mammalia; order Macroscelidea; family Macroscelididae; genus Elephantulus; species Elephantulus edwardii. The sequence goes on along the minus strand of NW_006399884.1, from coordinate 7,598,922 downwards.
TAGGACAAATGGGTCTCTACAAAAAGAGAATGAAGAAAGACTCCTTCAACATACCGTACATGAGAAGAATTCAAAACAGAACAACCTAAATGCAAGAACTGAAAGCATACCAAGCACAGGACTAATACTTAAGGACCTAGTTTTAAAAAAAATAGATTTTTAGGACGTTAAAATCATGAATAACATCAGAAGAAGATAAACCTCACTTCATAAAAATGAAAAAATATTTATACATTAAGACTTTATCAACAAAGTGAAGAGATAAGTAACAGATTGGAAGAAAGAAAATATTTGGGAGCTATACATTTGGTTAAGGTATAAAAACTAAAGAACTCCTACAATTCAACAATAAAATGACAAACGCGTCAGCAGAATAGACATTAAACCAAAGATAGCCAAATAGTCTGTTTAGTCACTATATTAGGTGCTGTTGAGTCAGTTACAACTCACTGTAACCTAATCTACAACAGACTGAAACTTTTTCCAATCCTTACAATCTGCTGTGTCCACTGTTGCAGTCGTTGTGTTAATCATGAGTTTTGTTTTACTTCTCTGACCCTCCACTTTTCCAATTTCTTCTTTGTAACCACAAAGTCCTCCTAAAGTTTCCTGGAAAATGTTAAGACCCAAAACTGAGACCTAAGTTTGGTCCAGTTGGAATACATGATAGGTTGAAGAGGAAGAAAGTAAAAAAAAAAAAAGTCAAGGGACAATAAGCACTGTCTTCAATATAATTTTTACCTTTTGAAGCACCATTCATAATGCCAAAAGGGAGGTTTTTTCCTTTGTTACCAAGCAACTCAAGAGGTAAAGAATCACCTCTTCCTAGGCACCTGACAATTCAGATCAATTTCAGGTTAGTTAAACCCAATGTAATTGGAATAATTAAAGTATTGCTTGTTAATATCTGCCTCTGAGTAGGAGCCAACTCATAGCTGATTCTCCAGGGCAGTAAATTGCATGGGAGGAGATTGCCCATTATTCTTCCATGGAGCAGCTGGTGGATTTGAACCACAAACCTTCGGGATTGCAGCACAGCTTCTTAACAGCAGGCCACCAGAGCTCCCTCAATTGAATTGGTAAGCCAAATCAATGAAAGGGAAAAAAAAAATTGAAGACAAAACAAACTAAAAGGGCATAACTCTAAAAACCAACTTTTTGTTGTGACTAATGTGAAAGTTTACAGAGCAAACTGAGTTTCCATGCAACAACCCATCCATATTGTGATTTGTGACCTTGATTACAATTCCCACAATGTAACAGCACTCCTCCCACTTCATCCCTGTGTTTCTGGTTTCCATTCACCCATCTTTCCTACCCCTTCATGCCTTCTGAGCTTTAACCCTGAGCCAAAGCTGACCTTTGGTCTTGTGTGGTTGATTGTTGTAGGGAGTTCATGCTTGTCTGAGTATTACATAATCTTAACAAGTTTCAATGAAAATATTTTTCCAACTGGAAGTAGAAATTCTCCCCTCCCCCTTTTACTGTTGCTGAATCAGAACCAACACAGAGCTGACCCTCTATCGGGTTTCTGAGGATGTAAATCACATTGGAGAGTTCCCATATTTCTCCCTTGAAGCAGCTGCTGAATTTGAGCTTTCATAGTTGAGTTTTTTGGATTAGCAATGCAACCCTCTATGGACCATGTCACCAGAGCAGAATTCGTTTAAGGGCTCCCATATACTTTTCACTGAGCTCACTTAAAAACAACCCCCAAAGGATCGAAGGATCGAAAATACTCATGTAACTCTTAATTCCAGGCAGATTATAGAATTACGTATTTTAAAGCTTTACACACACACACACACACACACACACACAGAAGTGGATTATGTATTAAATTTTGGATTAGCTTTCTAAACTGTAAGAGAATAAAGCTCTGCTTGTTCAAGTCCTTCACTTGTGGTATTTCTGTTACAGCAGCCCTACAAAGCTAAGACACTCATGTATAATAAAAAAGAAAAGCCAAAATCATTATCAAAAGTAGAAGGCAAGCAAGCAAACCTGGAGGAGGAAGGAGAACCACCTCAGAGGGCGCCCAAACTTTCATCCTTTTTGTCTTCCTCCCATAGAACAGTTAGTGGGTTTGGACCAAGGATATTTCAGTTGACAACCGCATGTGTCATGTACAACACAACCAAAACTGTTACAGGAGAAACAGTTACAGTTATAAGCCAAAAATAATGTAAAGAATTCCTGGTGGAGGGGGAAACTGGCTAAGGAACAATCTAACACCATAACAGATAAATCCTTATATTAGCTATTGACACAATAAAGTCTCAGGACAAATTCCCTCACAACAGCAACACTTATCCTAATAGGAGCTTGGGTTTGGGCTGGGCTAGATGGCTTAAGGTGCAAGTGGGTTGAGCTTGCCCCCAGCATGCTGTCCAGCACACTGTTACTCTATGTACATCATCACTCACCACTCTAGCACCAGTTGTCTTTCACCATGATGGCAAAAGGAATAGAGATAAGCCAGTCCCAAGCAAGCACAGTTTACTGTATTATGTCTGCTAAAATTCTATTGGCCACAGCAAGTCACATGGCCAAGCTCAATTTATTGGCTAGGGAATGTCTTTCTTTCCACAATGGTAGGGGAAGGAGAGATAATTCAACCATCACAGATGGGCAAAGACAATAATCTGGTAACTCACAAATAGAAATTTTTCAGGTAAAGTCCTACTCATAGAAACAGTGATTGACGTTGTCAACAATTTCATTTCACTTGGATCTACAATAAACAGCCATGGTAACAGCAGGCAAGAAATCTAAAGACTTGTTGCATTGGGGAAATCTGTTGTCAAAGACCTCTTCAAAGTGTTAAAGAGATATTTTCTTTTCTTTTCTGTGTGTGTACTGTCAAATCAGATCTGACTGGTACAGGAGGAGATTGCCCCTCCTTCTCCAGCAGAGCATCTGGTGTATTTGAACCGCCTATCTCTGGGATTGCAGTATAGCTTCTTGCCACTAGGTCATCAGAGCTCCCCAAACAATGATATTTTCAATTGCTTCCTATACTTCTGAGAATGCAGTACAGCTTCTTGCAACTAGCCCACCAAGAATTAGCCTCCTTGCTTCCTATTCTTCTGAATGTTGGACAATGAGTACGATGGCAGATGCCTTTGAATCGTGGTGATGGGGAAGAGTACTGAAAATCACATGGACTGGCAAAAATATGCAAGTCTGTATTGGATGAAGTGCAGCTAGGGTGCTCCTTACAGGCGAGAATGGTAAAACATGGTCCCATGTATTTGGGGCTTGTTGTCAGGAGGGCAGTCCTTGGAGGGGGAAAAAAGTATCATGTTGGGAAAGGTGAAGGGTCAGAGAAAGAGGAAGATCTTCAGCAATATGGGCTGGCACTGTGACGGTAACAAGGATCTAGAGAATATCAGAGATGGTGAGGACAGTGCAGCATAGAGTAAGTGCAGATCTGCTGTTCTTAGGGTTCCTATGAGTCATAGTTTACTTAGGGGCAGTTAACAACAACTCACACCAACCGCATGTGACAGAGAAGAGCCTCCCTCTAGGGTGTTTAAAAGGATAATAATTATGAGAGGAGCCCTAGTGGCATAGCAGTAAAAGCACTCAGCTTTTAACAGTAAGGGAGAAGATATGGCAGTCTACTTCTGTAAAAATTATAGTCCTGGAAACACCATGCTCCTGCTCTATAGGGTTCCATAGGGAGCTCTGGTGGCTTAGGGGTAAGGAGTTGCTCTGCCAATGCAAAGGTATGTGATTCGAATCTACCAGCTGCTCCTTGAGAGAAAGATGGGCAATCTCCTACCGTATGCTCCTCTGCCTTTGAAAACCCACTGGAGGGTCAGCTTTGGATCAGTTCTGACTCAATGGTACAGAACAACATGAATCATAGTAAATTCAATGGGTTTCAATCAATTTGTTTATTTTGTTCCCTAGGTAATTTTTACAGGAGCAGATTGCCAAGTCTTTCTGGCATGAAGCACCTACTAGATTCAAACTGCCAATCAACTTGATTTATAGTCAAGCACATAATCATGATCAAACACTATAATATGATTGGAAATTAGAACTGAATTGAGCTGCCACTTAAGAAATCCCAGTTGCCTGCGACCAACTCTTATTCACTGCGACCCCATGTATCAGAGTAGAACTGTGCTCCAAAGGGGTTTCAGAAGTTAATATTTAGGCACTAGATCACCAAGCCTTTCTTGTGAGGTTCCTCTGAGTGACCTCTAATCTCCAAATTTTTCATTAGCTGTTGAATATTTGTACCACCTAGGTATTCTGAGATACCACTTACTGTATCCAACTAAAGTCATAAGGAAACTAGGCCACTAGAACTCCCTAAATTCACTTAGTAGTAAAAATTCTTATTAGAAAATAAATTTTTCCTATTAGAAAGTTACAAGGTACTTTATAGTTTTACAAGAGTTCAGTTAAATGTTCCAAGAGAAGATCATTCCAATCTTCTGTAAGTTCTCCCTGAGAACTGAACTTGAGAGAGATATTTCTCAGCTCATATTATAGCATCAAAACAAGAAAAGAGCAGGAGCATTAAGGAAAATTACAGGTTAATCTTACTCATAAGCACAGGTACAAGAATAACAAATAAAATGTTACTAAACAAAATCTTAACAAGATAGTTTGGCACAGTGGTTTGTAACAATGGGCTCAGGAACAGCTGATTGTGGGGAACTAAGCACTTACCAATCGCCACAAGACAGAATCTTAAAAATCTAAAAAAATCAATTCCAACTCATAGCTACTCCATGCATAATGCAATGAAATACTGCCTGTTTCTGCACTCTCTCTGTGGTGGGTTGTAGATCAGACTGTTACGACCCATAGAATTTTCAGAAGTAGATAACCAGACCTTTCTTCCTATTCCCTCTTAGTTGAGAAGTTCTGATGACAACTGTCTGCACAAGCCTCCACGGACATATAGATGGTGACTGTACATGAGGTTCCTTGGCCAGGAATTAAACCTGGGTCTCCTGCACGGAAGGTGAGAATTCTATCACTAGACCAAGAGAGAATGGTTCCATGGTTATGGTTAACAAGATGGCCCAAATACTTTGGTTTAAGAGGGAAATATACTGTAAGGTCCATCTGCCCTGACAGGGAGCCTTTCTCAAATCCAGAAGCTGACTCTGACAAGGGGTGACCAGCTGAGACTCTGTTTTAACTTCCCATGTAGCTCTTCTATAATCCCCCTTCATTGTTTGAGGAGGGAGCCCTGGGGGCCTAGTGGATAAGGAATTTCACAGCCAACCCACCAGCTGTCCCAAAGGAGAAAAATGGTTAGTCTCCTCCCATGTGATTTACAGCTCTTAGTTTCAACTCATTATCGTTAAATTGAGTTGAGTGGATTGTTTGAGGTTCCTGGTGGAGCTGCTATCTAGGATCAAGGCATTTGGCTACTAACTGAAAGGTCAGTGGTTTGAATCCACAGAAGAAAGATGAAGTAGTGTGCTTCCATAGAGAATATAACCTTGGCAATCCTGTTTTTCTTGAGTATTGTAGAGTTGGAACCCACTGACAGCTGACCCTTGGCAGGATTTCAGAGGCAGTTAATCACAAGGAAGGAGATTGCCTATCCTTCCACGGAGCAGTCGACAAATTCGAACCACATGCCTTTGGGATTGCATCACAGCTTACCACTAGGCCACCAGAGCTCCCTCCCCAAATAATGCAGGGGCAGTTCTATTCTGTTCTACAGGGTGCGATGAGTCATAAGTGACTCAGTAGCAGTGGGTTCACTAGGTCTGAGCACAAAACATATTCCTCCTATGTCACTGTGAGCTTAATCCACTTCCCATGACAGTCTACATAATTGAGATGTTATTGTGTGACAAGAATGGCACGGTTTCTTTCAACTAGAAAAGGGGATCCTTATTGTTGTCTGTGATCCAGCTCAAGTTCCATCCTGAGTGGCTGCTGTCCAGAGGCACTCCTAGAACTGCCCATTGGTGGATGAATGTATAAATCAAACGTGATACATATATAACATGGAATACCAGTCAGCCAAGAAGATACGTGTGACAGTATGTGTGAAGCTTGAAGACATTGTTGTTGTTATATTCCATTGAGTCACCTGCAACCTATGGAGACCCTATGTACAGCAACTTTAAACCCTGCCTTGTCCTGAGCCAGTCTCACTAATTCTGACACACTAACCCCCATTGCCCCAGTCACTGTACCAATCCATCTCATCTGGGGTCTTCCTCTCCTGCACTATCCCTCCACTCTTCCAAGAATGATGTCCTTCTTCAAGGACTGGCCTCTCCTGGCCATGTGCCCAAAATATGTGAGCTTCAGAATCCTAGCCTTCAAGGAGAAACTTGTTCCATTCTTTCCAAGACAGACTTATTTGTTTTCTTGGCAGTCCATGGTATGTCTAAGACTCTTCTCCAGCACCGCAGTTTGAAGACATTGATTCTTCTTCTGTCATCCTCAGTCATTGTCCAGCTCTCTGATGCATAGCAAGTAATTGCAAAGACCATGGCCTGGATTAGGTGCACCTTAGTCTCTAGACTGACATTGTTGCAGTTAGAAAATATACAGTGCCACCGAAGGGTAATAAAGGAGGTCAGAATTGCTTCCACTGTGGAAAGCTGGGCCACTTCAGTAGACAGTGTCACAGACGAAAGCCACAGATAGGCAAGGGAGTAGAGAGGAAGCTCCCACTCACTTGCTTTAAGTGTGGCTCTGAAGGACACTTGGACAAGGTGGCCCACATCAGGTCCTCGTGACAGACAGGACTGACAGGCCCCAGCTCCCAGCTGGAAACAAAGGAGGACTCTTCAACAATTTCGATCCTCCCAGAAGAGCTGTGGGGGAGCATTAACATTACTGGTAAGTATATTCGTTTTCTCCTGGACACAGAGCCTACTAACTGGTCCTAAAAGGCTTCTGAGATCCCACTCTTCTCACTATTTTGTAGTTGTTGGAATGGACGGAAAACCTCATAAGCAGATCCTTACTTCACCTCTACCTTGCATGTGAACTTCCGAGTTGTAAAACAACCCAGTGGTAGATGGAATTTGCTCCAGGACTTAAGAACCATAAATGACATAGCTGAGCCTCTACATCTTGTGGTTCCTAACCTCTACACTATAATAGACAAAGTGCTAGTCTATAGGCCTTTTATTGTAAGAACCACCTTATCTCTGTAACTTGATTTGTGCCACTATTAGAACCTCTACTCGGAATATTATTGCTTTTCAATTTTTGACTCATGCACTTTTAACTTATTAGTTAAATTTGTATCTTCTAGGCTGCAACACTTCCATGATACATCTTCAAGGATATGAACATGTACGGCTAAGCACAATTGATAACAGTGCATCTAAATTCCAAAATCAATCTCCATAATAGTCTATGTGTTTCCTACTGCCAAAGGGGCCCTTTAGAGTAGTGAGAGAAGACCTTCATCCTGAAACCCACAGCGTTCCTTTTCAGCAGGAAGTAGCTAAGAGAATACGCCATCCCCTTTTCCTTATGAATCAGGGTGAAGTCTCCCTCAGGGAGGAGTGATAGGGAATGGCAAGGGACACACTGACAAAGGAGATTAATCAGAACTGGCTTTGACAAGCACTGTGGCAATTGGACAATTAAAACAGACATTCAGGGCGGGGGGAAGAAGAACGAACTGGGGAGGAGGGTGGAGAAAACAGTGCAACAATGAATGAATGAAAACCCAAAATCTCTGTAAATGTTCATTAAAACTAATAAAATTTAATAATAATAAAAAAAGAAAAGGGCAAATATTGTATGGCTTCATTTATAGCAAAATATTAGGACAGATTAATATATAGAAACCAAAGTGGGTTAGTGGGTAGGAAGCTGCACTGCAAACCCAAAAGCATGTGGTCCAAATCCACCAGCTGCTCTGAGAGAAAGACTGACAGTCTCCTCCAGTGAGGTTGACAGCCTCTGAAAACCCACTGGAAGGTCAGCCATGACTCCGTTCTGACTGGACGGAACATAAAACCACCAGTAACAGAGCTTCTTGTTATGGATTTGGTTATGGAATGCTTACCAAGATGATAGATTGGAAGACAGTGCACAACCACAACAAGATAAGGAGATTATTTCTTATAGAGCACTGAGTTTTTGCTAACAGTGCTGGAAAAATCACATAGATTAATAATGAGATTCTACAGAGAAAATGGCTTTGCTTTTTATTCAATCATACATATTTTGTTTCATGACATTATTATATCAGTACTCTTGCAATGTCCTCCTAATGATTCCCTTTTCCATGCCTCCTTTTTCCTACTCTTTCTGGATTCCTTAATTTTATCTTTGGACACATCCTTTTTGGCCTCTTTTTAAAAAAAAATTATTGGTTTGCATATAATCATTCAGACTCATTGTGTTATGTATGTGTACTTTGTATTTTATACAATCATTCATATGTATTCTCTTTTATATAATTAATTGCCATTGTTGTTAAGTCTTATTGAGTCGCGTATGACTCTTAGCACCTCGACGAACAATAGATATGAACCCGGTCCTATGCTGTGCCATCCTCACAGTTTCTGACATCCTCAAGCCCATTGCTGCAGTCACTATGTCAATCCACCTGATGGAGAATCTTTCTCTCCTTCACTGTCCCTCCACCTTTCCAAGCATGATTATCATCCCATCTTTTCAAGTCTCCGTTGAACATTTCCCAATCCTTCTTGTATGCTTGATGGTTCTAAGGAGCGAACACTTCCTCTGTGCTATTATCTTGTAAGCTTGCCTACTGGTCTGGAATCAAAGCTTCCAGATGAGTTTACTTCTAAGCTCACAGTGTGACTAAGAGCCATAGCCTGGGGGGTGGGACTAGTCTTAGTAAGGTGTAGGATCAGCTTCTGGGATCCTGGGGTGCCAGCATCCTGTGATGGCTGAGGATGTGGTCAGAGTGCCCAGGGAGGCAGGAATACTGCCACGTGTCTCGGGCTAGCTTCTCCAGAAACATAAAACCAGTGAAGCTGGGAGCCAGCAGGGATCTGAGGGAAGGAGAGAGGTGTAGAGGGAATAGGGGTGAAGATTTGATTTAGATTGGACTGGACTTTTTAATATCAGAGAATCAGACTGTTATTAACACCTGAAAGTGATGAGCAGAGCTTTGGAATCTGCCCTAGATTCTTCCCAGGGAGATGGAAGATGTGATAGAGCACGTTTACAAGACATTGTACTCTGTGTGCGTGTGCATTGTACTCTATGTGCGTGTGCGCTGTGTGTGTATATGTAGCATGTGAATGGTGTGTGTGTTGTGTGTATATGGGGTGTGTGTGTGTGTTGAGGGGTACTATTTCACATTGTTCTTTCATCAGGTCCAGTTTATTAAAAAAATTAACTGATATGAAATACTGATTACCTTAACAACAACGAGAAGAACTTAACATCTCTTCGCAATCAAATCTGAACTGACTCAGCTGATCCAGCCAGTTTTCAAATTACATGGGAGGAACTTGTCCATCTTACTTCCTTGGAGCAGCTGGTGGATTAGAACTGCTTGCCTATGGGTTGGCAATGCAACATCTTACCCAATGGAGCACCAGGGCTCCTGTCACGGTATTGTTGTTGTATACTGCTGACTCAGAAGTTACCGATATATCTGGCCCTCCAGGATGTTTTCAGAGGTAATAAATTGCACAGGAGGAAATTTCCTATCTTGAGGATTTGAACCAAGTGCTTTTGGGTTGCCAGTGTAACTCCTTGCCACTAAGCCAGCAGAGCTCCCACCTGTTACCACAGAAGTTAGTAAAAAGACACCCATTTTAAGAAGCAAATAAGCAACATAGGGTTAGAACTGGAATCATCCTTTCATATTTATATTGGTAACTCATTATTCCATACCATTGTTAGCTGACATCTTAAAACTGGAAGATGTAGTCGTTACCTGGTCTCACTGCTCTTTTAAGGCTGCTGGGAGTCTGGTGGCAAAGTGGGTACATGTTGGACGGCTAACTTCAAGGTTATAAGTTTGAACCCACCAACCCACCGTAGGACAAAGATGACACAATCTGCTCCTGTTACGATTTGAAGACTTGGGAATCCGGTGGAGAGTCACTATGGGTCAACATGGAGAGCAACAGACTGTGTTTGGTTTAGGGACACTGTTTAAGGAATCCTGGTGGTGATGTGGTTAAGTGTTCTGCTGCTAACAGAAAGGTCAATTGTTCGAATCCATCAACCGCTCCACGGAGACAAAACTGGCACCTTACTCCCATGAAGATGGCAGTCTAAGAAAATCTATGGGGGAATGTCTACTGTGTCACAGGGAGTCAGAATCGACTTGAGGGCAGTGGGTTTCGTTTGGTGATAGGTTCCTTCTTTAAGGTAAGGAAGATTTTTCTGGTAGGACCTGGGGTACTCTGTTCTGTTTATTCATGAACCCACTTATTCTCAAGAACTGTCAAGGATAGCTTGAAGAGCATTAATTATATTTGGTGCTTATGAGACACAGAAATAAATCTAATTCTACAAGAAAGAGCTTGCCTAGTCTTCAGTTTCAGAGATGGTCTCAGGGGCTCATTCTTGTGAATCAGGGATCCTGACGTGCCTCAACTTTCTCTAATCCCTGCTCCAAGTTGATGTCGCTGCTGAGCAGCCTTCCAAGCTGCTTCCCCTCTGTTTTAGGAGACCTAGCTTGCTCTACTTGCCGCTGCTGGTGATTTCTGCCCTCCTGCATCTGGCTTCTCCTTTATCTGGCTTGTCTTCATTCCAGGGCTCATGGGCCCCTGCACTCAGCGGGCTGTCACCGGAGCTGCAGGGACGCGGGCGCAGACGGCAGGGGGCGCTGCGGCTCGCTCTCGGCGGGCGGTGCGCGGGGCGTTAGCGCGGGCATGGAAGGCAGGGGGCGCTGCGGCTCGCTCTCGGCGGGCGGTACGTGGGGCGGCGGCGGCATCGCGGAAAGCAGGGGGCGCTGCGGCTAGCTC
>NW_006399884.1:7573305-7587816 GCF_000299155.1 Elephantulus edwardii | reverse complement strand
AGGGGCGCGGGCTGCGCGGCACGCTCCGAGGTTCGGGCTGCGCCGCCGGCCCCGCAGCGGCTCTTTGTCCGGAGTGGCAGCGGAGGGTCCGTGGCTGCAGCGGCCGAATCCTGGTGCCCGGCATCCTGCCTGGTCCCTGGCCAGTCCCTGGCTCTCCTGCGCTGGGGCGGGGGCGGCGGCCTGGGCGGTGCCCGCGCGGAGGTGAGTGCGGGGGCGCGGGCGCAGCGGGGCGCTCGGTTCCCGGGCGCTCCCGGCGCTGCGCCGCGGCTGACGTGGGTGGTGGGTGCGACAGTTGACAGGAGCCATCTCCAGCTTGAGGGGAGTCCTGGCCTCTCTGGGTTCTCTGGCAAGTTTGCAGACCCCGTTTGGCAGCCATCGGTGGCCGGTGCGCAGAGTCCATCCTCTCCGTAAATAGCAAACTCCAGCCAAAGGAGGAGGGTCCGCGTTTCACACCGGACCAGGCGCTTCAAAGGCTGGAGTGACCTCTTGGATAGCTTTCTTGGCCCTTTCCCATCCAGGTGAGCACACATTTTGTTCCGCAGATCCCATCAGGAGTAAGTCTAGTGCCTGCCTGGTAGGATCCACTGGGAGACTGAGGACCGGGGACAGAGTTGGGGACTGAAGGCTGCCTGCGCTCGGGAAAGCACAGCATTCCTCCGGCTGTTCTGTCACCAGAGCGCCTGTTCTCTCCTGCCCACATCACCTGCGTGGGCTGAGGTGCTGCGTCTTTGGCACCTTCACGTGCTGCTTGGTTACACTCTCCCGTTTTGGAAGGAGGGGTGGATTAAATCGAGTAAAACTGGAGTGTCCCCCCACTTCCTTCCAGCTTTGGATCATTTGGTTCTGTGCCTTCGTCTTAATTTAGTAGGAAATGTGTTATTTCCTTCGCGCTTTATCATGGCAAAGCAGTGAAGCGGTTTTGCTACATCCATTTTTTTCATTCTGAGCCGGTGCACAGAAGGAATTTCAGGCACACAAATGATGTTACTACCATTCTATTTTAAATACAAACAGGGAAAGAAGTGCTCTTGGCAGGGTCCCAGAGGCGCCTGTACTCTGTTATATAAGTGCTTTGAAAAATATTTGCTCCTTGGTGAAGTTATAAACGTGATTATCCGAGCATTGAGAGAGTGGAGATGAGCCCGGACCATAATTTCTGCTACCCACCCAAACTTTGCTTGAAGCTCAGTCTAGAAGGAGTTTGAGGTACCCATGTTAGAGAATACGACTTTCCCCCGCCCCCTTTATAAAACATTAGAGTTGTAAAAGCCAAGAAACCGAACCAATTGCTATTGAATTGGTTCTGACTCAGTGACCCTCTATTCGTTTCTGAGGCTGTAAATCTTTATGGGAAGGCATTGACTACCTCATCTTTGTTTCCCTCGCTGAGAGGCTGGTGGATTTGAATGGCTGACCTTTTCCGTAGCAGCCCAGTAAGTTAAACACTATGCCCCTTCTGTAAAGCCTCCTCTGAAAGTTGGTGAGAATTCTTCGGCTGCTTACTGATTGTTGCTGTGGGTTTCTGTATTCTGACTCACAGGGACCCCGTATGGCAGAGAAGAGCTGCCGCATAGGGCTGTCTAGTCTGCAGTCTTTGTGGAAACAGATTGTTGGTAATGATTAGAAAAGGAAAAGGGTTCTACAGTTATTTAGGGTTTCAAATATTTGAGTGATGTTATTTTGATGTTGTTGGGTGTGATAGAGTTAATTTTGGCCCAGAGTGATACCACATTGCTCTTGTTGTTGTTAGGTGCTGCTGAGTTGAGTACAACTCATAGTGACCCTAGAAACAATAAATCTGAACCCTCTTCTATCTTGTGCCACCCTCATCATCTCTGACATACATGTGCCCATTGCTGCATGCACTGTGTCAGTTCATCTCATTGAGGGTATTCTCTTTTGCCAATCTTCCACCTTTCCAGGCATGAGGTACCCCTCCACGTAATAGCCCCTCCTGACCTTTACCTCTTAAGGACCATTCTGGCTGCACCTTCTCCAAGACATACCTGTTTGTTCTTTTGGCAGTCCATGGGATATTCAGTATTCTTCTTCAGTACAATTCAAAGGCATACATTCTTCTGTCATCCTTATTCATCATAGGAGAATGAGAGAAGTGACATTATAGGAGTTTGTGGTCATTGTAGAAGCCAATCGCCAAGTCCCTCTGTCATGGAGCTGCTGGTGGGTTAAAACTGCCCACCTTTAGATTAGCATTCAAGTACTTAACCATTGTGCCACCAGGGCTCCTTTGGTTTTGACATGTGATGCACACTTAGCAATTTGGAGGTTGCTAATTATTTGTGATCTTCCCTCTACACAAAAATTCAAGTGCAGAAGCCCGTTCCATGGAAGAAAGATGAGCAGTCTCCTCTTGTTCAATTTACTGCCTCTGCAAACCAGTTGGAGGGTCAGTTATGGGTTACTTTCAACTTGATGGTACATAACAACCACAATCTTGTTCATGGTTATTTTCCCCCCCACTTAAAAAGCCAGAAGTAGATACTACAACCAAAAAAGCTCAAACCCACTGATGTTGAATTGGTTCCAACTGATAGTGACCCTACATTGGATTTTAGGACAGGAGACTGCTCCTCTTTCTCCTGCAGAGCAGCTGGTGGATTGGAACTTCTGGCCTTTTGGTTAGCAGTCCAACATGGAAGGTTTATCAGAGCACCTTAGAGACAACGTGACATCCTGGTTTCTAGCTTCCACTCGAGTTTGACTTGGTTTGGGTTGTGCCTTGGCATCTCTGCAGCCGCATTCAAGACTCAGTGGAAAGAATTACTGAGCATTGTGGATTGATTCCAACTTGTGGTGACCCTATGTGGCAGAGAAGAGCATAGGCTTCTGAGACTGCCATCTTTATGGGAGCAGGCCACGAGTTTGTTCTCTTATGGAACCATTAAGTGAGTTAGAACCACTGATCTCTCTGTTAGCAGCCCAGAGCCTCACTACTGCACCTCTGGGGACCCTGTTTTGGAAAGTATTGGTTATTTTGTCAATTTGTAACCCTAGGTGTGTTCTCTGTCATTGTTAGTTAAGCATTTGTTAGGTGCTGCTGTCACGCCCATTCAACTCATAGCAGCCCCTTGTACAGGCAGCAGAACTGTCCCATAGGAGTTTCTAGGCTGTCATTCTCAGGAAAAGATTGCCAGGTCTTTATCTTGCTGAGCTTCTGGGTAGAACCACCAGCCTGTTAGCACCCGGTGCTTGAACTTTGTGCCACCAGGACCCATGTTTTGGAAAGCAGTCTTTATTTTGACAGCTTTTGATTGCTGTGGTTTAAGTAAAAAAATTGTAAGTGCTTTGCAGTAATTTTCAACTCTGGCAACCCTGTGTGACAGAGTAGGGCCATCCCAGGGTTTCTAAGGTTGTTAACTCTTTGGAAACAGACTGCTTCATCTTTCTTCTTTGGGGAGTTCTAAGTTTTCAGTTAGCAGTTGAGTGCTCTAACCTCTCTACCACCAGAGCTGCTCTTATTTTTCTCAAAGCTCCTTGCCTTTGACTTGTTTCTGAATCCTGGTGACCCTATATCTGATTTCCAAGGCTGTAAATCTTTATGTGGTAGACTACCTCATCATCCTGTCTTGGCCCGACTGGTGGGTTTGAACTGCCAGTCTTTTGGTTAGCAGCCCAGCACTTAGCCATTTATGCCACTGGGGCTCCATAACCACGTGGGGTTTGTATGCAAGTTCTAAATGCTCCGTTTCATTTTGCATAACTAATGCCAGTGCAGGCTGAGTGTTCTTTTATGTCTAGGTGAGCAAAGAATCAAGTCTCATGTAAGATAATTTTCCTAGTCAATTAAAAAAATTACCCAATTACTACAGACTCGTCAATGAAGTGCAGAATACTTTGTTGTTTTTAAGATCACAAAGTGGACTGGCGAGCCCCTGCTTCCTGCCATCCTTCCGTCTTTCCAGTTAGCCCAGGTCTTAGGGCTGCTTTGTGGTACAGATATCTGTCAGTACTGGAGGCTTATGTAAGAACCAGCTCGGGCTGTGTTTTGGGATTCTGTGAAACTCCGCTTTGAGATTACATAACCAGTGCAGAACTGGACTGCTGAAGCCAGGCTGGGGGGAGATCACCCAACGCCAGGCTAGCACATGCAGATTTATAATGGATTGCTGCTGCCAAATTAGAGGAAGAGCAGGGCTGCTGGTTTGTGAGAGAGAGATAAAAATAGTATCTGGAGGATTGATGTAATATAAAACTGTTATGCTTCGCGATTTTCTCGAGGTTTTACTGCGCGATATAAACCTCTCTTGTCTTTTATAGCTCCCAGCAGAGGCAGATTAACGAAGAGGCTAATGAATCTGAGCTCAGGGCCCCTTGGGCAGGGCTGGCAAACCCCCCAGAGAGCACCATCCGTGCGATGCCCATGTGGCCGCACTTAAGCTTGTGCATTCTTTCTAAAGGGGGAGCTTCTATTCCCAGGACCCCATCAGATGGACCTGATGCCCCACAGACCCTGCATCAATCCTTGTCCAAGTTACCTTCAAATGTGATCTTAAACAGCTCAGCTGTCTTTGTGAATTTTAATTTTTGAAGTCTTAAAAACCAAGGAGCCCTGGTGGTGTTGAATTAAGCATTCACCTTCTAACTAAAATGTCAATGGTTCAAACCCAGCCAGCACAGGTTTCTCTATAGGAGAAAAACCTGAATGTGTGCTTTCATAAAAATGAATCCAAAATTCCTGCTGTCAAGTCAATTCTGATTCATGGGGACATTCCCCACCCCAGTCCTGTTTCCAAGGCTGTAAATCTTTGTAGCAGGTGACAATTTCATCTTTCTCCCATGAAAGGGCTGGTGGATTCAAACAGCCAGCCTTTGGGTTATCAGCTTAACATGTCCCTTACTGTTCCACAAAGCCTCTTTACTTGAATGGTCATAGCCCAGAAAACCGTGGAACCCAGAGTTCAAACTCTGCCATTGAGTCTATTTTTACTCGTAACTGTCCTCTAGTTGGTTTTCTGAGGCTGTAATCTTAATGAGGAGAGACTGCACATCCTTTACCTGTGAAGTGGCCAGTGGATTTGAACCTCTGGAATTGGGTAGCCTTTTGATGAGGAGTGCAGCACCAGAGCTCCTAGAAAACCCTGTGGGGCAGTACTGCTCTGTCACATGGGGTCGCTATGAGCTTGCACCCACAAAACCTCTTTTCTTGTTGTACAGTGGTTAAAACACGCAGCTACTAATTAGAAAGGTCCGTGATTTGTATATGCTTGCTACTCAGAAGCAGGAAGCTGTGGACCTGCTTTCCTAATGAAAGAAGATTCTATGCTGCCGTCCTGCTCTGTTCAGCATAGGGTTGCTGTGAGTTGGAATCGACTCCGTGGCATTTAACAGCAACCACATGAACAGATTAAAAACGGAAACACAGCCGGCCAATGTTGCAGTTAACCTGCTGTGAAAAATGCAACTTTACTCTGCCTGAGGGCTGTGGGGAGTCCTTGAAGCCAGGTGCTGACATGGAGAAGTGCAGGCAGCTCTCCCTCGGCCTTGTGACTTGACAAGAAGGGTCCTTTTTGAGTCTTAGGGAAGCTGAGATAGGGGCAGGGAAAGGAGTGAATGTGGAGTCAGCCAGAAGGAGAGCAAGTACTTTAATGAATTCATGAAGGATATTTCTTTACTAAGAGTCAATAGGAAGTTATACTAACAATGGGCTGTGAGGATGGTGCAGGACAAGGCAGTGTTTCATTGTGTTGTACGTGGGGTTGCTATGAAGAAACAACCCACCTAGACAGCCCCTAACAACCACCTCACATAGCCTGGCCTAATCTAACACCGTAAATATTTAATCCCATCATAGAATGTGAAGGAAAAAAGAGCAGGAAACAAAGCTGTGTGATTGTGCGATACAGTTGAAGTCCGCTAACGTAAGAACTCTCTCTCTGTTCTCATTGCTATTGAGTTGGACCCTTCTCGTCACCATAGCAGACTCGTCACCAGCTTTTCAGAGACTGTTTTCCTCTAAGGAGCCCTTGGTAGATTTGAACTTCCAGAGCGGTGCTGCCCTTGGGTTGGCAGTCCAGCTCCCTACGGGGTAGGCCTGCAGAGCTCCCTACAAGTGGAATGCTTAGTATAATAATTAGAACAGACAATGTCCACTCCATAGAGGTTCTTTAAAATTTTTTTTGTTTGTTTTTATTGGCTTGCTTACAAAGTTTGTATTCATTGTGTTTCACATTATCCTTCATTTACATTGTGTCTTAAACAATCATTCCCATTCATTAGGTTTTATAAAATTAATCACCATTGAACTATGCCTACCATTATCCTGTCTTTTCAGGTCCCCACCGAATCATTCCCATTTCTTTTACTCCCTCCCTCCACCCACCAAATTGTGCCACCATGTGATTTTGCCCCTACTCATCCTCACCCCTCTGTTCCTACTCTTTTCTCCCCTTGGATTCACACACATGCTTTATTAGTTATCCTTCTGTTTTTACAATAATAGTCTTATTCCGTGTTTGTCCTTATGAGACTGAGTTAGTTCAGTCAGCATAATGCTCTCCTGTCTCTCCCAAGTTATGTAGTATTTTTTGAAATTGTTGCTCCTGATTGCTGCATAGTATTCCACTGTGTGTATGTACCACAGTTTCTCAGTTGTGGTTGGACATTTGGGCTGTTGCTATGTACTTGTAGATAGTGAACATTCATGTACAAATCTACATTTATGTCTCAGTTCTAATATCCTTGAAGTATATTTTTGGTAGAGGAATAACTGGGTCATATGGAGTTTCTATGTTCAGCTTTTTGAGGAAGTGCCAAACTGCCTTCCAGAGAGGTTGTGGGATTTTACAATCCCACCAGCAGTATATGAGAGTTCCCACCTCTCCACATTCTCTCCAACATTTATTGCTTGCTGCCCTGCTAAACTTTGCCACAACTACTGGGGTGAGATGGTATCTCATTGTGGTTTTGATTTGCATCTCTCTTCTTGGCAATGATTTTGAGTATTTTTTTTTTTTCATGTATCTGTCAGTTATCTGAATGTCTTCCTCTGTAAACTCTGTCTTTTGCCCATTTTGTGATTGGATTATCAGTCTTTTTCTTTTGAGGCCCAGTAGTATTCTGTGTAAACTTTTGTCTTGAGATCCTTGAGATGGTATTGCCAAATGTTTTTTCCCAGTTGGTAGGTTTTCTTTTCGTGCTATTAGAAAAAGTTTTTGATGCGCACAGGGATATAATCCTTAGAGAATTCTTATCTTACATTGGTTTACTTACAAAGTTGTTGTTTTTTTTTTTTTTACTTACAAAGTTTTTATACATTGTTTTTCACACCAGATCTTTCCCATTTCCTTTTCCTACCCCTCCCTCTACCCATCAAATTGTGTGACCCTATGACTAACTTCCCAGCCCCTGCCCATCCTCACCCCTCTGCTCCCCCTTCCCCCCTTGAATTCTCATACAAATTCTACAATAATGATCTTATACATTATTTGTCCTTATGGGACTGAGTTAGATCACTTAGCATAATGCTCTGAAGTCCCTCCCAAGTTAGGTAGTGATTTACAAAATCATTGCTCCTGCATGCTGTGTAGTTTGGTATTATGTGAATGTAGCATAATTTCTCAATCCATTTGATTGTGATAGGACATTTGTGCTATTTCCATATTCTTGTGATGGCAAATAATGCTATGAATATTGGTCTACAAGTCTCCATTTGTGCCTCAGTTCTCATTTTCTCTGCGTATATTCCAAGCAGTGGAATAGCTGGATCATATGGAACTTCTATTACAGCTTTCTAAGGAAACACCAAACTGCCTTCCGGAGCAGTTCTGCCATTTGCAATACCATATCAGATAAGGGTCTCATATCAGAAGTTTACAGAATTCTGCAGGGCCTCCACAAGAAAAAGATTGATATGTACCACAATTACAAAATGGGCAAAAAACATAGAAATAATTTTCACAGAGGAAGATATTTGGATGATGAACAGACACATGAAGAAATGCTCAAAATCACTGGTAATAAGAGAGATGCAAATCAAAACCACAATGAGATACCCTCTCACTCCAATAGTAGTGGCAAAGTTTAATGGACAGCAAGTAATAAATGTTGGTGAGGATGTGGCGAGATAGGAACATCTCATAGAGAATCTTTGTGTCAGCCCTTCGTGATCTCTGTATCCAGTCTGAATTTTCACTGTTGTTGTACTGTCAAGTTGGAATTGACCCCTAGCTGACCCTCCAGTGGGATTTTAGAGTCAGTAAATTGTATGGGAGGAGATTGCCCATCCTTCTCCCATGGAGCAGCTGCTGGATTTGAACTGTGTGCCTTTAGGATTACAGCACAGCTTCTTAACACTAACACAGACTTGGGAGATAGCCTGCCAGAAGCTGAGGCAGCTTGTGAAAGACTCATTCCAATTTTCAGTTTATAGGAGTGACTGGGAGTCTTAATATGTCTGTAACAGGGATGTTTGAGAAGAAGGTGTTGGAAAGTGTTGAGGAGTTTCCTTTTTTTTCTCTGAAATGCTTTTTAATTTAGTCCAAATCAGATGTTTCCAGATCTTTTCATCCTGCTCTCTTTCCCACTCACCAATTTGCCCCACCCATCTCTGCACCTATTTCTTTACCTGTCCATCCATCCATCCATATTTTTATTCACACATTCATTCATCCCCTCTCCATCTGTCCATCTCTGGTCGTGCAATAATTAAGCTCATGACTTCAAATCAAAGATCTGAGGGCTCAAACACAGCTAGTGGTATCTCAAGAACAGCCTGGTGATCTGCTCCTGTGAAAATGACAACCAAAAAAATCCTGTAGTTCTTCTCTGTCACATGGGGCCAACTAGGAGTTTATATCAGCTTGCAAGCACACAACAACAACAACAGGGGAGCCATAGAGAGTTCCTTTAGCTGCTAACTGAAAGATTGACTGCTTGAAGCCACCGGGAAGCGTCTCCGAAGAAAGGGCTGGTGATCTGCTTCGGAAAGGCTGCAGCCATGCAGAGCCTCTGGAGTACAGCCCTGCCCTGCACAGATGAGGCTTTTCTGAGTGGGGACTGATATGTTGGCAGCTGGTTTGGGTTTCTGACTTTTCATATGCTCTAGGTACTATACTAAGCATTTAATATGGAGCAGAGAGCAAAACGAACACAGACTATGCCCTGAGACACTAACATTGCAATGGAAGGAAAGAGACTGTTCAGTCAGTGATAGGGGCAAGAGTAATGCTGTTAGGGGCTGTTGAGTGGATTCTGGCTAATAGTGACCCCATGTGAAAGGTAGAACTGCCCCAGAGGGTTTCCTTGGCTATGATCTAATGGTTCGCTCCATGAAACCTGGAGTCAGTAACAATTTGATGTTCTTTTCTGCGTTTTCCTCCCTTTTGATTAGCAAAGATGGTGAAGAAGCTGTTGAGAGCAGCATTCAAGAGCTGCCTGCTGATGGAGCTGCCTGATAGCCGAAAAGGGATGCAAGTAGAGATGAAAGTATACAGAAATGGTTTGACACCTTCCAGCTCTAACAAGATTATAACAATTTTTCCCCCCTTACCTAATCTCAGAGAAAACTTCCACATTCTCTGGATTGGAGCAATGGACTGTTTAAAGGTCATAATAGCAGCCTTGGTGACATATTTACAAGTGGCATTGGAAGGTGACTGTCCTAGGTACCTAGTGCTGCTGTGACAGAGACACCACAAGTGATTGGCTTATAAATAGAAATATATTCCCTCATAATTTAAGAGGCACTGGCTCTGAGTTCAGGAGGCTGCTTCTAAGGGATGACTTACCTGTCTGTTGGCTGTGGAGAAGGTTCTCATCTCATCTTGCTCTCCTCTGTGGCTCCTCAACCTTTTCCTGTAGCACCTATATTCTCATCTCTCCTTTGCCTCTGAACTGCGTCTGCTTGTATTGTGCACACATAGCTGGTCTTGAAGGCAGATCTCACATGGCTACTGGAATGTTGGGGTAAGAATTCCATCCTCTGGTGTTATAGCTGACGCTGTGGCTAAGGCAAAGAGCTCGTGTAGCATAATCAGTAATGTGTTGTGCTGCTAACCACAAAGGTTGAGAACCTCAAATCCACCAGCTTCTCTGTGGATGAGAGATGGGAAGTCTCCTTCCATTGAGATTGACAGCTTCAGAAAGCCAGTGGTGGGCAATGAGTTTGTATTTTCTGACAGGTGCGACCATGTTTGCAAAGCGGTAGGTTTTAATTATTCCTGGGAAGTCACCATTCTTCTGCTTTTGTGAACAGGCTACTAAATCCCTCAGTGTGTGATCAGGGCTAAATGAATGACAGCTTGACATTACCTTTGGAAAGATGGTTTCACCTGAAGATATGAAAAACAGTATATAGTTTGATGCCATTGAGTTACCTGCTACTCACAGCAACTTTGTGAACAGCAGATTTTAACCTTGCCCAATCACACACCAGCCTTCCATCCTCTGCCGCGCTCAAGCCTGTTGTGATAATCACTGTGCTGGTATGTTTCACAGACTTTCTTCCTACTTTTCACAGATCTTCAACTTTTTCCAAGCATGATTCCCCTTCTCCCCAGGGCCTGGCACCTCTTAACAACATGCCCCAAGTGGGTGAGACTGAGTTGCACCATTCTTTCCTCTAAGGACCATCTTGGTAGCACTTCCTCCGAGACAGATTTCTTTGTTCTTTGACAGTCTGTGGAGTATTCAGTGCTCTTCCCCAGCTCTGCAATTCACAGGCATTCGTTTTTCCTTATTCATTATCTGACATTCCGATGCATGCGAAGTAATTGGAAATGCCATGGTTTCGGGCAGGCACACCTTAGTCTTTAAACTGACATCCTTGTTCTTTAGCACTTCAAAGAGGTTCTTTTTTGTTTTTGTAAATTCTTAACTTTTTTAAAAATTATTTTTAATGAAAGTTTACCGAGACTTTAGATTTCCATTCATTTATTGTTACACTTTTCTTCCTGCCCAGCCTCCCCACGTACCCCAGTTCATTTTTCTCTTTGAAAAGTAAAAGAAAAATTTTTTCATTGTTATACAATCCCTCCCCACAAGTCCACTCCATTATGCAGCCTTCATTCTGGACTCCTGTCATGACAATAATACCTAATCATATATCCCTTTTAAACAGTTCTTTCCCTCTTCTGTTTCAATACAGTATACATAATTTATGCCACCTATCTCAGTCTCCCCCTCCCCCATGTCAGTCCCGTTTTACAACAGTGGCACTGTACAATATTTGTCCTTTTTTTGACTGAGATAGTTCACTCAGCATAATGTCCTCCCTCCAGGGTCACCCATTTTATATAATATTTCATGAGTTCCTTGTTTCTCAGTGCAGCATAGTATTCCATTGTGTGAATATACCACAGCTTCTCTATCCATTCATTTGTTTATGGGCACTTAGGTTGTTTCCAACTCTTTGCTGTTGTGAACAAAGCCGCGATAAACATGGGTGTAAATGTATCTGCTTGGATGTCAGTTATGGTCTTTTGGGTCCCAGTAGTGGAATTCCTGGGTCAAATGGTATCTCTGTTTGCAACTTTTTGAGAAAGTGCCATACCGCCTTCCACAATGGTTGTACCATTTTACACTCCCACCAACAGTGAATAAGGGTTCCAGTTTCCCCACAACCTCACCAGCATTTGTTGTTTACTGTTCTATTAAATTTTTCTATTTTTACTGGAGTGAGAGGATATCTCATAGTTATTTTGATTTGCATCCCTTTTAGAGCTAGGAATTTTGAACATTTCTTCATGTGTTTGTTGGCCATCTGAATATCTTCTTTGTAAAGAGTCTGTTCATATCCTGTGCCCATTTTTCAGTTGGATTATTTACCTTTATCTTGTTGTGGTGCTCAAGTATTTTATAAATTCTGGATGTAAGTCCCTTATGTGATTATATCATTACCAAATACTTTTTCTCAGTCTGTGGCTTCCCTTTTTACCCTGCTGGAGAAGTTTTTGGATGTGCATAGGGATTTGATTCTTAGAAGGGCCCATTCATCTATTTTATCTTCTCCCGGTGGTGGATTTTCCAGGATGTTTGGAAGACTGTTTATGTTGTGTATTAGGGCTTCTAGAGTTCTTCCAGTTCTTCCAAGCCTTTCTTTAATGAAGTTTATAGTCCTTGGTTTTAGTCCTAGGTCCATGATCCACCTTGAGTTGGTTTTTGTGTAAGGAGTGAGGTGTGGGTCTTGCTTGAGTTTTCTGCAAATAATTTTCCAATTCAAAGAGTTTCTTAACAGCAGATTTGCCCAATGAAACATAGTAAGTAAATTAGCTCCTAGAAAGACTGTAACAGGCAAATGCATATTTTTTTCCGGAAAGGTGATAATATGCATACTCTTACGTCTCTAAGTGCTGTTACTTAAGCTGAAATACCATAAGTGTGTGGCTTTAACACAGAGAAAATTTGTTTTCTGACGGTTTAGGAGGCTTGAAGTCCAAGTTCAGGGTACTAGCTCTGGAGGGAGGGATCTCTGGTGGCTTAGTGGTAAGAAGTTGTGCTGCCAATCCAGAGACACACAGTTCAAATCTACCTGCTGCTCCGTGGGAGAAAGATGGACAGTCACTTCTTATGTGATTTGCAGCCTCTGAAAACCCACTGACAGGTCAGCTGTGAGTCTATTCTGACTGAAGAACTTGTGCACTTGGGCTGTCTTCATGTTACTTGAATCTCTCTTCCCCACCTCTGCTTATTCAATTGCTTCTTTAATCTTTTCAGTATCTCGTAAGACTCAACAGATGCTCTACTCATTAGGATTAGTCTCATTAGAAAGAGACTAACCCCATTTCATTCCCATTCCAAAGGTATTCTATTCCCAAACGGACAGCATAGAGGCTAGGATTTGAGGGACCCATAATGAAATACATTCATGAATATAGACCAACAAACCCCATCATCCAGTCAATTCTGACTTATGACAACCTCAGATGAGGTTTCTGATGCTGTTAAGTCTTCATGGGAAGCGACTGCCCATCTTTGTCCTTTGGAGCACGTTGTGGTTTAGAACTACAAGAAATACACTATAACACGAGAGTTTATTATATGCAGGTATAGTGATTTTAAAGGCTTTTAATAAACCCAGTCAAGAAAGCATGGTACAAAGGCCATGTAGTTAAAAAGCTAAAAGATTTACACACTAAATCATTCTTGGTTGGTTACCAGGGAGGAGAAGAGAGGGAGAAGATAGTAAAAGTTAACCAATAGATAATAGATGCTTATTAAGGTGAGGGAAGGGAAAGGCAATATGAAATAAGTGGATGATCAGACATTGTGGGTATTGTAACTAATGTTAT
The DNA here is from genome assembly GCF_000299155.1 of Elephantulus edwardii. NCBI lineage: Eukaryota > Metazoa > Chordata > Mammalia > Macroscelidea > Macroscelididae > Elephantulus > Elephantulus edwardii. Next base: position 7,574,569 of record NW_006399884.1, on the reverse strand, counting down.
AAAACAAATTGTGTGTGGATGATTGAATAAAAAAAACCTCATTGTTTTATAAACTGCCACTCAAATCAGAACAAAAAAATTTTAAACCAAAATGACAATAAAACAACAATGCCAATAATAAACCTTTAATAATAACCTTTAATAAGGGAGCTACATTTGCACACGTGACCACACAACTACCATGAAGTGCAAACCTGAAAATCTTAACTGTGTCTGTGCCAGCTGTCAGAACAGACGTTCTTGCAAGCCATCCACAATTTAACTGCCTTTGTCCTGAGGTATTTGAAGTTACTCACTCACCATAGCTTCTCTGGACAATCATTCTCTGCACACAATGGCTGCTAGTTTGGAAATGTTGCCATTGTTTCTGATATGTCTGTTACTATTAACTTATTTTTATGAGCAATAAATTTGGGGCCTGGAATCCTGCAATAAAATTTTGGTTGGAATGGCTATTTCCAAGCCTGATGATTTTCTGTCAGTGGTAAAGTAAGATCTTAGAAGTTTGTACAGCAAACAAGCCACATTGTAGGTTTCATTTTCCAAAGATACTAAAAAATATTCTTTAAAAGAGAATAATCCATGTGGTGTTAGTCCATCAGGCTTTTAAAATTATTATTTTTCTACTAGTTTATTTACAAAATTTGAATACATTGTTTTTCACACCCAGATTCTTCCAATTTCCCTCACCACCCCCATCAAATTGTATAGCTCCATGATTAATCCCCCTGCCCCTGCACATCCTCATCCCTCTGCTTCTACCCTCCCATTCCCTGGGATCCTCATACTCACTCTACGATAGTGGTTTTATACAATATTTGTCCTTTTCACCATGTAAGGAAATTTGACTTCGAGTCAGTAAAAAAGAGCCTGCCCTGAATGAGATGGCCTGACCCAGGGACTGCCGCAGTGGGTTCAAGAACAGCAGCTACTATTAAGGGGAACACAGGATCGGGCACCGTTAAGTTCTGCTGTACACAGGGTTGCTGTAAGTTGGAGCTAACTTGATGGCCCCTAAGAACAACAGCAACATTTTGGACAGGTCATCAGGAAAGCCTAGCTGCTAGAAAAGGACATGATGATTTGTAAAGCAAAGGGTCAGTGCAAATGAAGGAAAACCTTACTGAGATGGCTGAGATGGGGGTTGACCAATAGCCACAACAATATACACAAACATTCCCCCTCTCATAGATATAATGTTTGCAGTGTTTATTCTGTTGTATATGAAACTGACTCTGATACCTAACAATAGCAACACTCTTTT
>NW_006399884.1:7548176-7566565 GCF_000299155.1 Elephantulus edwardii | reverse complement strand
CTGCGTCGCCCTCGCGCTGCGTCGCCCTCGCGCTGCGTCGCCCTCGCGCTGCGTCGCCCTCGCGCTGCGTCGCCCTCGCGCTGCGTCCTCTGTCAGGTTTCTGAAGGTGTAAACTTTTATGAGAGGAGATAGGCCCTTATCTTTCCCCCTTGTAGTTTCTGGGGGATTCAAACTATCCACCTCTTGTTTTAGCAACCCAACACTTAACATACTGTGCTAACAGGCTCCTTCATTATGTGTAAGCAACCCACAGTGAGAAATCACAGAGACCTCTCATGATAAGAGATCTCATTAGAAATCATGGAGACTGAACTAGTGAAGCGCCGTTTTCAAAGTTCTGAAGTGAAATAATTGTCAATGGGGATTTCGATATAATACAAAATTATATAAAGAAGAAAAACTTAAGGAAGGAAAACTTATTCTCAGAAAAACAAAAACTAGGGCAATTTGTAGCTGCCTGCAGAACTGCCCTCCACGAAATACTAAAGGGTAACTTTCAGCCTTAAAAGGAAAGGGCATTGAATAATCTACAATAATTGTGAATCTACAATAAAGAAAAGCTAGCAACAAAAGGAAACCTCACAGCTGTGAAAAGACAGTATAATTATATTTTTGTAATTCTTTTTTTCTATATGATTTTTAAAAGTGGTGTAAAACAATAAACTATGTTGTTTGGCTTATAGTATGTAAGGATATAGTTGTATGATAATAATAGCAAAAATGTAGGGAGAGAGAATAGACTTTTGCTGGAGCTGTTTTATCAACTGTTGAATTCAAGTTGGTATTACACTGACCAAGGTTGAATATAGAGCTCTGATGGTGTCGTGTATAACTTGTTGGCCTGTTAACCAAAAGGTCAGAGGTTTAAATCCACTGGCTGCTCATGGGAGGAAGAGGTCCATACCGAGTTATAGACTTGGAAACGTGATTGGGGAGGGCAGTATCTCTAGGATTCTGAAATGACTCAGTAGTAGTGAGATTGTTTTAAGTGGAGATTCCAAAGTTAATAATAATTTCCAGGGCAGCAGCAGAGAAAATAGCAGACACAAACTTTTTAAAGCAAAAAGATAGAATAACAGACACTATTAAAATAGAGTTGGAAGGGCTGTTACTCAAGGCTAAGATGCACATTTAAAAAGAATAAGATGATCCTATGATTTGTCGTCTTATTTTTAAAATGAGGGTTGCACAATTTGATGGGTGGAGGGAGGGGCGGGTTAAGGAAATGGAAAATATCCCATTGTGAAAAACAATGTACGTGAAGTTTGCAAGTAAATCAGTATAAAAGGAAAAGGTTTATGCTTAAAAAAAATAAAAATGATGAGATGATAGATCAGTCAGGAAGTCATAATAATGATATACATATATGCCTCTAGAATCAAAAGACAACTCCTTTAAGTAATGGACAAAGGATTAGAATATACATTTCTCCCAAGAAGAAGGGCCCATCAGTGTATGAAAAGGTGATTCTTGGGGAACTACAAATCGAAACTGAAATGAGGTGTCACTAGTAAATTGCGGTTAGGTGCTGCTGACGCAGTTGCAACCCGGAGACTCACATACAGCAGAAGGGAACTCTTCCTGGTTCCATGCCAGCCTTACAATCATGGTTTTGTTTGCTGCAGCCGCTGTGTCCATCTCATTTAAGGTCTTCCTCATTTTCAGTGACCTTCTATTTTACCAAGCCTGATGTTCTTCTCCAGGAACTTGTTTCTCCTGGGAGCATGTCCAAAGTTCATGAGATGGAGTTCCACCATCCTCCCTTCTGAGGAGCCTTCTGGCTGTACTTTTCCAAGACAGATTTGTTTGTTCTTCTGAAAGTCCATTTTTTATTCAGAATTCTTTGCCAGCATCATAAGTTAAAGACAGTGATTTGCTTTGGTCTTCAGTATTCATTGTCTTATCTTTTCAGTCACTTGCGTGCATCTGAGAGCTGGACAGTGACTAAAGGTGACAGAGAAGAATTGATGAACTGTGATGTTGGAGAAGAGCATTGAACATCCTATGGACTGCCAGAAAAACAAATAAATAGGTCTGGGAGAAGGTGCAGCCAGGGTGCTCTTTGGTGGTGAGGCTTCATCTCACATTGGACATATTGCTAGAAGTTATTCCTTAGCTATATCATGCTATCATGCTTGGGAAGGCAGAGATGTAGAGAAGGAGAGGAAGACCCTCAACCAGGTGTATTGAGATAGTAACTGCTCCAGTGGGCTTGAGTGTGTCAGAGATTGGGAGGATGGCACAAGACAGGACATTGTTCAGCTCTGTTGTTCATAGGGTCACACCTAACAACAACTACAACAAGCTTTCATATGCACATGTTGTTATTGATTGCCTTCAAGTGGAGCACAGCTCATAGCGACCCCATGAACAAAATGCCTGAAGCCCCTCTACTACTCTCAACACTTTTCAGAGTTCATAAAGTTTCCAGAGGCATGTTATTTAGGAAGTGGATGCCACTCCTGCTTCCAATTTGCACATGAGGTGACTGGAAGTACAATGACTTGGATCAGGCGTGCTTTAGTCCTCAAAGTGATATCATTGCTTTTTTTTTTTTTTAAAAAAATTCTTTTAATTTATTTTTATCATTGTTTTTTTACCACATTGAAGAAGTCTTCTGCAGCACATTTGCCCAATGCAATATATTGTTTAATTTCTTGACTTCTGCTTCTGTGAGCGTTGATTGGGGGTTAAGTGAAATGCAAGTCCTTGACAACTTCAGTCTTCTCTCTGATTTTTTTTTAAAGAATTGTTTTTCCATTTTTGAATGCTTTCTTCCCCCTTTCCCCCAACCCACCTCACTATGCACCTCTTGTTCCAGATTATTGTCATACGTAGAATGTCTAATTATATATTCCTTTGGGACAGTTCTTGCTCTCATCTGTTCTAATGCAGTGTTCATTATCTCTCCACTCTTTCTCCCATTCTCTTAGTGCTCATTAGGAAGCTCTGGTGGCCTAGTGGTAAGAAAGAAACTACTACACTGCAGTCCCAAAGACACAGTTTGAATCCAGCAGCAGCTCCTTGGGCAAAGGCTGAGGAGCAGTCTTCTGTACGATTTACTGCCTCTGAAAACCCATTGGAGGGTCAGCTGTGAGTTCATTCCAACAATTAAGTGCTCATTAGACCAGCCTTGTGTTTCAGGTGTGGAAACCTGAACCATGCATCAGAGTTCACGTCCTTAGCTCTCTCAGGACTCATGGCCTGGTTGATAGTCTGTGGACCCCACCCTGATGATTGTGAGTGGTTCCTCTACATAAAGCTGTCCAGTTAGGTTTTGGAAACATACTGCCCAGGCTTGTGCCATCTTCACATTCATTGCTATGTTTGGGGCTGTGTTGCAGCTGCTGTGTCAGTCCAACTCGTTGAAGACCTTCCTCCTTTGCTGGCCCTCCACTTTACCACAGAAAGTAGTCCTTCAGAAAGTTGTCCTTCTATGACCCCTAACAACACTGCTACAAATTATATATAAAATATTGTTGTTAAGTGCTGTTGAGTCCAGTACAGTTTGTAGAGATCCTTTGAACAATAGATCTGAACTCTGTCCAGTCCTGCACCCTCCTTATCAGTGTAAATTTCAAGACTTGTTGTTGTTGTTAAGTGCTGTCAAGTTGTGCACAACTTATAGCGATGCTATGAACACAAGACAATATAACTATTGTCATTTTTCTAATGTCTGTAGTTTCCAAAAGCATGTTGTTTAGAAAGTGGATATCAATCCTGTTTCCAAGACTGTCTTAATCTGGGAGCTCCACCAAACACTGTCCACCATGGATAACCATTAATGACATTTGATACACCAGTGGCGCAGCATACACCACCACAGAAACCCCAAGTTATCTCAGTACAGCAAACTGACAGACCAGTGCTGTACCACTTAGAACAATGTTCTTCCCAAACATGGTTAACACCAACTGACTTTTAAATACAAAGGCCTGCCTGCCAGGTCCTGATTGACTTAAATAAGAGGCTTCCAGTCCACAGCTGATTATTAGCTAAATCCAATCAGCTTTGTCACTGTGTGAGTGAAATAAAAACAGCCAAACAGTTTACACACGACTTTCAACTAAAACAAGACAACTTACCCTCCAGAATCCAACTGTTTCACACATGAGCCTCCAAACTGGAGACTTAGTCAGGGCCCAACCAACTTTTAAATACAAAACCCTGCCCAACAGGTCCTGATTGACTTAATTCAAGCCTTAGTCTTTCCAATTACCAGCTGGACAGTGAATAAGGATGAGAGGAGAAAAATCAACACCTTTGAGTTGTGGTGTTGGAGAAGAGTACTGAATATGCCATGGATTGCCAAAAGAACAGATACATCTTGGGGGTGTGTCAGTGCTCCTTAGAGGCTAGGATAATGAAGCTTTGTCTATGTTCTTGTCGAGGCCATTCATTGGAGAGGGACATCATGCTTGGATAGGTTGAGGGTCAGTGAAAGAGAGGAAGAGCCTCGGCAAGATAGATTAATAAGCATTGGCCGCAGTGGGCCCAAGTATGTTAGGAATGATAAGGATAAGGGAGATACATGACATCCATCAATTCAACATTTTTCACATGTACAGTTCAGTGGCACCAATGGCACCCATCATTCATAATCACTGCCTCCTTTTCCATCACTGTTAGCAGAAATATACAGCTTTTTAAATTAATGAGCCCCTATTTCCCTTTCTCTGATCAACTTTGGTTTCGGTGTGTTGGCTTATTTTAGCCAACTCACATAAATGGCTTCAAACAATCTTTGTTCTTTTGTGAGCAGCTAAGCATGATGACTTCTAGGATCCTCAATGTTGTGACATGCATCAGGATTTCATGTCTCCTTTCGGTCTATTCACTGTCTATCACAGTCTATTGTATGCAGTCCCTTTCTTTAAATTTTTTAAAGTAGGTTTGCACACAGTCATTCATATACGTAGTGTTTCGTTCATGTACATTGTGTTTTTTTCCCCTTACCATCATCTTATTAATAATGACGTCCGTGAAAATGTGTAAGCCAGCTACTTTATGCTTCATGCCTTAATATCCCCTTTTAGTTAGCCAATTTTGTATCTGCCCATCCCTTTCAAGCCAGCACTCTGAGGGAGCAAGCATATCTCTTTTGTTGAATAATCTTCTGTTCATTCTGGAAACTTTGAGCATCTGTTATCTACAAACATAGTCTAGTCTAGAGCAAGCCAACAGATTACAGCTCACAGCATGGAACATCTTCTCTTCATCTGGTTGGGTTCTGGTCAGCTCATCCCCAGCCATCTGTGACTAGGTCCAAATGGGCATCAGCTCCAGAATCAGGAGTTCACACTTCTCCCTCGTATGCAGTCCTTTCTGCATACAAGGGAGAACTATGCATGTCAGTATGCAGTCTCCCTTGTGTGCATGTTGTATTCTCCATTCATCTGTTGGAGGACCCTTGGGTTGCCTCCACCTTTTGGCCTTTGTGAATAGTGTCCCTGGAAACACTGATGTCATGTACCAGTTTGCACTGGATTCCCTGGTTCTTGAAAACAATACCTCATATAGAAGTTTCTATGCAAACATATGACCTTTATGTACCTTAAGGCTCTCTGGACGTAGTGTGTTATGTGTCACACTGCTAACCAAAAGGTCTTTGGTTCAGATCTACCAGTTGCTCTGTGGGAGGTGCTCTGATATAGTGTATTATATGTCACAGTGCTAACTAGTTGCGAGAAAGATGGGCAGTCTTTTCCCATAAAGATTTACAGCCTTGGTCACCATGAGTCAGAATTGACTCAGCAGCAGTAGTTTTTTGGTTTACATGCCTTAGGCAACACTCTGTAGATTTGTCCATGCTCTTTTTATTTGATTGCTTTGTTCCCATAAAGTCACTCTCTTAACTCCTTTCACAATGGGCAGTGCAGTTACAGCTGCTCTATTAATTCATGGTTTTATGAGCAGCAGCTCTTCCTCTGTGCCCATAACCATTATATAATCATGATTTTCTTTTTCTATTATGGTTAATGCCATATATAATTCAGCCATTTTCATCTTTGTTGCATTTACCCCCAGTGTTCTAATGTTTCACATCATGTCAAATGATCTCTGTTTTAAGAGGAAAATCACTGTTGGAACAGTACTTCTGATTGAGTCTCCTTTCTGCTTTTCATGATCTTTCTTGGTTTTGAATTCTGATTGTATACAAACAAAACAAGAATTTGTCCCTAGGGGGCCTAGTGGCAAGAAGTTGTGCTGCAATCCTGAAGGCGCATGGTTCGAATCCACCAGATGCTCCACTGAAGAAGGAGGGGCAGTCTCCTTTTGTGCCAGTTGGATCTGATTTGACGATATACAACAAGAAAGGAGAGAAAAAAGATTTGTCCCAAGTACACTGCCACCACCCAGTGTGGTCAGAATTCTGAATTTGATCTTAGGTTTCAAGCAGATAATTAATATTGAAAAAATAGGAAATGAGATGATGATGTTGTTAGGTGCTATCTGGTCAGTTCTAAGTTGCAGTGACCCCATTTCAATAGACTGAACCCTGCCTGACCTAGTACCATCCTGGCACTTTGCTGTGCTACCATCCATTGTTGTAGTCACTGTGTCAGTTGATATCGTTCAGGGTCGCCCTCTTTGCTAAGCATGATGCCCTTTTCTGGAGACTAGTCTGTCCTGACAACATGCCCAATGTATATGAGATGAATTCTCACTGCCCTTGCCCTGATGGAGCATTTTAAGACAGACAGATGACTGCTCATTGATAGAAAAATGAAACAGAACTGTTTACGGAGGTGGCTGGCTTCGTGAGGGGTTTTTGTTTGTTAGTTTTTATGAGAGTGAGGAGGATCATTTCATCCCTGTGGACTCCATCTTACAGGAGCTCAGATGGTACAGTGGTTAAGTGTCACTGGTAACAGCAAGGGGGATGATTTCAACCCACCATTCACTCTTTTTATTTCTACTTTATTTTATTATTTTATATTGGTTTGCTTACAAAATTCATATGCATTGGATATCATTCATGTACAATGTGTTTCACACATTCTTACATTCACATTGTGTTTCAGATGATTACTCATCTGCATTGTGTTTTATAAAATTAATCATCATTGATCTGTGCCTATTACCTCATCTTTTCAGGTACTCATTGGATCTTACCTAATTCCTTCATCCTTTCATGCCTCTGCCCACCAAACTCTATTATCCTACTGATTTATTCGTTTATCCACCTTCTGCCTCTCCACCCCCTCCCCTTCCCCTTTTTGACTTTTACCCACATCTTAATTGTTGCAGACTGAGGGTCCCAAATGATGGAATAATTTTATAATTATTAATAAAGAGACAAACAGCTAGGAATGAAATAAAGCAGAGAGCATAAAACAGGGGACCAGCAGTTCTCCACTGAAGACCCCAACCCAAGCTTCTCTGTGTATTTATTGAGAACCTGGGGAAGCAAATAATGAAAGGAATTCCTTGTAAATGAAGCCGAATTTTTCTGTATTGTCACCCTAATGCTCTAACTCAGGAAGTATTTCACAGTTAGTAACACTCCCTCTGTTAGTGGGGCCCTCCCTACCTGTCTCCTGTCTGCGGGGAACAAACAGCTCATTTTCTGGGATCTGCCACAAGAGAAATCCTAACTTATAAATCTGTAATTCCTTCAATTCCTGAACAAGGGTTTTCATATAATGTTTGGTACAAAGTTTGGCTTCTCATACTTAGTAGTTAACCTTCTAATTTTACAGTATTGGTCTTACGTAGTATTTGTCCAAGACTGAGCTGTTTCAACTCAGCATAATGCCATCTAGACTCCCCGATGTTAAATAATATTTTACAAAGTTGTTACTCCTTAGTGTTGCTTAATATTCCATTGTGTGAATGTATCATAATTTTGCAGTCCATTTGTTGATGAATAATTTGAGCATTCACTCTTTGGGAGAACGATCCTATCAATCTGCTTTTGTAAAGTTTAGGAAACCATATACACAGTTCCACTCTGTCCAGTAAGGTCCCTATGACTTGAATTCACTCAGTGGGAAAAATTACTCTATCTCAGAAGAAAATATTTTGTAAATACGTTACATTTTTTTTTTAAGGTATGGTACTTACATAGGAAGCTCTGGTGGCCTCATCTGTAAGGAATTCTGCTCCTAACCCAAAGGCCAAGGCTCTCTGGTGGTTCAAATCTGCCAGTGGTCCTGCAGGAGAAGTATGGACAGTCTCCTGTAGAAACCCACCAGTGGTCCAGCTATGAGTTGGCTCTGGCATGACGGCAATGAGTGAGCAGTTGTCATGTGGCCTCTTATGTTGGGTTTAAGCTCCAACAGTGTTTTGTATCCCCGTTCTGTTGCTGCTCTTGAGAGTGGCTTTGGTGGCATGTTTTGTGCTGAGGGTGGTATTCATCGCTGTGGTGAAGGACAGTGGTGGGATTGGTTTGAGTAGGGGTGATAATATGGAGTCCTGGTGACTCAGTGGTGACTCATCACTTCAGCACTCTGCAGATGCTGGTAGTTCAGACCCACCCAGCAGCTCCCTGGGGGAAAGACCTGGTGACCTGCTTCCATGAAAATTACACCTAGAAAACTCTATGGGAACGGTCTACTCTGTCTTGTGGGGTTGCTGTGGGTCAAAATAGACTCAAGAAGACTCCACATCAGCCGGATATATGGGGTTAAAAAAAATAATTGTTGTTATTAGGCATGACTGGGTCAATTCCAACTCGTAGTGACTGTCTGAGGAGTGGACAGTGGGAGATAAGGGCACAGAGTCATGAGTGTGTCTCTGAAAAGGTCAGAGCAAATGAGAATAGCACAGCCCCTCATTGCCCCCGAGTAGAAAGCAGATAAAGAGCCTGTAGTCCAGTCCCATGGTACCTGTAGAGCCACGCTGTCGGCAAGATGTTAATTTATTTGTTGACAACTCACAGACTCACACTTGTGGTACTAAGAATGGGGTTTATTAAGGAAAGAAGGTGGAGAGTGGGGGAGGTAAAGAATATCTCATTATACAAATCCAAGTTTAGCCTTACAGCCCCAAGGCACAATTCCTCAATAGTTCCAGGCTCCAGTTTCAGTCAAGCGATTCAAGAAGCCTCTGGTGTCCGCAGTCACCCAGTAAGGTTTGCCTCAGAGCATTTATAAGTCAGCTTCTCCTTAATTACCCAGCAAGAACAACAAAACTTTTAACTGTGGCCAGTACAAATGCAAGAAGCCTCGGGTCACAGATTCTTGTCACAGTTTCTCCACAGCATTGCCACAGTCTCTTCACCATCATCACCAAGGTCTCTCAACAGGGTCTTACTCTGATCTTGCTCTCACCAGGGTCTTGCTCCAATCTTCCTCAAGTCTTACCACTGCAAGTCTAACTCCCACAAGTCTTGCTACACTGTGAGAAGCACACTTTCTCTTGTCCGAATCCCACAGCTGTTGATGATTTTCAAGATCATGCTTATTTGTAAAACCATGTTTCTGTTGTTAAGGTAGCTGGAGGCTAGAGGGAGCTAACTGTAATGATGAAAAAGAAGACAACTTTTAGGCTAACACCACAGTGACCCTGTGAGTAACAGAACAAGCCCTACTCAGTCCTGTACCATGCTCACAATCTTGTTTGAGCCCACAGTCAGTCTCCTTGAGGGTCTTCCTGTTTTAGTCTACGTTCTGCTTTATTAAGTGTGATTATCTCCTGATAATGATGTCTTGCCATCCTCATTTTGAAGGCATATTCTGCCTGTACTTTTTCCAACACAGACTTTTTAATTCTTCGGGCAGTCCATTGGATAGTCAATATTCTTCACTAACACATAACTCTGACATCAATTCTTCTTCCTTATGGACAGTCCAGATTTTTCAGACATATGAGGTGGTTGAAAATACCTTGGCTTCAATCAAGTGGCCCTTACATCCTCAAAACGACATCTGTGCCTTTTTAAAAGAACAAACAAGCAAACACGCAAACATTTAAAGAGCCCTTTTGTCATGAAAAGACTTTACAGAGGAAGATATTTGGAGGGCCAACAGACTCAGGGAGAAATCAAATGAGAACTGAGGCACAACCAGAGACTTGTACACCTGTGTTCATAGTCATGTTATTAGCCATTTCAAGAACATGGAAACAGCCCAAATGTCCAACCATAAATTAATAGATTGAGAAATCATGATACATTCATACAATGAAATACTATGCAGCCCACAGGAGCAATGATTTTGTAAATCACTAGTTAACTTGAGAGGGACTGGAGAACTTTATGCTAAGTGAACTAACTCAGTCCCGTAATGATAAGTACTGTGTAAGATCATTATTATAGAATGTGCACGAGGATCCAAGGCGGGGAGGATGGGAGCTGAGGGGTGAGAATGGGCAAGGGGTGGTGTGGTTAATGATAGGGTTGCACAGCTTGAGGAGTGGAGGGAGAAGTGGATAAAGGAAATGGGAAAGATCTGGTATGAAAAACAATCTATGCATGCTTTTAAGTAAACCGGTATATAATAAAAATTTTATTTTTTTAAAAGATATGCTCAAAATCACTGGCAATAAGAGAGATACAAAGAAAACCACAGTGAGATACCGTATCATCCCAGTAGCAGTGGAAAATTTTAACATGACAACAAGTAACAAATGTTGGAGAGGATGTGGGGAGATAGGAATTCTTACACATTGTTGGTGGGATTGTAAAATGGTACAACCACTCTGGAAGGCAGTTTGGAATTTTCTCAAAAAGCTGAACATAGAAATTCGATATGACCCAGCTATTCCACTGCTTGGAATATACCCTGAGAAAATGAGAACTGAGACACAAACGGAGATTTGTACACCACTGTTTATAGCAGTGTTATTCACCATTTCAAGAACATGGAAACAGCCCAAGTGACCTAACACTAGTGAGTTGTTAGAGAAATTATGGTACATTCACATGATAGAATACTACATAGCATGCAGGAGCAATGATTTTTTTGAAAATTATTACCTAATTTGGAAGAGTCTGGAGAACATTATGCTAAGTGAACTAAGGCCCATAAGAACAAATACTGTATAAGGCCATTATTGTAGAAATAGAAAGATACCTAGTAAAACATGTATGGTGATCCAAGGCGGAAAGGGTAAGAGCAGAGGAGCGAGGACAGGTAGGGGGTAATCATAGGGTCCTACAATTTGATGGGGGGGTAAAGGAAACGAGAAGGATCTGGTGTGAAAAACAATGTATACAAACTTTGTAAGTAAAACAATATAAAAGAAAAAGTTTTATTAAATATAAAAGCAGAGGTCTTTTGTGACCTATTTGTCTAAGGCAATACACGAATTTCTTTACTGCTTCTATGAATGCTGATTGTGGACCCAAGTAAAATGAAACCCTTGATAACCTCATATTTTTCTGTCGTAATGTTATTTATTCTCTAGTTATGAGCATTTTTGTTTTCCTCATGTTGAGCTATGTTGAGTTCGATTTCCCAGATTATTTGCTTGTGTACAGACTGAATAAATTGGTGAGTATGTAACAATGCTGATAATTACCTTCTCTCACTTTACACCACACGGTGTCTGTGGGTACGACTGCATCTTGGTTTATGTGTAGGTTCTGCATGAGCACAATTAGGTGTTAGAGAATTCTGTTGTTCATAATGTTATCCATAATGTATGAAGGTTCACACTCAAGTGCTTTTGCATAGTTAATGAAGCACAGGTAAACATCTTTCTGCCATTCTCTGTTTTTAGTCAAGCTCCATCTGACATTAGCAATAGGCATCTATTAGAGAGAAACAAATGCTCCTTTCTTTCCAAGCAGTTTTGGGCTTGAACCCACACTGGTTTCTGCAGAGTGGCCAGATGTTCCTGACATTTAAGGACTGGATTAGTGAGCTGAACCCTCTGCTTTCTTCTCTTCACTTCAGTTCATCCCTCTTGTCTCCCATGCCCTTTCTAGCTCTCCATTCTTAGAGACAGCCAGTGTGAATTCCCCCTTTTATTGCTAATACCAGGAGCGCTTTAATTTCTACCACATTAATATAATCTTGGAGAAGAATTTGCAAGGAAGAAGCCGAGAAGTAGCTGTATGGGTTTTTATTATTTAGTGCTGTTGGGTCCATTCCAACTCAGAGCTATTCTGTGTGGCTGCCCTAAGGGTTTGCTTGGCTGTCATCTTTATGGGGGTAGCCTTTCAGTTAAAAGTTGGATGCCTAGCCATTACACCACCATTTAAAACCCCAAGAGACCACACCCATTGCTCTCTAGTCAATACCAAGTCATTGCAGTACAACAGGACAGAGTAGAACTGTCCTGGAAGGTTTCCAAGATCACCATCTTTACAGAACCAGACTACCTTGTTTTTCTTCTTGGAACACGTGGTAGGTTTGAACTGCCAGCCTTTAGGCTAGGAACTGAGCACTTAATCATTGCAGCACCAAGACTCCTTGAAGAGGAACTGGATGGGAAGCATGAATTGAAATGATATACTGCATCCCTAAAATACTGATACCGGTTCCCTCATATCTTTCAGGTGCTGTGACGAGATGTTGGGTTGGAATGATGTTTTTGTTTAGCCCTGTCAAGTCTGTTCTGTTACATAGCAGCTCGTGCAAAAGGACAAAAGACTACCTGGTCTTGAGGCCATATATGGAATCATTGTTATTTCTGAATCCGTGGTTGTAACCACTGAGTCAATTCATGTCGTTAAGGGTTAGAACAGAACAATAAGAGCCAAACCACTGATTCTACCCAGGGAAATGTTTGGTGTAGTCCATGGTGTGTTATGTTCTTGAACAAAAGGCTTCAGGTGGTTCAAATCCATCAGTGAGTGACTCCACAGAAGATAGGCAGTAACTCTAATAGATGGTGGGTTCCTATGAGTCAAACTCAACTTGATGACAGTGATAAAGCTATTATATAGGGTAATAAATGTATAAAACATCTACTGATTCACTGATTTTCACATACACAATTCAGTGACATGGATTACATTTGTGATTTTTTTTTTTTTAAATTTTTGTGTGCGTGTACCGTCAAATCAGATCTGACTGGTATAGGAGGAGATTGTCCCTCCTTCCCCAGCAGAGCATCTGGTGGATTCGAACCTTGCAACTCTGGGATTGTAGTTGCAGCTCCTTGCCACTAGGCCACCAGAGCTCCCCACATTTGTGATTTTTTTTTTGTTTTGTGATTTGAGTGGAGGTTTATGAAGCACATTGGTTTTTGGTTTATCCATTTGTAATGCACCTTCAGTACCCATTATGTAGTTGCACTTTCCCCTGTATTTCTGAATTCTCTTTATCCTTCTTCACCTCTCTGTGTCTCCTGTTTCTTTAGTGGTGTGTGCCCGTCACCCCCTTTATTAATATATCGTCTTTTATGTTTGTCATGTTTTAGACTCATTCTCCTTATCCTTTCCAACCTATTCCACCATTGACATTCTCTCCATTTATTGCTTGCTGCCCTGTTAAACTTTACCACTGTTACTGGAGTGAGATTATACCTCATTGTGGTTTTGATCTGCATCTCTCTTATTGCCAGTGATTTAGAACATTTTCTATATATGTCTGTTTGCCACTCAAATATCTTCCTCTGTGTCTTTTGCCCATTTTAATTAAATCCCTATGCACATCAAAAACTTTTACCAACAGAGTGAAAAGAAAACCCACAGACTGGGAACAAACATTTTGTTATACCATCTCAGACAAGAGTCTTATAACAAAAGTTTACAGAATACTCCTGGGCCTCCACAAGAAAAAGACTGATAACTCAGTTACAAAATGGGCAAAAGGCGTGCATCAGGAATATGTAAGAGGCAGGTGTTTTGGGTTTTTTTTCCTAATAAAATTTTTATTTAATACTAGTTTATTTACAAAGTTTCTATACTTTGTTTTTCACACTCGATCTTCCCTATTTCCTTTACCCACCCTTCCCTCCACCCATCCAATTGTGTGACTCTATGATTAATTAACCCCACTCCCTCCCATTCCCACCCCTCTGCTGCCCTCCTACCCCAGATCCTCATACATGTTCTACAATAATGGTCTTATACAGTATTTGTTCTAACGGGACTGAGTTAATTCGCAAAGCATAGTGTTCTCCAGTCCCTGGAAGGCAGTTTTGAAATTTTTCCTGTTTCTTAGATACTAGGTTTGTCAATCCTTGCTGCTCTTTCTTCTTACTTGAAAAAAAAATGAGGGGAGAAAATATTGTATGCAGTTGTCACTTTTACAGGCAAAAAAAGAAAGTAGTTGAATATTGGCAGCTTTATATGATTCAACATCATGATAACAGGTATTCCACACAATCTGTCCCAGGAACATGTGGGAAGAAAATCTATCTTTCCTATCACCTAACCTTTAATCAGAGGATCTCTGCTGGTGTTGTGCACTGCTTGTTGCACTGCTAACTGAAAGGTCAGTGGTTCGGATCCACCATCTGCTTTGAGGGAGAAAGGTGAACAGTTTCCTCTTTTTAAAGATTTACAACCTTGAAAACCCCGTGTAGGGTTGCTATGAGTCGGAATCAGCTCAGTGTGCATGTGTGTGTGTATTAATTTTTAATCATAACATAATGAGTTGTTAACTGAAAGGTCAGCAGTTCAAACATACCTGCTCAATTACAGCTGCTCTGTAGGAGAAAGATACGGCCGTGGTCTCCTATAAAGATTTGCAGGCTTGGGAACTTGATGGAGAGTGGCTGAGAGCTGGGCTTGACTTGCTGGCAATGGGTGGAGCCTTTCATCTAGGTGCTGTGGGGTGTCAGTACATCAGCGCTTGACTGCTAACTGGAGTCAGTAGTTCGATCCCTCTAGCAGCTTCGTGGGAGAAAGATCTTGTGATGTGCTTCGGTAAAGACTTACAGCCTTGGAAACATGTAAGGCCTGGGAAACTCTCAGGGACAATTCGAGTTTGTCCTATAAGGGGTAACCATGAGTCAGAATGAATAAATCAGTGAATTTAATCTTTAATCTTCCGCTGGACAATCAAGAGAGGGATGGATTTTTTAAAAGATTATTTTTTCCATGTACATTGTGTTTTATTCATATACATTGTGTTTTACACATTTCTTCACATTGTGTTGCATACGATTATTCCTAGATATTGTGTTTTATAAGATTAATCACCATTGGACTGTGCCACTATTACCCCTTCTTTTGAGTCATTTGCCAACTTTATGGTTCGGAACCAAGTACTTTAACCATTGAATCAAAAGGGCTCTTTTAAACAACAACAACAGAAAGGAGAAACTTCTTAAGTGTTTAATAAATGCTTATATCATTAAATTTGCCATTCTTTTGATTTCTTATGACTTCTGGTCCTGGATTAGAAGGAAATATAAAGCCTCGAGGATAAATCAGCAGCATTTAAAGCAAACGAAGATCCACAAAATGGAAGTGGTTATTCACGTAGCAGAAGTGTTCATTCCTTGACAAAAGAGCTAAGCCTTTACTCCTTAAGACACTTCATTTAGACGTTGTATTTAAAGAATCAGTTTTCGGATCATGAACTACTTGAGGGATTAGACAGAAAGAAAATTGAAGTTATGCCATCCGCTGAGGATTAATCCGCGCGATTAAGTGTCTCTGAAATCCTAGACGCAGCCAATGGGAAATCTGGAGTCTGGAAGCAACTCCCCTAATGAAAAGTCGCAGGGCCAGCGCAGGTGATGGCAGAGATGCTCAGGGCCTTCTGAGCGAATGGGACTTCCTCTTGAGAAGCAATATTAGCACGAAGCGAGTGTTGGCACTTGCTCTAATCACTCTCCTATCTTATGAATTTTCCTCTTTTTCTCCCCCAAGGTTTTCCTACCTGGACTGATTGCCTACCTGGGCCATTCGTCATCAGTGGCAGTAGGACTTACTACTATCCGAGGCTCCTGGAGAGTTCATGTGCAATTCCACATCATCTCTCTTCCCAAGTTTTTAAGATTAGTTAGTTGGCTGTCTTTAAAATTTATGGTCTGAGTGAAAGTCTGCAAAGCAAGTTGGTTCTCCGTGTAACTTATTCATAGGCCTCTTGGTTTATGGCATTAATGGAAATCCCCACAGTGTAATGTCACTCTTCCCAGTTCCTCTTTGCGATTCTCTTTTCCATTCACCCTTCTGTCTTGCCCCTTCCCACTCTCTGAGCTTTCTCCTTGGGCAGATGCCGCCCTTCAGAACTTGTACGATTGATTGCTCTAGGGAGTGAGTGCCTCCCTGCGGTACTGTCTACCATATAGGTCTGTCTGTTATTTGGTTGAAAATTGAGCCTTGAGGGTGGGTGTAGTTTAAGGGGTCCCATCAGTCTCCCCTCCTGCCCAGTAAGCCTTGCCATATTCAGGTTTTATTTTTATTCTGTATTTTGCCAGTTTGACTTGGGCTCTTAAATTGCCTCTTAGATGTTGGGGTAGAAACCCTGGTGGTGCAGTGGTTAAACTCTCAGCTGGTAATAAGTTGGTGGCTTGAATCCTTAAAGATGGCAGCCTGGGAAACTCTTTTGGGCAGTTCTCCTCTCACGGGGACCCTTTCAGTCAGAATCAACTTGATGGCAGCTGGTAACTCTGCCAGCTCTTCTGATATGCACAGTGAATTGCTGGTGGTGGTTGTTTTCTTCTGTTGTCTAAAGGGTCCAGGTGTGGGGATGGACTGGTGGTGCCTGACTGAAGTTTTCTCTAAGTGATGTTTTTAATGACACAAGTCAATGAAGATGAATTTTCACATAAAAGCTTTATTTAAATTTACTTTCTTAAAATTTGCTTTGAAGAATGTATCCTGACATGAAAACTCTAGGTCAGCCAGCACGTTTGCTAACAGTTTTAAATTCCAGGAGTGTAGCCATAACGGGCATCCTTTTCCTTCTGATAATTAATCTTCTACCATGACAAAAGATTATCTTGCTATTGTTAACTTTCAGTTAGCAATATCAGCTGACAGAAATGGGACAAGGGGATGCAGCAGTGACTAATAGCTAAAGATTTATTAAGAGAAAAAGACCAGATTAAGGGGGAGATGAACCCAGTGGAGGCAGAATCTATTAAACCGAGCACAGACGCTTTTGTCAACAGCCAAGACCATAGATCATTTAAATCGTTTGCAAGAAGGTTTTTCTTGGGGGCTGCTGTTAGCCCATATGGCACTGCTTTATACAAATTAGACAAAGGCTTTCCTTCCATAAGACATTTCAGTCCATCTGACAGAAAATTGTCAATATCAACTGATTTTAAAACAACTTCATTGTTATGTATCAGAAAATGACAATATAAAGAAATCAAATCACAAAACCTATTGCGGGCAAGTTGATTCTGACTCTGAATGACCCTGTAGGGCACAGTTCAACCACGTAGGGTCTGCAGGGCTATAATCTGTACAGAAGCAGACTGCCATATTTTTCTCCTGTAGAGCAGCTGGTGGGTTTGAACTGCCAACCACTGCACCAGGAGGACTCTTTAAATAATCCAATTACTTATCTTTGATTTAACGACAAAGACAACTACTGGGAGGGCGGGGAGGTAATAGTAGTGCTAATATGATTAGTGCACATTTAAATAGGACATACTTACACAGTACACGTGTGAATAACTGTTAGGCTGGCCTGCCTTGTTGGAACTCAGGTCGGGACAGACTCTGAAGAAGGGAGGCTTCCTTTCTGGGTCCTGGTTATAAATGACTCTGATGTTAAGACTTTTGAAAATGGCTTTTCTAGCCACTAGCCCCCTGTGGGGGCATGGTCTCCAGCTGCCTCAACTACAGACACATGATTCATCATTGATTAGTATCTACTACATTATCAATAGCTGTGGGGCCAACATAAGAAGGACAGCTGGCCAGACTGTGGTGAATCTGTTGTGAGGCATAGCTTCCTGAGACGGAGTGCTAGAGATAGAGTCGGAAGAGCTGACTTGGGACTGCTATGAGGCGAGGCTTGCTGGACAGTTGAGGAAACTACAGGTTTATTTATATTGCTGCCCTCAAACTGGACTTCCACTGTGTGATACCCTTTGCCTTCCCCTGCCACCCCTCAACCCATTTCCTTATAAATCTCACAGCGTTTGCAATAAACATTGGATCCTGTGATTAATAAAAGCAGGTGCAGCACATGGGGCACTATCTCTTACCATGGGACGATTTTCTCCATGCTGCATTGGCTCCTTTTATAGTGACAGCATAGAAATGAGAATTTGTGATTAGAAAGCTTGAGTGGTATGTCAGAAGAATGAAAGTGTGTGTATATTCAGTGGCAGGGAGAGTAGCCCAAGTTTTCAAGGAGTAGAATTAGCTGAATTTCTACCAGCTTTTACAGTCGGAGATAGATTGAACATGCAATCAAGATGCATTGATAATAATTGGTGACTGGAATGCAAAAGTTGGGAATAGTGAAGAAGAATCAGTAGTCAGAAAACATGGGCTTGGTGACAGGAATGAGGCTGGAGATAGAATGATTGAATTTTGTAAAATCAATGACTTATTCATTGCAAATACATTTTATAAG
>NW_006399884.1:7541122-7546036 GCF_000299155.1 Elephantulus edwardii | reverse complement strand
TTAGGGCTGTTGTGCATAGGGTCGCTATGAGTCAGAAACGACTCGATGGTACATAACAACAACAACAACAACAACAGAATTAGCTGAGGGAGGAATTCCAGACTCTATTTTATTTTCCCTTCTTATTGTGTTTTGAGTGAAAGTTTAGTGAGGAGATTGGTTTTTCCAGTCTTTTTGCTTTGTAACATTGATTACAATTCCTACGTTGTAACAGCACTCTTCCCGTTTCCTCCCTCTGGTTCTCCTTTCTATTCTCTTTTTCGAGCCCTTCCTACATTGTTAACTTTCTCCCTGAGCATATGCAGACCTGTGATCCTGTGTGATTGATTGTTTTTGGGAGAGTGTGCTGCCTCGGTGTTAGTATTAATCTTACAGGCTTCTGACAAGGTTTTCTGGTAGTTGTCCTTGGAGTTATTTTTAATCTATAGGTTTGTCTATTGTTTGACTGGTCATTTTACTTGAAGGGCATTTAAGGGCCATGATCATAGCTATTTCTCTAATCTAGATTGTATTTTAAACCAAATTTGTGACTGAGTTTTTTTCAGAAGGTGATTGATGAATGTACATATTTTCATATTCCTTGCACTTTAATACAGTTGGCTTTATTGTGTGATGTTCTTGACTCAAAATTATTTAGATTTGAATTTTATTTTGCCTTGTTTTTTTTCCAGTAAAAGATTAGTCTGAAAGTATTGCATGTGTTTATAATGATCGTATATTTCTTAGTTATGAGTTTATATAATCTGTTGTCTCGTGGTTGAGGTCCAAGTGAAGGTGGTAGTAGTTGTGGTTGGTGGTAGTTGTGAAGGTGGTGGTAGTGGTCGTCATGCTGGTGGTGATCATGGTAGTGGAGGTCGTAGTCACGAGTCAGGGTAGTGAAGGTGGTGGTCATGGTGGTGGTGGTGGTGGTGATCATGGTAGTGGAGGTCGTAGTCATGGTAGTGAAGATATTGGTAGGAGGTCATGGTAGTGAAGGTGGTATTGGTCATGAGAGTGGAGGTGGTGGTCATGGTCGTAGTCATGGTAGTGATCATAGTAGTGGAGGTTGTGGTCATGGTGGTGAAGGTGATGGTGGTCATGGTGATGGAGATGATGTTTGTATTGGTGGAAGTGATGGTGATTTTTGCTGTGGTAATGGTGTAGGTAGTGGTGGTTGTGATGAAGGTGGTTCATGGTGAGAGCTCAGGTGATCATGGTAGTGGAGAGGTTGTGGTGGTTTGGGTGTTGATGGTCATTGCTGCGGTCATGGTATAGGTGAAGGTGATTGTGGTGATCTTGGTGGTCGTGGTGGTCATTGTTGAGGTCATGGTATAGGTAGTGGTAGGCATGATGACTAGAGTTATGGGTGGAGATGACAGTGGTTGTGGTAGAGTCATGCTGGAAGTGGTAGTTATGGAGATTAGGGTTGTGTTAGCGGTGGTGGCATCATGGTGGTTTGGGTCATAGTGGAGGTGGTGGAGGCTGTGGCTGAGGTCACAGTAGAGGTGGTGGTAGTCATGCTGGTGGAAGTGATGGAGGTGTTGGCAGTCATGGTGGTAAAGGAAATGAAGGGCAATGTGGTTGGAGTTATGGTGGTGCAGTCATAGTGGAGGTGATAGTGGAGGTGGTAGTCATTGTGATGGGATCATTGTGGAAGTGAGGGTAGCCATGGAGGCTGGGGTCATAGTGGAGGTTGTTGTAGCTGGGGTCATAGTGGAGGTGGTGATATCATGGTGGTTTGGGGCACAGTGGAGAGAGTGGAGGAGGTCCTTGTGGCTGGGGCATAGAGATGTGGTGGAGGCCCTTGTAGTGGGGTTATGGTGGAGGTGGTGGTCTCTTGATGTTTGTTTGAGTGATAGTGGAGGAAGAGGTTTTGTGACTGGCATTGGGGTGGAAGTGGTGGTATTGTGGTGGTGGTTTGGACCATAATTTGTCTTTGTGACCACGCTGAGAGCTCCTACCAGCTGTCATACCCCTTGTTTCACAGCTGGAGGTGGTTTGCACGTGACTACTGACAGGTTGGAACTCTGAACCCACCCAGCAGTTGATCTCTTATGTGAAGATTTGCAACCAAACCCACTGCTGCTGAGTTGATTCCAACCAATAGTGACCCTCTAGGACAGAGTAGAAGTACTCCACAGTATTTTCAAGGTGAAGCCTGGAATGTATTGGGCTGCTAACTAAAAGGCCATGCATCTCCAGAGTTTTGAATCCACCAGTGGTCCCCATGGGAGAAAGATGGACCATCTCCTCTCATTTTGACTTACAGCCTTGGAAAACTGATGGAGAGTTGCTGAGTTGGAACTGATTAGATAGTGGTGAGAGTTTTAATCTTAACGGGACTGCCACAGCTTTTTTTCTGGGGAGTGGCTAGTAAGTTTGAACTGCTGATCTTAGGGCTAACATTAGTGTTTAACCTCTTTACCACTAGAATATGAAAAAAATTAAAGCTGAACCTACTGCACTTGAGTCAAGTCCCACTCATGGTGACCCTACAGGACAGAGAACGGTGCCCAGCCAATGGGATTTCCAAGTGTCCTCTTTAGGGAAGCTGACTGCCTCATCTTTCTATCTCAACAGCAACTGGTAGGTCCCAGCTGTCCATCTTTCACTTAGCAGCTGAACACTTAACAACTGCACCACCAGAGTTTTAATGAAACCTAAAAAGCCAAGTCCATGGACTTTTTGTGACCCTATGTGACACAGTAGAACTGCCCTGTTGATTTTCTAAAGCTATAGTCTATGTGGAAGCAGACCACTATCTTTCGCCTAAGGAATGGCTGGAGGGTTCAAATCATTGACTTTTCCTTTAGCATCAAGTGCATAACCACTGCAACACCAGGATTTCTTCTACTAAGGGTCCATTTCTGTGCCTCTGTAACATCTCTTCTTTTTATTACTTGCTATATGTAACTGACCCATAGCTGATACTTTAGTGGGTTTTCAGAGGCAGTAAATCACGTAGCGGGGGGGGGGGGGATGATTGTTCATCTTTTTCCTGATGAACAGCTGGTGGATTCGAACCATTTGATTTTGGGATCGCAGTGTAGCTTCTTACCACTAGGCAACCAGAGGTCCCCCTTTAACACCTAGGGTCCTCATAGTTTTGGAATTGACTCAGCATTACAGGCTTTGGTTTGGGGGTTTCAGTACTGAAGGGAGGAGCAGAGACTGGCTGAGTTGTGCACTTAACTGCTAGGCTTCCCGTTTACTTGAAGATGGAGACTGGACCCACCCTTATTTCCAATTCTGTACATTTGCTGAAAGCCTGCCCCATCACGTGAGCCTGATAGCTTCATAGCCAGAATTGCTTTAAAATTGAGCAGATAATTCTGTCATGAGGGCAGCAGCTGAGCAAGGCCAGAGGGATCACAGACATAAATTTGCACCATATAATGAGATGTTAGGGAATTGTCGCTTACAATTTGTTTCCTCAAGACCTTAGGGATTTTTAAAGGCTATATATACTTTCCACACACACACCCCCCTCCTCACCATAGAAGGTTCAGTGATTCTGAAATAGCTAAATGTCAGATAGGATTGAAATAGCCTTAGATTTTAAACAAAGAGAGAAACCCAGTACTGTGTGGGTCTTATTTCCAATGTTGGATTTATCCTCAGGAATAGATTAGAAATTTCTGGTCTCTCAGCATCTCATTTTCGAGAGGCCGAGGTTAATGGAAGGAGCAGGTGATGCAGCAGGCTAAGCATTATTGTTGTTGTTGTTATGTGTCATCGAGTCACCTGCGATTCGTAGTGACCTTATGTACAACAGCCCTAAACCCTGCTCAATCCTGTGCCAATCGCATGGCCTCTGGCACACCCATCCCGATTACCCCAGTCACTGAATCAATCCACCTCATAGAGGGTCTTCCCCTCTTAAGCTGTCCCTGCACCCTCCCAAGCATGATGTCCCTCTCCAAGGACCTGTCCCTCCTTACATCATGTCCAACATATGTCAGATGAAGCCCCAGAATCCTTGCCTCCAAGGAGCAGTCTGGTTTAACACTCTCCAGGATGAATGTTGGTTTTCTTGGCAGTCCATGGTACATTCAGTACTCTTCTCTAGCACCACAACTCAAAGGCATCAATTCTCCCTCTATCCTTCCTACTCATTGTCCAACTCTCTGATGCATATCAAGTGATTGCAAAGATCATGGACTGTATCAGACGCACCTTAGTCTCTAGAGTGACACCATTGCTCTTCAGTACCCTGGAGAGGTTCCTGACAGCAAACTTTCCCATTGTAGTATGGTGGTTTTTGGTTTTGTTTTTTTTTAATTTTTTTTCATTTCCTGGCTGCTGGTGCCAAGAGTGTTGACTGTGGAGCCAAGCAAACTGAAGTAGTTAACAGTTTCAGTTTCAATCTCTTTACCATCCATCCTGATGCTGCCAATTGGTCCAGTCGTGAGAATCTTTATCTTCTTGACATTGAGCCTCAATCCATATTGGAGGCTGCAGTCCTTGACCCTCTGCAGCAGGTGCATGAGGTCCTCCTCAGTTTCAGCAAGCAGGGTTGTGTCATCTGCATAATGCAGGTTGTTAATAGATCTTCCACCAATCCTGACGCCACACTTCTCCTCATAGAGCCCTGCCTCTCGGATAATCTGTTCTGCATACAGGTTGAAAAGGTACGGAGATAGTACACATCCCTGGCGTACACCCTTCCCAATTTTGAACCATACAGTGTTGCCCTGCTCTGTTCTGACGACTGCCTCTTGGTCCAAGTATAGGTTTTGCATTAACACGATCAAGTGTTCTGGTATTCCCATTCTTCTCAGAGTCAGCCACAGTTTGTTATGATCCACACAGTCAAACGCCTTTGTATAATCAGTGAAGCACAGATATACATTCTTCTGGTATTCCTTGCTTTCAGCTAAGATCCATCTAACATCAGCTACAATATCCCTAGTACCATGACCCCTTCTAAACCCA
>NW_006399884.1:7507958-7539967 GCF_000299155.1 Elephantulus edwardii | reverse complement strand
GGTGCCTGTCGGGGCCTGGGTTTCAGCTGTCCACACCACAGCAGTGGGCAACGAGCTTAAAGCCCCTGATGGCTCTGGGCGCTGACTCTCACCAGTGGCTATGGATGGAGAGAGGCAGATTCTTTACAAGCTGTGCGGACGATTCTTTCCAGATGATAAAAGCACTTCAGCTTCTTGTTAGTTTTAAACGATTCAGCTGCTATCCAACTTTTTTTTTTTGTTGGGGTAAATAATGCCGCAATAAACATTGATGTGCATATATCAGTTCATATTCAGCTTTTATTTCTTTAAGGAGATATATCTAGAGATTGCTGGGTCAAGGTTATTTCTATTCCTGACTTTGTAAGGGAGTGTCAGCTGCCACATTTTACAGTATACGTTCTTCTGCCCCCCTCCCCCATCTTTGACATGAGCCAGTGGTTTCCTGGGGTGGGAACTTCAGGTTTTATGTAGGTAGATCATCCCTTGGGGTCTGTGTGGAGCTCCTCCTTTGAAGATTTAGTTTGGTCTTATCTAAAGATGTTGTAGGGTAATGTCCAGTTGATTTTATGTGACAGAGTAGAATTGCCTCAGATTCCATAGGAGGAGTAGACCTGCCTTATATTGTTGTTTTACCACCAACCTCCAAAATCCCTAACCCATTGTCACCAAGTCAATCCCGGCTCATCACATCTCTGTAGGACAGAGGAGAACCACCCCACAGGATTTCCAAGCCGTCATCTTTGTGGGAGCAGACCACCTCATCTTTCTCCCACGGAGGGGCTGGTGCATTAGAAGCCTTTTGTTTAACAGTCTGATACGTCACACACTCTGTCACCAGGACTCCTTATATTGAGACTGAAACCCTCAAAACTCATTACCATTGTCAGAACTGACTCATAGCTGACCCTCCAGTAGGTTTTCCAAAGATCAAGTTGCACAGGAGGAGATTACTGTGTGTGTGTCTCCTGTGAAGCAGCTTGTGGATTTGAAACACCTGCTTTGGGCTTAGCAGAACAATTCCTTACCTACAAGACCACCAGAGCACCCATAGAATAGATTGTGTTTAACAGAGTGCCTTCATGCACTGTTAAAGTTGTGATTTGATATCATGAAGCAGATTTACATAGAAATTCTCATCTGAACTAGTTTCTTAAGCAGCCAATGTGCTTAAATACGAGAGTTGAGATGGACATATGAAGTGAAACTTTAGGGATATCCAAGCTGAGTCTTCAAGGCCTGCCAATACAGAGCAGCCTTCTCTGTAGAGTTGAAACAATAGCTCTATCTCTAATAGGAGCTCTAATAGTGTAATGTACCAAGTGTTAGGCTGCTAAAGGAGAGGTTGGTAGTTCAAATCTACCACCTGCTCTTTAAGGAAAAAAGATAAGGCAGTGTGCTGCTATAAGAGTTTATAGCACTGTGAACCCTGTAGGAAAGTGCTACAACTTGGTGGCTGTAGGTTTACGCTGAGTTATTCTCTCTAATAATTGAATAGATGTGAAACAGAGAGATTGGATGCACTTAGCTGATTACTGTATTTACACACACACACATACACACACACACAAATGGGCACGTTGTACAGTTTTTGCAAACCACTCATCCTCCTTGTGTGTCAGTTTTCTGCATGCATTATATTAATGGGCGTGCTGCAGAAAATATGGGATCCATTCTTCAACGCATTGCAAGTCTCAATGATTTCCCGTATGTCACAGCACACAGAGGCACTCTGGAATCTATCAAGTCAAAAGCTGTGTGTGCCCTTTAAACATTTTTGTTCTGTTTTCTTCTTTTATCTGTGGAAGAAATGAAATTATCTGGGCAGGTTCATCTCCACAGACTGTTAGAAATGTGCAAATAATATGGCACTTACGGTGGATTTTTAATAGATTGTTTGTCAGAAGAGCTCATTTCCCCCCCTCTGCTTCACGTAGCCACACTCCTCATTATTCAGAAAACAAAGCCATCTTCCAGTTATTAAGAAAATGCACACTTAACAGAACTAAGGAATTTTAATAGTGGGAAGGTGTTAAGACCCATGTTCCCCCTAAAGCAGATAGACAAGATGCTATGAGATGCTATTCTGAGCGTGCTAATTTGTCCTAGTTCAGGATTGCCTCATCAGTAAGTGATGAATGACGTGTCCTACTCCCTTATGGTAACTAGTGTTGGGTGCCACTGTGTCAACTCTGTAGAGCAGAGCAGGACTGCCCCCGGAGTCCCCAAGGCGGACAACTTTATGGAAGCAGATGGTCAGGGCTTTATCCTGTAGAGCATCCTGGGTACATTCCAACCTATTGTTTGGCATGTTGTTGTTGTTAAGTGCCATCCAGTCATAGACAACTCATAGTGACCTTATGAACGAAAGACCTGAGCACTGTTTGTAGGGTTTCTGGGCAAGCCATTTTGGAAGTGGATGCCACTCCTGCTTCCAGGCTTGTTTTAATTGGGAAGCTCCACCAAACACTGTCCACCATGGATAACCATTATCATATTTGGCACATCAGTGTCACAGTGTTTAGCATCACAGCAACCATGAGTTACATATTCTATTTTTAAGTAAAGCTGCTTCTAGGAGACCGTGGGTGGCATAACTGATTGAGTCCATTGTTGCAGCCACTGTGTCCTTTGGGTCCTTCCACCTGGGGGCTCCTTTCCCTCCTTCTCAGGCACTCTGCTGTGATCTGTGAATTTCCATTGGCTGATTGTGGAAGCAGATCTCCAGGTCTTGGATACTGTAAAAAAGGTTGGTAGTTTCAGTGAGCACCTTGGAGGAGAGGCCTGGCTCTCTGCTTCTGAGAAGTCATGAGAAAACTCTGGGGAGCTCGGTTCTTCTCTGCACCTATGGGATTGATGTGACAGCATCTAGTTTGGTTTTTAGCTTCTTCAGCTGTCCCTTGGCTAATGCTAAGCGGAAGATTGGTGGTCAGCTACTAGCCAGAGGATTGGCAGTAGTAGCTCAAGACCACCTAGAGGAAGCTTGGAGGAAAGGTAATCAAGTTCTAAGAAACCACCCATGGAAACCCCCCTGGGGTACAGTTCTGCTTTGGCACACACGGGGCCACTATGAGTCGGATCAACCTGATGGTGACTTGTGGCGGAGGCTTCCTTGGTGGTCATGCTTGTCTTGTCCACTCCCAGTGCTATTTGTTTGAGTGCCTACATGCAGCAGGTGGATGAATGAAAAGCCTGTGTCCGCTCAGGGCACACAGGGCTGGATTAGTTGTGTACAGTTCTTACCTTGTTAGAGCCTGGCTGAGCCATTGCACGAGGAGCCTTGGTGGCGCAGTGGTTAAGTGCACCGGCTACTCTGCAGGAGACGGAGGCGGCAGTATCGTTCTGTAAAGATTACAGCCTTGGAAACTTTTGGGGACGTTCTCTTCTATCCTGTAGAATTACAGTGAGTTAGAATTGACTTGTCCAGCTGCTTCTGTGAAGATTACAGCATTAGGAAGGAGCCCTGTGGGGCAGCTCTATCCTGTAGGGCTGCTGTCGTTTAGAATCAACTCAGTAGCACTGGTGATTTTATTTTATTTTTAAATTAAAAAAAATGGGTAGGTAGCAGTCTGCTGGAAACCCACCTCTGTAAAATCCAAAGACTCTGAAATAGGGTGAAATTACTTGGAGTTTCTGCTAAAACAGTACCACTTAGATTTTTAAAAGAATTTTTTAAATTAATTGTTTACATGAAAATAAGCACATCTTGTTTCCATAGTTCCTACTTTTACAACTGAGCACTCTTGGTTACATCCTTCAGGCTGTGCAGCTGTTCTCACCTCCTTCTTCCCCGAGTTGTCCCTCCACCCACCTTAGCCTCACTGCTCTCTGACCTCATCTAACCTTTCGAGTTGCCATTGTCAATTTGATTGTAGATTTTTCTCGGAAAGACCATAGTGTTCAAGGCAGAGATACTTACTGCCACTTGAAATTGAATTATTCCTTGGCTTCCCCTGGTGAGATCCAGTGGTGAGGATACTAAGTTGGGAGGACAGGAGTGGGCTAGAGATTTTTACCTCCCTGCAGGAAGGAAGCAGGAAGTGTTAGAACTCTGACTTGGGCAGGCGAATGAGCAGGAGAGGGGAGTGTGACTAGCCCAAAGGAAGGAAGACCCTCGATGAGATGGGTTGATACAGTAACTAGGGTAATGGGGGTAGAGTCAGTGAGACTGGCTCAGGACAGGGCAGGCTTCAGAACTGGTGTACATAGGGTCACTATGAGTCGCAAGTGACTTGATGGCATATAACAATAATGACAACAGAGTCTAGAGAATGAAAGGTAGCTTTAGAGTTTATAATTTATTTTGATTTTGTCGCTCTCTCCCTTGCTATCTTCTGTCTGCTTTCCACTGCTTTGAATGGTAAAATACTAGTGAGGAACTGAGAGAAGTTGTGCAGGGTGCCTCCCTACCTGTAATGAGATACAGTGACACTGTGGTGAGAGCATGCAGCTGCTGACTAAAAGGTCAGTGGTTTGAACTCATGAACTGTACCTCAGGAGAAAAATGAGGCTGTGTGCAGCTGTAAAGATTTCCAGCCAAGGAAGCCCTGTGGGGGCAGTGCTCTGTCTCCCAGGGTCGTTGTGAGTTGGTGTCTACTCCACGGTTTGAGATTTGTTTCCCAGATAGTCTCGAGTCCCAGGCCTGGCACTCTCTTGTTAGCATAAGTTTGTACACAGCACCTGCCCGCTCACTGCATTCCTGGGACATTGCTTAGCAGGGCCTGGTGGCAGCTCTGAGGAGGGAGGCCACCTGTGAGTCCCTCTAGTCTAATGTGGCTGGGCGTGCAGCAGAGCTCCGATCCAGGTGTGTGTCCTCTGCGAAGCTTGCTGTAGGAGGAGGGCAATGAGGGGCATGGTGATGGCAGAGGTCAGCACTGACCTGGGTTTTCTGCCTTTCTCAGGCTCAGCCTTCATGCTGTCTCATGAAACACTATGGCATTTACATGCAGGATAATAGCCAGGTCCCTTAGAAAGAACACAGGCCCGTCACACCCTCCATGAGGAGCCCGCTGGTGCACTGGTTAGGTACTTGGCTGCTAACAAAAGGATAGTGGTTCAGACTTCACCAGCCACTCCTTGGGGGAACGGTGAGACAGTCTGCTTCCATAAAGACTTTCAGCCTTGGAAACTCAAAGGGGTAGTTATGCTCTGTCCCTTATGGATGCTAGGAGCTGGAATTGGCTCAGTGGCAGTGGATTTCTTTTTCCCTGTGGATCAGACTTGTTAGCTTGTTTTTGTTAGCTAATCCTTAAGCCATTTTATTTGATCATTGATTAGCTTGTTTTGGGTATAGTTACCAAAGTAGGGTGTCTGGCATAAACCCTGTTATGTAGTACTCAGTTAATATGTATGCATTGGATGAGTGCAGGAAAGCATAAGTACACCCGCTCCTGAGATGATGATGATGTTTTTAGGTATCATCAAGTTGACTCCAGCTCAACCAGACTCATATGACAGAGCAGTTGCCCATAGAGGTTCCGAGCCTGTCATCTTTATAAGAGCACAGCATCAAAACCTGGGAATCACTGGTAGATTCAAACCACCAGCTTTTTTGGTTAGTAGCCAAGCACTTAACCATTACATTACCATTGTTCCTTAACAACAACAACAGCCCAAACCCACTGCAGCCGTTGAGTCTTTTCCCACTCACAGTGATCCTCCGCTAGATTGCAGACCCTAACCCTAACCCTAACCCTAACCCTAACCCTAACCCCATTTTTCTCCCAGGGAGCAACTGTTGAGTTCAAAACTGCTCACCTTTCGACGAGCAGCCCAACTCATAAAGCCCGACATAGCATTTAATCTGTTTTCCAAATACACCTCCTGCACTTTCACAATTACCTGGCTGGCAGGTGTGCTGTGAGGCTTTATGAAGGTCATGTGAGATAGTCAGAGAGTGTTAGGACAGCACAATCCAGACCCCTGGTGCTGTGAAGGGGAGAAGCTAGAAAACCAGTGTCTTTGTTGTCAGCTGGTTTGGAAAGCCGAGTAGGCAGAAAACCCAGTGGAGGTTCATGTAGACTGCTTGGTCAGGAGCCGCCGAGGAAGGCTTCCTACAAGTGAGCAGCTGCAGCAAAAAGCCAACTCAGCCCAAACCTGTAAGAAGTCAAGCAGGCAGAGCACACTGTCCTTAGGGAAAGGGATTCAAAGCAACAACACTTGTAGCCATGTCAGGTGCTCATATGAGAGAACCAGCTCTGGAAGCACCTCATACCCTGTTTGGATACTGATTATAAGGTTAATGGTTTACGTCTCCCCAAAGGCACCTCAGAAGAAAGGCCTGGAAATGTCCTTACAGAAAACCAGCCATTAAAAACACTACAGATAAACCTTCAACAACAGCAACAACCAAAATCCTTGCACTCCTTTTTTTTTTAAAAAAAAATTATACTGATTTATTTACAAAGTTTGAATACATAGTTCGTCACAAAAAATCCTTCACCCTCCCCCACCCATTAAATTGTGCAACCCTATGATTAATACTCCACCTCCCCGCTCATCCTTACCACTCTGTTTCCATCCGCCCACCACTTGGATCCTTATACTCATTCTACAATAATGGTTTTATACAATATTTGTCCTTGTGGGACTGAGATAATTTACTCAGCATAATGCTCTCCAGTCCCTCCCAAGTTAAGTAGTAATTTACAAAATCATTGCTTCTGTGTGCTGAGTAGTATTCCATTGTATGAATGTACCACAGTTTCTCAATCCATTCGTTTTTGGTTGGATATCTGGGCTGTTTCTATGTTCTCTTGCAGTCTACTTAAAACCAGACAGTACGTTAGCCTAACTAGTAAAGAATGTCTGCCTTGAGCATTGCGCTCTTTCAAGATGCAGTTAGATCAGATCAGACTAAGGGCAGCAGCTCAAAGATTAGCTGGGAAATTTAGGGAGCCCTGAGTTTATGCTAATAGGGGAGGAGGAGCTCCAGAAGGAGGGTGAGAACAGGTGCACAGCTGGAGGGATGTCTTCAATCTCAGCTCACTAAATGATATAGGTAGGTGTGTGAATTTTTGTTTCTTAAAAGAGATTTCAACCTATATGCAGAGCAGATTATCCGAGAGGTGGGGCTCTATGAGGAGAGGCGTGGCGTTAGGATTGGTGGACGATCTATCAACAATCTGCGTTATGCAGATGACACAACCTTGCTCGCTGAAACTGAGGAGGACCTCATGTACTTACTGCAGAGGGTCAAGGACTGCAGCCTTCAATATGGACTGAGGCTCAATGTTAAGAAGACAAAAATTCTCACCACTGGACCAATCGGTAGCATCAGGATGGATGGCAAAGAGATTGAGATTGTTCACAGCTTCAGTTTGCTCGGCTCCATGGTCAACACTCTTGGCACCAGTAGCCAGGAAATAAAAAAACGTATTGCGATGGGAAGTTCTGTGGTTAGGGACCTCTCCAAAATACTCAAGAGCAACAGTGTCTCTCTGGAGACTAAGGTCTGCCTGATACAGGCCATGGTTTTTGCAATCACTTGTTATGCATCAGAGAGTTGGACAATGACTAGAGAGGACAGAAGGAGAATTGACGCCTTTGAGCTGTGGTGCTGGAGAAGAGTATTGAATGTACCATGGACTGCCAAGAAAACAGATTCCTCGTAGAGAGGATTAAACCAGGCTGCTCCTTGGAGGCAAGGATTCTGGGGCTTTGTCTGACATACTTTGGACATGTTGTAAGGAGAGACAGGTCTTTAGAGAGAGACATCATGCTGGGTAGAGTGGAGGGACAGCACAGGAGGGGAAGACCCTCTATGAGGTGGATTGATTCAGTGGCTGGGGTACTCGGGATGGGTTTGTCAGAGGCAACGAGATTGGCACAGGATAGAGCACAGTTTAGGGCTGTTGTACATAGGGTTGCTATGAGTCGCAAATGACTCAAGGGCACATAACAACAACAACAACAACAAAAAGAGATTGACTCAATATACACTCTGAGCCTGTGATCTGTTTCCTCCCTTATTAGCACAGTGTATTTTGCTTTGTATATTCTTAATAATAAAATAAATTATTTTAAAAACACACACTAACGCTTTTTAGCACAGTTCTATGAGACATATTAGAGGTTGACAAGAGTCAGACTGGATTGCATGGAAACTGTTTTGAACTTCTTGCTCCATGTTTTTTTATGTGAATCTTTTGATCCAAAAAGACTCCCAACTCTCATTATCTGCATTGATGTCATTGTTCTCTACTCCTGCTATAACAGAAATACCGACAGTGGTGGTTTTAACCAGCAGGACTTTGTTCTCTCATGATTTAGAAGACCAGAAGTCTGAATTCAGAGCCCAGCTGCAGAGGAAGGCTCACTCTCTCTTGCGCACTCTCTCTCTCTCTCTCTCACACACACACACACACACACACTGGGAGTACGTCCTTGTTCACATCCTTCCTCTGGGTCTAGGAGGTTCACAAGACGGGGACCGTGGGTCCAAAGGGTGTACCCTGCTCCTGCCTCTTCTTTTACAGTGGTACTGAGGTCCCTCAAACACTACTTAATTTGTTTAAGCTATTTTTACACTTGAACAGGGATTGACTCAGGGTGCAACCTAATCATGCAGATTATATCCTGCCTTATTTAATGTAATAGATGTTAGGATTTATAACACTTGGGATAACTACATCAGACCACAAAATGCAGAGCAATTACATAATACTGACACTCGGGAATCATGGCTCAACTAAATGGTTACATTTCAATTTGTGACATTTTTTGTGCTTTGTGCCACCTGTGCTTGCTCTTGATGCTTCTCTGTCTAGAAAACAACTTTTCTCTCCTATCTACGGCTAAATTTTTGTTCAAAAGCTTTAGCTAAAGTTGGAGGTCCTTTAGGAAACCCTGCCATAATTTTACTGCCTCAGAAATCTTTCATAGTATGAGTTGGTCCCATATCCAGATTCAAGAAAGAGTTCCAGCTATGTTTTATCACCATGCCATGAAAGAGCCACCTTGAGCATACTGGGATGTGAGCCAGCAGTAAGCAGGAGTGGAGATGAGGAGACCCCCAGGAATATTCTCTGCTTTAAAAACTTCTGTGTTTCTAAACAGCTGACTTAGAACATATGCATAACGTTTTGGTTCTGATTGGAAACCTGATGTGCAATGATTAAGTGCTTGCTGGTAATGTAAAGGTTAATGGTTCAAACCTATCCAGTAACTTTATAGCAGAAAGACCTGGTGGTCTGCTTCTGTAAAGATCACAGCCTTGGAAACCCTATGGACAGTTTGCTCTTTGCTATAGGGTCTCTGTGAGTTAGAGTCAACTCAGTGACACACAACAATAATAACAGCCTAGCCACCAAACAACAATAACAACGACAACGACAAAGAGAGAGCTACGTTGGCCTAGTGGAAAGAAAGTTTTGCTACCAAGCCAAAGGTGGGTGATTTTCATCTGTGGCCCTCGGCCAGGTTCAAATTGTTTTCTTGTCAAACATTCTTCTAGGTGGTAGAGCACTGGTCTGTGCATTGCTGTACAGAGGTAACTCGTGGTTGCTGTGATGCTGAAGACTGTGACAGTGATGTGCCAATCGTGGTAATGGGTACCCGTGGTGGACAGTGTTGGCTGGAGCTTCCCGACTAAATCAAGCCTGGAAGCAGGAGCGGCATCCACTTCCGAAATGGCTTGCCTCCGAAAACTCTACGTATGAACAGTGCTCAGGCCTTTCATTCATAGGGTCGCTATGAGTCGTCTACAACTTGACGGCACCAAACAACAACAACAACAGCCCTCCATGAGAACAGGCAAGCTTCCCTTTCCCGTCTGTCTGTAGCTGATTGACTGCACACCTGCCAGGCAGTGGATTTCTGGGTAAAGTCAGAAACATATCTCCCTGTTTGCCAGTTTCACATCCAAATTAAGGTTGGTTTTAATAAGTATCTAGCTGGACAAAGAAAATGTCAAAAAGAGACAAGACATACATTGTCTGCAAGCTCTAGACTTAGTGGTAGACAAGTCAAATGTCACCTTGACATATTTGTTGGTCATGGCCATTGAATTGGCTGTGACTCATGGTGATCTTAGGTGCAACAGGATGAAATGTTGTCCAGTCCTGTCTGATCTTCAGACTCACTGGTGTGCTTGGTCTTCATGATTATTGGCATGATTGAGCCCATTGTTGTGACCACTATGTAATTTGACTGCCTTCCAGCCTAGGGATTTCCTTGCCCATTGCTTTATCAGACAGTATTCCTTTGTAGGACCCATAGAAGTGTCATTGGCTAGTTTTGGCAAGCTAGTCACCAGACCTTTCTTCCTACTGTCTCTTATTCTAGAAGCCCATGAAGTCTGTCCACCATAAGTATAGCTGTGGGAAGTTGAAATACCAGTGGCACAGCTTCCAGCATCCCTTCCACATGGAAGCCACCACTTCCAGGACACACTGAGAGAGTGGGGGTGGATCCCAGCAAAAAAAAAACAAAACCCCCTGATTTCAGGAAGTCGATTTTGACTCAGGGCGATTGTGTAGGATAGAGTGGAACTATCCCAGGTGATAATCCTTGTAGAAGCAAATCATCAGGTTTTCCTAGAGTCGCTGTGGAGCCCCAGCCACCAACCTTTTGGTTAGCAGCAGAACACTAATCAAACAAACTGCTTAGTTGACTAGCACTAAGTGCTAACCATTGCTCCTTTTGAGAACCATCCTGTTAACACCTTGCTGTGTGGTCCATTCTGACTCAGCACCTATATGATTAAAACTACCACAGAGGGTTTCTAAGGCTGTATCTTTACAGAAATAAACTCATTTTTCTCCCATGTAACTAGTGGATTTGAACTGCCAACCTCTTGGTTAGCAGATGAGGGGTTTATTTTGTTGGTTTCTTTTAAATAAATTTTTTTTGTTTTAATTGTGATTTTAAAGAAAGTTTACACAAAAGTTAGAATAATTCATTCATTTTTGCACATTTTACCCCCTTCCTTCTTTCTTCCTCCCCCAGGTCACTTTCTTTTTTAATATTCATTCATTGTTGCACAATTTCCCCCTCTTCCCCTCCACCCAATTATCTTTGCATTGCAGCTCTTATTCTGGGCTGTCATACATATAATGTCTAATCATATATTCTTTTTAAACAGTTCTGTCCTTCATCTGTTCCAGTGCAATGTTCATCATCTGTCCACTCTTATTATCCTATTCTCCTCCCAACTCTCTATGTCAGAACTGCTTTGTAACAGACATGCTATACAGTATTTTTCCTTTTGTGACTGAAATTTATCAGTCAGCATAATGTCCTCCAGGCTCACCCATGTTGTATAATGTTTTATGAGTTCATTGTTTTTCAGTGTTGCTTAACCTTCCATTGTATGAATATACCATAGTGTTTTTATCCATTTGTTTGATGGACACTTGGATTGCTTCCATCTCTTTGCTGTTGTAAATAATGCAGCAACAAACATGAGTGTGTGTATATCTGTTTGTATGGTGGTTCTAGTTTCTTTAGGGTATATTCCCAGTTGTAGAATTTCTGAATCATGATATTTCTATTTCCAAATGTTGAGAAATCACCAAACTGCCTTCCATAGTGGTTGCACAATTTTACACTCCCATCAACAGTGAATAAGGGTGCCAATCTCTTCACAACCTTGCCAGCATTTTTTTGTTTGCTGCTCTGTTGAACTTTGCTGTTATTTCTGGGATGAGATGATACCTCATAGTTTGGGGGTTTTTAAATTTGCATCTGAGAGCTAGGGATTTTGAACATTTCTTCATGTGTCTATCTGAATGTCTCCTTTGGTGAGGTATATATTAATATATTGTGCCCCATTTGCTATTGGGTTGTTTACCTTTTTATTGTTGAGGTGCTGCTGTATTCTATAAATTTTAGATATGAATCTCCTATCAGGATATGCCATTATGAATTTTTTTTTTCTCAGACTGTGGCTTGCTTTTTACGC
Organism: Elephantulus edwardii; assembly: GCF_000299155.1. Lineage (NCBI taxonomy): Eukaryota > Metazoa > Chordata > Mammalia > Macroscelidea > Macroscelididae > Elephantulus > Elephantulus edwardii. Next base: position 7,528,086 of record NW_006399884.1, on the reverse strand, counting down.
TTTTAGAGAAGTGTTTTCATGTGCATAGGGCTTTGATTCTTAGACAATCCCATTCATCTATTTTATTCTTTCCTGGTTGTAGAAGCAGATGAATGTTTTAAGGATTGTGCCGTCAGGTCTCCTAATCACTGCTTTAGACAGAGATGAACGCAGTCACTCACTCATTGCCATCAAGTCAGAACTGACTCATAGCTGACCCTCTAGCATGTTTCTGCGGCTGTAAATTACATGAGAGGAAATTGTCCGTCTTTTGTGGAACTGCTAGTGAATTGAACCACCAAAAAGTCATGCATCCCTTATAGAGGACTCCTTGCCAGTTTCTGGATGCAGGCGGATTAAAGCTGGTCCTTTTTTCCCCAGGGTCTTGGTAGTCCTTGGCAGGGCTGTGTCTCTTCTAGTGCTCTCAGCAAAATCAGGCCAGGGGCCAAGCTTACTATCTTGGCTGGAGCTTGCATGACTGGGCTCGGCATTCTCTGAGTCTTATTCTGGGAGTGGCCCCAAGGTTCAGCTTGGAATTTCCCAGTCTTGTGTGAAATTCCAAGGGCTGTAGGTTTGATCAGCTCTGTTTAGGAGGCTGTATTAAAAACATAAATTTCCCAGAGGGTATGCTTCACATTCAAGTGTTAAGCTGTAGAGTGGGGAAAAGGGATTTGTAAAAATAAAGCTTAATTTTGCTACAGAGAATTTTCATTGTTGTTGTATTTCTTGAGGGTTTCTGTAAACTGTCCTGGAGCCAGGCTATTAAACAATTGATTAATTTTACTATAAAAACTTAGACCAAAAGGAAAAACAAAAAAACTTTCCAAAACCATCTCCAAACTTACCGCCATCCAGTCAATTCCAACTTGTAGTGATCCTCTGGGATAAAGCAGAACTTCTCATGGGGCTTCCAAGGCTGTGAATCTTTATGAACACACACTGCCTCATCAGTTTCCTACAGAACAGCTGGTGCTCTAGCAACCTAGCACTTAATCAGCTGTACCACCAGGATTCCTTAAATCTCAGACAGCTAGAATAAAAGGAAAATCTAGTGCTTTGTTGTTGTTGTTATGTGCCATCAAGTCATCTCAAACATATTCATTCCCACCACTCCACTCACAGAATCAATCTTCCTTTCCTGTACTGTCCCGTCACTCTCCCAAACATGACGTCCCTCTCCAAGGACCAGTCCCTCCTTGCAACATGCCCAGAGTATGTCAGATGAAGCTTCAGAATCCTTGACTCCAGGGAACATTTTGGCTTCACCCTCTGCAGGACAAACCTGCTTGTTCTCGTAGTAGTCCATGGTATATTCAACATTCTTCTCCAGCACCACAACTCAAAGGCATCAATTTTCTTTCTGTCATCCCTATTCACTGTCCAACTCTCCGATGCATAGCACGCAATTGCAAAGACTATAGCCTGGATCAGGCACACCTTAGTCTCCAGCCTGATGTCGTTGCACTTCAGTACTCTTGAGAGGTCCCTTACAGCTGACTTTCCCAATGCAATTCGTCTCCTGAGTTCCTGACTGCTGTTACCAAGAGTGTTGACTGTGGAGCCAAGCAAACGAAAACTGTTAACTGTCTCAATCTCTTCACCATCCAAACTGATGCTGCCAATTGGCCCAGTGGTGAGAATCTTTGTTTTCTTGATATTGAGCTTCAATTCATATTGAAGACTGCAGTCCTTGACCTTCTGCAGCAAGCACTTCAGGTCCTCCTTAGTTTCAGCAAGCAGGCTTGTATCATCTGCCTAACGCAGGTTGTTGACGATTCTTTCACCAATCCTGATGTCACATTCCTCCTCATAGAGCCCAGTGTCTCGGATGATCTGTTCTGCACACAGATTAAAAAGGTATGGAGACAATATACATCCCTGACAGACCCCTTTCTTGATTTTGAACCATCCAGTGTCTCCCTGCTCTGTTCTGATGACTGCTTCTTGGTCCAAGTATAGGTTTCGCGTTAGCATGATCAAATGTTCTGGGATTCCCATTCTTCTCAGAGTCAGCCATAGCTTGTTGTGATCCACACAGTCAAAAGCCTTTGTATAGTCAATGAAGCACAGATAGACAGTCTTCTGGTATTCTCTGCTTTCTGCCAAGATCCATCTTACATTAGCTACAATATATCCCTACTACCGCGACCTCTTCTAAATCCAGCCTGCACGTCTGCCAGTTCTCTGTTGACATATTGTTCCAAACATTTTTGGATAATTTTCAGCAGAATCTTGCTTGGATGTGATATCAGTGATATTGTTCGATAATTTCCACACTCTGTTGGGTCACCTTTCTTTGGAATAGAAATAAATATCCATCTCTTCCAATCAGTTGGCCAGCTGGCTGTCATCCAGATTTCCTGGCACAACTTAGTGAGCAAATCCAAAGCAGCGTCTGTTTGTTGAAATAAATCAATTGGTATGCTGTCAACTCTTGGAGACTTGTTTTTTGCCAATTCCTTCAGAGCTACTTGAACTTCCTCCTTCATCACCATAGGCTCTTACTCATATATTATTTCATGAAATTCCTCTGTGTCAGCCAATTCTTTCTGATACAGTGACTCTGTGTACTCCTTCCATCTTCTTTTGATACTTCCTGGATCATTTAACATTCTACTCAAACTATCCATAAGTATTGTCACCCATGGCTTGAATTTGTTTCTCATTCCTTCAGCTTAAGAAATGCTGAGCAAATCCGGCCCTTTTGATTTTCTGACTCCAGCTCGTTGCACATTTCATTATAGTATCTTGCTTCGTCATCCCTAGCTGCCTTTTGAAATTTTGTTCAGCTCTTTGATTTCTTGGTTTCTTCTTTAGCTTTGGCTTCTTGGCACTGTAATGCAATACTCAGAGTCTCATCTGACATCCATCTTGGTCTTTTCTTCTTCTTCAGCCTTTGTAATGATCTTTTGCTTTCTTCGTGGACAATTTTCTTGATATCCTCCCAGAGCTCATTTGGTCTATGCACATGGTGTTCAAGGCCTCAAACCTGCTCCTGAGATGGTTTTGAAATTTGAGTGGGACAGACTTAAGGTCAAATCTTGGTTCCTGTGGAGTTGACTTAATTTTCCTCAACTTCAGGTTGAATTTGCATATGAGTGGTTGGTGGTCTCTCCCACAGTCAGCACCTCACCTGGTTTTCACTGCTGATCTTGAGCTTCTCCAGCAAATCTTTCCACAAATGTAATCAGTTTGATTCCTATGCATACCATCAGGTGAAATCCATGTGTATAGCCTGCATTTATGTTTCTTATAAAGGGTATTTGCAATGAATAAATCATTGAATGTGCAGAACTCTGTCATTCTATCTCCAGCCTCATTTCTCTCTCCCCGAGCCCATGTTTTCCAACTACTGATCCTTCTTCCCTGTTCCCAACTTTTGCATTCCAGTTATGCATTATTATTAATGCATCTTGATTGCATGTTCGATCAGTTTCTGACTGCAGAAGTTGGTAAAAATCTTCTATTTCCTCTTCTTTGGCTAGATGTTAAAAATCTACCATCAGACCTTTCCTTATTGCCATTACTTGGACTTTCCACCCCCTCTCACTTGTATGAGATCATTAAGGAGAGAAAATTTACCACGATTTTTGTATTCAGAATACTTAGTTTCCTGTTTCTTATGATTCATTTTGAGGTTAAAAAAAAAGTACCATCTTTTTTTGTGCATGGGGCAGAGATGTTTCTCCATTGCCAGAGAGAAACAGAGTGGCAGTGTCAAGTGAGGTGGATCATTTATTTGCAACCTGAAATAGTATTCAACAAAGGATGTTAACTACTTTTACCTGAAGCTTTTTTGTCTCTGAGGGCTGTGTTCTGTACTGTGTTTTCCCTGATTCTGAGCATTGTTTGGTTCTGTCCAGTTGATTTTGACCCATCACAGCTCTGTGTTGTAACAGTGGAACTGCCCTGTGACTGCTTGGCCATCATTTTACTGGAGCAGTTTGCAAGGTCTTTCTCCTGTGGAGCCTCTGCTGGGTTCAGACCACCAGCTTCTCAGTTAGTATCTGAGCCCTTAACTGCTATTTTGTTTTCTCTTACTTGTGAAGTAGGTGAAGGGGCCCTGGAGGCACCTGACCTGTATGTTGGGCTGCTAACTGAAAAGACGGTAGTTTGAATCCTCCAGCTGCTCTATGACATAAAGATGAAGGAATAGCTTCTTGCCCTATCCTGAGCCAGTCACACTGACTCTGACACACCAACTCTCATCATCCCAGTTACTGTGTCAGTCCATCTCATCTAGGGCCTTCCTCTCCTGCTCTGTACCTCCACCCCTTCTAGCATGATGTTCTTCTTTAAGGACTAGTCTCCTGGTCATGTGGAAGCAGGAAAAGGAGAAGAAACTTATCTAGAGTGGACTGATCTAACCTGTAAGGAATGGGAAACGTGTAACATTTACATAATTTAAATGCAAGGCTTAATTTTAAAAAGGACATTTCCTTTAATGTTTTCCCTTTTTAAAAATGTTATGCACAAAACAACTATGAGATATCATCTCACCCTAGTAAGAATAACAAAATTTAACAGAACAGCAAACATCGAATGTTGGTGAGGTTGTGGAGAAACTGGAACCTTTATTCACTGTTGGTAAAAGTATAAAATGGTTAAATCACTATGGAAAGCTGTATGGCACTCTCTCAAAAAGTTGCAAATACAAACACTATTTGACCCAGCAATTCCACTACTGGGAATTTACCCTAAAGAAACCATAATTGCCACCCAAGTAGAAATATACACACCCATGTTTATTGTGGCTTTGTTCTCAATAGCAAAGAGCTAGAAACAACCCAAATGCTTATCAACAAACGAATGGATAGAGAAGCTCTGGTATATTCACACAATGGAATACTATACAACATCGAAAAACAAGGAACTCATGAAATATTATGAAAAGTAGATGACACTGGAGGACATTATGCTGAGTGAAATATCTCAGTCACAAAAGGAAAATATTGCATAGGACCACTGTTGTAAAATGGGACTGACATCAGGGTTGAGGGAAAACAGAAAAGGAGGGGAAGAATGATGTATATTGCATTGAAACAGATGAGGGAGAGAACTGTTTAAAAGGGATATATGAATGGATATTCTTGCCATTACAGAAGTCCAGAATGAAGGCTGCATAGTGGATTGGACTTGGGGTGGGGGAGGGATTGCATAACAGTTAAAGAGTTTTTCTTTTCCTTTTCAAGGAGAAGAGTGGATATGGGGGAGGGGGGGCTGGGAGAAAAGTGCAACAATGAATGACTGGGAAACCTAAATCTCTGTAAATTTTCATTAAAATTAATTTTAAAAAACAAACAAAAAAACCACCTCAAAACAAAAAAAAATGTTATGCAGTATTTATTAACTTATTTTAAAAAAATACTGGTTTATTTTAAAAAGTTCTTATACAGGTAATTTACTTTTTTTTTTTTTGGTTTTCAATTTTTTCATGGAGACGGAGGCTGGCAAGGAAGTAATGAGAAAGTTACAGAATGGTTCTGGTAGGTCACAGAGGCATATTTCTATAAACAATAACAACTTCAAAAAGGCAGTTACCATGTTAAACATCTTGGTGATTCTGAGAGCCTAAATTTTGCATTGAAATGCCATTTTGTGCACACACGTGGCTGTTTTGCTGACCTCCATGGTGCTCATCATGAGTGACCAGGGTGCTGGCAGCCTTAGCGCCACTATTCCACTGAGAAAGGAGGGCAGAGGACTGGCTCAGAAAACAAACTGCTGAACCTGTGCACCAGTGACCTGGTGAGAGTCTGCTGAGCGTGGTGTGGTTTGCTATGTGTTGAGTGGCTAACTGAAAGCCTCCTGTTCGAATCCACCAGCTGCTCCACAGGAGAAAGAGGAGGCAGTCCTACCATGAAAATTTACAGCCTTTTAAGGCCTGGTAGAGAGTCACCAGGGTTGGAGTGGACTCTCCGGCAGAAGGTTTTGTTATTGCAAGCAGTTTACAATCAACTACTAACTCAGACACTGGCAGTTGGAATTTATCAAAAGCTTTAAGGAAGAAAGAGAGGGCGATTTGCTTTGTAAAGATCACAGCCAAGAAAACCGTGTGGGACTCAATTATATATATCAGTATATTGTGTATACCACACTCACTGACATTGACCCAGCTCTGATTCAAGGTAACCCAGGACATTGGCTCACTGTAACCCAGTGCCAGCCCACCAATAATACACCAGGCTACCTTGAATCATAATTGACTTGATGGCAGTGGACGTGGTTTTTATTACATTATGGGTATTACACAGATATTCTACCACCCTTCTGCAAGTTGACACATTCTGGTGACTTGCATCTTGCAGTAATGCTGGCAGCTGTGTGGCTGGCATTCCAAATACTTGCAGAGTTACAAATGGTGGACAAGTGTCAGTGGTGCTACTAGAGTCAGACAGATGAGGAAGAAAGGCCTGGCAGTCCACTTCTGCATGCTGCCCTGTGAAAATCCTGTGAGTCACCACAGGAGATTGTCCTATTGAGGGCGGGAAGATGAACGCTCTGGGTTGGAAGGCTCTCAGAATGCACAGCAGCCACGATAGTGGGCATCCCCACATGATGGATTGTGATGATGGTGCAGGGCTGGACAGTGTTTCATTGTACTGCGCATGTGGTCGCCGTTAGTTGATGCTGACTCTGTGACAAGCAACAACAATAGCATACAGATGCTATGAATGCAAAGGTAAGTAGGATAGGAACCTTGCCCTTCAAGAAAGTGGAAGTCCAGAAAGTGATAGAGACAAATAGCAAGCAGAGTACAGAATGAGGAGGGGATCTGTCCAAGGTCCTGAAGTACATGCAATTGTAGACCATAAACTGTACCCAGTCTGGTGGCGTGCAGTAGATTCATGGCCGCTGTCTATCAGGTTTCCAAGGCTGTCAATCTCCAGGAGAGGAAGCTGTCCACCTTTATCCCATAGAGTGACTCATGGATTCCAACTGTTGGCTAAAATGTTATGCACCACGCCACCAGGGCTGCTTCACGATTCTAGAGATCTTCCTTAACGAAAACATACCAAAATAAAATAGGGTACAGAACTGGATGTCTGTCTAGAAGGAACTCGTGCAGGAGGGAATCCCTGAGGCATCAGCTTACTTAGCATCACATTATCCCCCCCGTGGCCTGGAGGAAGTTTCTGGAGGCCATAGGAGGCCTGAGAAGGAGCTGGCACCTGCTTCCAAACAAGTACTGCCAGTGTGTGATGTTTAAAGTCCCTGCTGGCTTCCAAGAGTGTTCTCTCTGTATAATAGCCACAAGGAACCTTTAAAACAAAATTCAGAAAACTTTACTCCATTTACTTTCTGTCACACTCAGAATGCAACCTGAATACATCCCATCTCTCCCTGGCTCCAAATACATCAGCCACCAGCTTCCTGGCTGTTCTTTGCCTTTGTAGCTATCTTCCATCTTCCTGTCTTAGGGATTTACCTTGCTGATCCTTCTAACAGCTGGAACAATCTGTATTTCATAATAAAATTTCAGAAATGCTCCTGATTCGGCATGCCATCTGTTAATGAAAACACTTGATATTAACAAAAAAATTTGAAAGTTTAAAATAATTGCATCATAAGGGGAGCTCTGGTGGCTTAGTGGCAAGGAGTTGCACCTACAGTCCCAGAGGCATACGGTTCAAATCCACCAGATGCTCTGCCGGGGAAGGAGGGACAATCTCCTCCTGTACCAGTCAGATCTGATTTGACGGTACACTCACACAAAAAAAATAAAAAAAATAATTGCATCATGAAAGGGTCAAAGTAGTGCCTTAATAGGTCCTAATAGTTTGGTTGTTTTTTGTTTTTTGTTTTTTTACATTTTTGTTTTATACTGGCTTGCTTACAAAGTTCATATACATTGTGTTTCACAGTATCCTTCATTCACATTGTGTTTCATACAATCATTCCCATTAATTATGTTTAATAAGATTAATCACCATTGAACTATGCCCACCATTATCCTGTCTTTCCAAATTCCTGCCAGAGCATATCTTAATATTTTTATTTGTATTTTTTTTACTGCTGCCCTTGAGTTGGTCCTAATTCCTAGTGACACTAGAGTATGGAGCAGGACTGCCCAGTAGGATTTTCAAGGCTATAATCTTTACAGAGGAAGGAAGCTCTTGTGGAGGTGCGCTGCTGTCCTAAAGGCAGTATCTCTCTGGTTGTTTAAATTCACCAGCCTCTGCATGAGAGAAAGACGAGCAGTCTCCTGTGTGATTTACAGCTTCCTGAAAACCGACTCGGGGGTCAGCTATGAGTAGGCTCCTACTTGACAGCAGTGAGCATAATCATGAGGGAAACAGATCCCCAAGTCTTTTATCCATGAAGCCTGGCTTGGTTCAAACCACTGACCTTTCCGTGCTTAATCACTGTGTCACTATGGCTTTTTCAATAAACTCTGGAAGAGCATAATGTAAGTGGGTGCTTTCTGTCTTGAGGGGTTAAATTAGGAACCTCCCTCTCCTGCACAGTCTCCTTGTACTCCTATTGGAAGATTGCCACCTTGCAAATCCATATTGCACAGAGCTCTCACACGCCACGTTGCTTGAGCCAGTGGATGACTGAATTCCTACCAAACTCCCAGCTTTCCCAGCCTTTCCTGCCCATCTTCTGTACAGATGTGACAGCTGAAAGCAGGACATCTATGTGGAATTCATGCTCAGGTGGACACATACAAGGCTGCAGTTCCTGGTGAGCCAGACTGGACTTCTGTGAGCAGATAGAGTGGGCAGGGCACCAGTCGAACTCATGGAAGCTCGTCGGACTATCATGGACTCCCAGCTGGAGACAGGGCTATTGCCACGAGTGGTGCTGACGTTGGCAGTTGTGTGCTGTGCGCTTGGCTCTCGAGCTCTGCTGCTTACCTGGGGAAATCTCTTTGACAGATTTGTTTACCTAACACCAGGTTGTCTATTTTATTGGTTTGCTGACTGCTGAAAATAGCCTAAGGAGAGTTTTCAAAAGGTGTCCCTGCCATCAGTGGTAGAACAATCCTTCCAAACAACAAAAGATTGTTATTTAATGCCTTTGTTTGCTTTTTGGTGTGATTTGCTAAAGTTACAGATACACCCTGAGCATCAATCTATTTCAAAATCAGTTACACAGTGTATCTTAAAATGAGAAAGGACACAAAGTTAGAGAAATGAGACCTGGTGTTGTGAAGGCATTTGTGTTGAGCTGCTAATGGCAGTTGACGTTGGCAGTTTGAATCCACCAGCTGCTTCCCAGGATAAAGATGAGAAAAAACTCTTTTCTGTAAAGGTTTACAGCTTTGGAGGCCCAATGGAGGGTCACCGTGAGTCTGAACTGATTTGATGGCAGTGGATTTGTTTTTTTTTTACTTGCTTTTTGCTATGCTTTTGTGAAAGACACATGCATTTATAAACACCATTTTAATTTTAATATAGACATCTTTTTAAAGAATGAGAACAATATGAAATATGGATCTCCTCCAGTCAGTTTGCCAGGTAGCTGTCTTCCATATTTGTTGACAGAGGCTGATAAACGTGTGCAGGGCTGCATCTGTTTCCTGAAACACCTCAATTGGAAACCATCTATTCCTGGGGCCTTCTTCATTTTTTTGCCAGTGCCTTCAATGCAGCTTAGACTTCTTCCCTCAATACTATTGGCTCTTGACCATATGCTACTTCCCGAAATGGGTTATTTAATCCAAACCTTTCTGGTATGGTGAATCTGTGTATGTATTTCTTCCTTCTTCTTTTAACTGTTCCTGGATTGTTCAGAGGTTTGACCATAGCATCTTTCAGTATTGCAACTGCCAGCATAGTCAGTTGTTTGGAATTTTTAAACAAACAAATAAACAATAAAACACACCCACAGCCATCAAGTTGATTCTGAGCAATTTTCAATACCAAGCAATTTTCTGGTACAGAGTAGACCTTCTCCAGAGAGTTTCCAAGGCTATTTCTCTGTGAAGCCAATGTGAAGAGATGAGGTGTGGTGTTGGACTGGGTATGTTTTAGCAGTCTGACATATTATACACTGCACCACCAGCGATCCTTCCTTAACGATTATAGCCAAGGAAACCTTAATGAGCTCAGTCTTGCATTCTAACATGTGGGTTTTCTATGAGTTAGGATAAGCACAGTGGGTTGGGAATATTTAACAACAATTTATTGGTTTGCATGTAATCACTAATAGACATCGTGTTTTGTACATGTAGTTTGTGTTTTATATGATCATTCATATGCATTGTATTTTATATAATTGATTACCACTGCTCTATATTTATTATCACTCTGTCTTTTTAAATCCCCATTGAACCTTTCTTTCCTGTTACTTTACCCTCTCCATTAACCATGCCTGTCCTACTTATTTCCCTCTTCATCTTTTTCTGTTCCTCTTTTTTTCCTTGCTCTTTTGAATATTAAAGTATATCTTGCTTAGTTATCCTTCTATTTTCACAGTAGTGGCCTTATGCAATATTTGTCCTTATGTGGCTGAAATTTTTCACTCAACATGATGCTCTCTAGTCTCTCCCAAAATATATAGTATGTTTCAAAATAGCTGTTCTTTAGTGCATGATCTTCCCTTGTGTGAATGTACCACAGCTTCTCAATCCATTTGTTCATAGGCATTTGGGCTGTTTCCATTGTCTTACTATTGTGACTAGTGCTGCTGTGAACGTAGGTATACACATGTCCATTTGTGTGTCAGCTCTGCTCTCCTTGGCATGTGCTCCTTGCGGTGGAACAGCTAGGTCACATTTGATTTTTTTAACTGTGCTGAGAGCTGATGGCTTTTATTTAAGTCATTCATTTTGCACCTGGGATTTACCAGCTAGATATGAGTATTCTGTCTATTTTATTGATAGAATACAATAGGGTTTAGGCAAAGGAGCTTGCCAGAAACCACACTACTAATCAAACAGAGGCAAAGTGGAAATGGACTCAGGCATTTGGCTCCAGAACACTATGACTTACCTGGGAAGGAGGACTTTGACCTTGATAATATTCTGGTTATATGACATTTCACTTAAAGCATCATTAATACAGTTTCAAAGAGCTGCCCTTTGAATTGTTGGTTTCCTATCAGGTCTCAGCAGGAATGTTGCACCATCTGAAAAACCGAGTAAACATGGTAGCTGTTGGAGACAGAGGCAAGCCTGATTTTCCCATTGATGATTCTTTTTTAAAATCCAGATGATTAAAGTCATACCATCCACCAGCTTTCTGGGGGGACCAAAGATCAAATAGCAGATTTTAGGATGAAGTCAAGGGGGAAATGGAGGAGAAACTCAGATCTAAACAAAAATGGTCCTTGAAAGGAAAGAAAGAGAGCAAACATGTGGAATGAGGGATGCAGACGGCAAGAGGGTTTTAACTGGGCTCAGGAAGAGGGAAGAACTAAGGGCCAGGTTTTCTTCCAGGAGTAAGGGGAGATAGATAATTAATGGTTTTGAGACTGTAAGTACAGAACCGCTGTTTTTAATAAAGAAGAAAATGAAAATACACTGGGGAGCTGTGAAAAACTTTCTCTTGGAGCTTTGATGATCAGTATGTAAAGGGATAAAAGAAAACAAATCAAGTTCTGGAAAAATCAAGGTCATTTAGAGAAGTTGCTTGGTTAAGTTCAACTTTACTCCAGTGTTTGTACAGACTCTAACATTAAAGAATCACTTTGGCATTTCCTCTTGTCATCCATCAATCCATCCATACATCCACACATCCATCTATTCAATCATTCAGGTATTAATACATCCATCTGTCCATCCACCCAACATCTATCCTTCCACCTAACTTACCTATCTGTCCAGCTGTCCATTCATTCATGGATCTACTGATGCATCCACACCAACCAACAAATCATTCATCCATCTACTCACCCACCCACCTACCAGCTAATCCAATCTAACCTTCCATCCATCCAAGCACCAAACAAATCAGCTGTTCATTCATCCAAGTATCCAACTGTTCATCCATTCATTCTACAAATAATCCTGATCCACTATGTGCCAAGCCATGTGCTGTGGACTGAGGACACAAATGGACACTCAGGACACTCATGCCATATATGGATCCTGCTATGATAAATTCTATTAAAATATAATTACAGTGGTGTCAGTTGCTCTGAATAGATAAATAAGGAACCTGGTATAGTAAAAGAACAAGATGGAGAAGTCAAGGGTGTGTCATTTCTCTGCAAAGCTAAGTCTTCTTTTTTTAAAAAAATTACAGAATATGTTGATTTTCCATAACGTTGGAATTATTCGGTTGGAAAGTTGTTTTAAGGAAAGTATCAGAGTTTAAAAGCCATGTCTGCCTTGTGCCATTCACCCCCCCCCCCATTTATATCTGTCATGTGCTATATTAGGATTGTGGTTCAGGAATGAACAACTCAATTCATTGTCATTGAGTTGGAACTGACTCATTGTGGATGATCTAGCAGGTTTTCAGAGGCTGTAAATTGTATGGGAGGAGATTGCCTACCTTTCTTCTAAAGAGCAACAGGTGGCTTTGAACTGCTAGAGTGGTGCTGCCTTTGGGTTAGCAGATCAACTCTTTACCCACCAGAGCTCCCTCAGGAACTAACGCTATAGCTCAGTGTAGGAGAATGGAATTGCAAGATTGTCTTTTTCACTGATTTGTAGGATGTTCCTGTTAGGTGCTGCTGAGCCAGTTCCAGCACCTAGTTCCTAGTTCCTGCCTAGTCTTGTGCCTGCCTCACAATTATTACTGTGTTTAAGTCACAACTGTTGCTGTGGTTTAGCCAGTGTTAGCCCATTTCTCAAGTGTCTTTCTCCTTTTTACTGACCCTCTTTTTTCACAGCATGAAGTCCTCCAGGACCTGATCTCATCTGATAACATGACTGAAATATGCGAGACAAAGTCTCACCTTCTTTGATTCTAAGGAACATCCTTGTTTCACTTCTTCCAAGACAGATTTATTTGTTCTTGAAGCAGATCACAGTCTATTCTATATTCTTTGCCAACACCGTAATTCAAAGGCATCACATTTTGTTTGAGCTTTTTTATTTGCTATGTAATTTTCCCCTAAAGCTGATGTTTTATAACATATTTAGTTGTTCTTTCAGATAAACAAGATAATACCACAAACCCAGAACTGATATTAATAATAACTTGAATAATCTGCAATTTTTCAAATTTGGGAATGTGAGCCACATTTACTTGTCAAATTAGTCCTCAAAGTGATTATCAAAGCTCATACAAAAAGACTTCTTGTCTAGAGTATTTAACACTGTTGTGTGTTGTTAGGTATTATTGAGTTGGGTCCAATTCAGGTGACCCAGTGTACGACAGAAGGAAGCTGCCTGACTGTGTGACAGCCTCAGTTACTGTTGTGCTTCAGCCTATTGTTGTAGCCACTGTTACCGACCCATCACATTGTCTTCCTCTTTTTCACTGACCCTCTAACTTTACTGAATATGACATTTTCCTCCAGGAATTTGACCCCTCGATAATGTGCCCAAAGTATGTGAGATGAAGTCTCACCATTTTGGCTTCCAAGGCATATCCTGACTGTGGTTCCTCCTAGGCAGATTCGTAACATTTGCATAGCAATTAATAGTTGGTTTAATATTTTCATAAATTACTTCATTCTTCCTCCTGCCTGCTTTCCACTTAGCCATCAGGATGGACAAAGGACAGATGTTACTGCCATTATGCCCAGAAACATCACAGACATACTGAAGATTTGATGTGTTGAAATTAGACACACACGTATATACATAGAAGTAGGTTTCCCTCACATTACAAACAAGATCCATTCCAATTTATCTCTTTAAGAATTTGTAGATCAGTCAGAACAAATGCCTGTTCTGCTGATTTAGCCCTACTTTAGAGCTTTTTCAGTGATTTAAGAACTTCAGGTGAATCAGGTAAAGGTGTTGTGATAGTTTATGTACAGGTTGATTTAGCTGTTTCAAAAAACTGACACATTGTTGTTGATTTGGAGCCAACTCACAGCTAAACGTGCAGTGGATTTTTCGAGGCTGTAAATCACATGTGCTGTTGAGTCAGAACTGACCCACAGCTGACCCCGTCCAGTGGGTTTTCAGAAGCTGTAAACTATGCTGGAAAAGATCATCCATCTTTCTCTTATGGAGCAGCTGGTGGATTTGAACTGTGCCTGCGGGATGGTACAGGATAGGGCAGGGTTCAGAACTTCTGTTCACAGAGTCGCTCTGAATTGTATTCAGCTTGACGGCATGTCACGTCACATCACGTCATGTCACGTCACATCTAACTTTCATGGGAGCATATTCCTCGTCTTGCAGGGTTGGACTGACTGGCAACCATTATGTTAGGAGCACAACTCCCTACAGACTATACCAGCAGAGCTCCCTAGTTGTTTCAAAGTGAAGGCAAATTCACCTCACATTAAAGCAGGGTTTTAAAGATGGCTCCAACCACAGGGCTTTGAGCGTGTGGGACGCTCAACCATGCTGCCAGGGATCCAGTCTCCCAAGTCAGTCTCCTGAATGGCCTCCCCATGCCTCTTCCAAGTTTTCATCTCAGACTTAAACCTAATGGTTTGTTATTGTTATGTGTCATTGAGTTGCCTGTGACCCATAGGGACCCTATGTACCACAGCTCTGAACCCTGCCCTGTCCTGAGCCACTCTTAATACCGATGCACCAACCCCTGTTGCCCCAGTTACTGTATCAATACATCTCACCTGGGGTTTTCCTCTCCTGGACTGTCCCTCCACCCTTCCGAGCATGATGTCCTTCCCCAAGAACCTGGCTCTCCTGGCCATGTACCCAAAGTATGTGAGATAGAGCTTCAAAATCCTTGCCTCCAGGGAGAAACTTGGGTTCACTCTCACCAAGATAGACCTATTTGTTTTCTTGATAGTCCATACTATGTTTAATACTCTTCTCCAGAACCACAACCTGAAGGCATTGATTGTTCTTTTGACATTCTTAATCACTGTCCAGCTCTTAGAAGCGTAACAAGTAATTGTGAAGACCATGGCCTGGATCAGGTGCATCTTAGTCCCTAGTGCTTTTCAGCACTCCAGGGAAGTCCTTGACAGCCAATTTTCCCAGTGAAATTTGTCTTTTGATTTCCTGACTGCTGGTGTTAACCTGGTTACATTTACCCAAATTGTAAAAAAAAAAATTCCTGCCTGTTTCTGTTTCACCTTATCAGCTGTGACAGAACTAGTTTGAAGCCCTGCATTAAACAGCAAGTATGACTTGTCCGTTAGTCAAACATTCAAAACTTGGGCACTGCCTGTAGCTTTTTCAAGAAAAGCATCTGAGCTTTTTCTTGCACTAAAGTAATGTTAAATAAGAACACACATGTTCATGCTGACCTACAAATTCTTAATGAGACAATTAGGAATAAATGTTATAATCTGGCGGACATGCCTCTGTGTGTGTATAATTTTCAATGTATTAACCCTTCAGCCTCTAAAGGACATGTGATTATTGAAGATGTTTTTATATTCTTGTTAGATCAGGTAGCAGAGTTAAACCCATTGCTGATACTACATTTATTATTCACAATGTAAAGAAGGAAAGATGGAGGAAGGTGGCAGGTAAGTGCATATGGAAGAATGGTTGGTTAGATGCAAGACTGGATGATGGATATTTTCATAGATGGGTGAGTAAATGGATGATTGGATGCATGTATGTATATATGGCTGGATGCATAGACAGGTAGTTATTTTAATAGGTGGATAGATAGATGGATGGTAGGCTGCATGTTTGGATATATGTATGTGTGGACGCCTTATTTGACTCATGGTTTGCCATAATAATGGATGGATGGTTAGATGGATGGTCGTTGGCTGTATGAATGGATGCATGGGCAGATGAATGATTAGATAGATGGATGTGTAGTATATATATAGATGGATAAATGAGTGGATAGAAGATTTCAGTCAAATTCTCCATTAACAAGAGTGTCAGCTGAGGACCAGTGTATTTGGATGCAGGGTAGACTTTAAACCCTGCAGTGATCTCACCAAGTGGTCTGTTCATTGGAGTTGGATTGGGGGTGGTAAGAACTATGACAGATCTGTGTTATTGTTCTGGCTTCATTTCTGAAGATACTGTCACAGCTATTGGGCTTTACTGAACACTTCAGACATGTAATGAGCAAAAAAGGACTTTGTAGACTAGCTTGGGGACCGCAACCATTTTTTACAATAGTTTCTGTGGAAAAGTATTTTCAGACTGACTTTGCAAAGGGAGCTTTTGGTTTGTTATTGGTTTTGGTTTTTATTTGTCACTTTAGGGTGACACATCAATTATAGTGTAGAATTGTCCCATAGAGTCATCTTGGCTGTCATTTGCACAGGAGCCAGTCACCTTGACTTATGTCTTCAGAAGTGTCACTGAGTAGTTTTGAACTGATAACCTTTTGGTTAATGCCTGAGTGCAATCTGTGCCATCCTGGGAGCTTCAAAGGAACCTTTTGTAACACCATCCATTTGTAAGGTCCAGGTACATTAATTCCTAGTTTAGGTATCTACTGTCTTTTGAACATTCAATTTATGCCACTTAGCTTTTTGAAGGATTATGTTACTACCTATTTTTCTTAACTGAGAAAAGTTCTAAGAGGGTTGCCACTTAAAAAAAAAGATGGAAAAGTGAACTAGTACCTAAGTATTTGCTTAGCAGTGAGCTCATAAAGAGGCAGCATTTACCCTGAACACTGAGACATTGGCATTTCCATGCCTCTTCCTCAGGAGTAACACTGTTCATGCATTATTCCTACTTGGTATAGACTCTGTGTTTCTCATATCATTTCTGCTTTTACTACATGATAATGGTTGCAAGGATGGATACGTGGTTGAATATAGGTGGTATGCATGGATGGACCCATGGATACATGTCAGCATTAAGTTACATTTCATATGTTGCTTGGTATAATTTGATAGGTTGATTTTGGGGTCTGGGAATACTAAAAAATTTTCTCCATACATATTTATGGTATTGAATATATACCATAGACTGCCAGGAGAACAAACAGGTCTGTCTTGGAGAAGGTGAAAATTAGTTTCTCTTTGGAGGCAAGGATTTTAAAACTCCATCTCACGTACTTTGGGGATGTGACCAGAAGAGAGCAGTCCTGGGAGAAGGATATCACGCTCATAAGGATTGAGGGACAGTCCAGGAGAGGAAGACCCAGGATGAGATGGATTGACATGGTAATTGGAGCAGTGGGATTGGATGTGTCAGAGTCAGTGAGACCAGCTCAGGGCAGGACAAGGTTCAGAGCTATTGTGCATAGATAGGGTCACTATGAGTTGCAGGGAACTTGACGGCACATAACAACAATGGTATCTGCTTCTGAGCTTTATGCTACTTTGACTTACAAAAGGATCACTCTCATTTTGTGTAATTGGGGAAAACCTGTACTCACAGGTTGCTAGGCATATGCTAGCTGCTTCTGGCCCTGTGCATGTGGTGTTTGATCATATTCTAAGCCATAGTAATTAAGACTCTTGTGACTTGGCCGACGTCACTGTTGTAAACGTATCTCCAGTTAAGTGAAAGTACTTAGATAATGTGATGGGCAGTGGTGGTTAAGTGGTGTAATTTTCCAAGACCCAGCGTTCATTTTCTGGCTAGAACACTTTATGCACAGCTACTCCATTTGTGGAGGCTTATGTGCTGTACAGTGGGCTAGAAAGAAAGACCTGGTGATCTACTGAAAACCTGATGGCTCACAATGCTCTGATCTGTAAACCATCACAGGACTGGTGCTGCATCAGGCAGTATTTCATTCCATCGTGTGTAGGGCCATCATGAGTTCGGGACTGACTTGTCAGTAACTAACAACAGCAATGGGAGACCGGGTGGTGCTGTGGGTAAAAACATTCAACCGCTACACGGAAGGTTGCCAGTTCAAACTCACCAGCTGCTCTGCCGGAATAAGATGAGGCAGTCTGCTTCTATCAGGATTTATAGCCTTGGAAACCTTATGGGCAGTTCTCCTTTGTCCTGCAAGGGCATTGTGAGTCAGAATTAATGCTATGGTTGTGGTAACTATAATATTTAGAGAAAACCTTTTTGCAAAATACACTGGAGTTTGAAGACATGGAATAAATCATGTAACAGATATGAAAAGGGCTGTATTTGTTGAAAAGAATCTTCACTTCATAGTAGTAAAAGCATTTGGCTCCTGATGAAACAGTCAGTGGTATAAATTTATCAGCTAGCTGGTCGAGGGAGAAAGATGAGGCCTTCAGTTTTTATAAAGATTCAGTCTTGACAACTCTGTGGGGCAGTTCTTTCCTGTCCTACATGGTGGCCGTGAATTGGAATCAGCTTAACGGCAGTCAATAGGTAATGCATGTTTATTGAGGGATCTTTGTGATAAATATGAAATTGAAAAAAGATATAGTGTTATTGCAAGAACATGGAAACAGCCCAAATGTCCAACCGCAATTGAATGGATTGAGCAATGATTCACACATTCACACGATGGAATACTACGCAGCATGCAGGACCTAAATTGCTACCTAACTTGTGAGGGACTGGAGAGCATTATGCTACACGAACTAACTCAGTCCCGTAAGGATGAATACTGTATAAGGCCATTATTGTAGAATGTGTATGAGGATCCAAGGTGGGGTGAGGGCGAGAGCAGAGAGGTGAAGATGGGCTTGTGTGGGTGGGTGGTTCATCATAGGGTCGCACAATTTGATGGGTGGAGGTAGGAGTGGGGAAAGGAAGTGGGAAATATCCAGTGTGAGAAACAATGCATACGAACTTTGTAAGTAAACCAGTATAAAACAAAAACTTTATTTAAGAAAAGAAATGGTGTGAAAAATTTGTGATGTTGCTAACCCCACCCCAGTGTTCCTATGGGAATAGAGAAAAGTAAGCGAGAGTTCTCAGGAGCCAAAGAAAACAGCCTGTCAAGCAGACAGAGGGGCTGGAGCCTGCTTTTAATATGTTTGCACTGGAGCACAGTCGATTGTTTGGTTTTATTTGTGAGTTAATCTAGATGATAAATATATTTCGCTCTGCCTCCTTTTGACACAAAATCTCATTCCTGCAGCAAGGTGGAACTAGGGGGTGATCTTTGAATTACATTTTGTTTTCCTCAGGTAGACACAGCAGTAAATACTTCTGCCAAGATGGGTTTAGAATTCACTTAATTGCAACTTGGTGGGATGTTCTGCCATCTGCAAGGAAATCTTGCACCCGGAGGTGGAATCCAGAGGGTATTTCTAGGATTTATTAGGGGTCTTTCTCCCTCAAACAAGTACTGCTGTTTATTTCTTCTTTCTAGGTCTTCTTTTCATGTTCTAAAAGAATATGCAGATAACTTATTTGTGACACTAGAAAGGAGTTAACAGTCCAAAGAGCTGCTTGTGTGCCAGTGTTTTGCTGCAATCAGGGAATTTTATTGTCTTCCTTATAAGAAGATGATGAAAATGAAATATTGCATTGGTCAAATCTACTGCAAAGGACCTCTTTAAATGGCTAAAGAACAAGGATGTATTGGGAGATCCAAGATGGCGGCAGAGGCAGAGACAGCGTGGTGAGCTGCGGGAGCAGCGAACCACTTAAAGCAGGGCAATTATGGCCTTCCACAGACTTTGGCTTATTGATAATTGAACACTTAAACAGTTGATGACTGGCCCTCAGTGAAGATCGAGGCTCAACAACAGGAATTCAAGGATTCCCAAGGAGAAATGGGTGAGTCTCGTGGCTCCCAACCCCCTCCCGCAGAGCCCACACGTGCTGCTGCTGCAGCTCCATGAGGCTTCCACAGCCGGAACCAATGGATTCCCTCACCCAGGATAGATGCTGGGCACCAGCCCTCCTCAAGACTGGTACAGTGAAGCCACCACACTGCCGCAAGGTGGACTTGGTCTGGAGAGAATTCTTGGAGCCAGGATGGCGGCTGTGAGGGAAGCAGGCGCCCTCCGGCTGCCCGCACAAGAAGGGCCGCACACCAGCCGAGCACCCGTGTGGTGGGGTAGGGGGGCGTGCCCCCAACGGCCACCTGTGCTGGGGGGGGGGGCTGCGTGCCTCCCACAGGCCTCATGTGCTGGGGGGGCGCGCGCCCCACTGGCCACCTGTGTAGGAGGTGGGGGTTGGGATGCATGACCGCCATCTGCAGATTTGGGTCTCCTTGGACAGGCCAAAGAAGACGATTACCTATGCATTGGACAGGCCAAAGAAGAAGATTACCTATGCATT